>NW_020173682.1:1798313-1953028 GCF_003031525.2 Neophocaena asiaeorientalis asiaeorientalis | reverse complement strand
CATTTAGGTCTTTAATCCATTTTGAGTTTATTTTTGTGTATAGTGTTAGGGAGTGTTCTAATTTCATTCTTTGACATGTAGTTGTCCAGTTTTCACAGCACCGCTTAATGAAGAGACTGTCTTTTCTCCATTGTATATCCTTGCCTCCTTTCTCATAGATTGGATGACGATAGGTGCGTGAGTTTGTTCCAGTTCTGTAAAATAATGCTATTGGTAATTTGATAGGGATTGCATTGAATCTGTAGATTGCTTTGGGTAGGATAGTCATTTGCACATTATTGATTTTTCCAGTCGAAGAACATGGTATGTCTCTCCATCTGTTTATATCATCATTGATTTCTTTCATCAGTGTCTTACAGTATTCTGAGTACAGGTCTTTTACCTCCTTAGGTAAGTTTATTCCTAGGTAATTTATTCTTTGCTATCATTTCCTTCATTTCTTTTTCATTTATTTCTGATCTGATCTGTATGATTTCTTTCCTTCTGCTAACTTTGTGTGTGTGGGGTGTTCTTTTTCTAGTTGCTTTAGGTGTAAGTTTAGGTTGTTTTTTGAGATGTTTCTTATTTCTTAAGGTAGGATTGTATTGCTATAAATTTCCCTCATAGAACTGCTTTTGTTGCATCCCATAGGTTTTGGATTGTCATGTTTTCATTGTCATTTGTCTCTAGGTATTTTTTGATTTCCTCTTTGATTTCTTCCGTGATCTCTTGGTTATTTAGTAACATATTGTTTAGCCTCCATGTGTTCATGTTTTTTATGTTTTTCACCTGTAATTTATTTCTAATCTCATAGCACTGTTGTTGGAAAAGATGCATGATATGATTTCAATTTTCTTAAATTTACCAAGGCTTGATTTGTGACCCAAGATGTGATCTATCCTGGAGAATGTTCCGTGTGCACTTGAGAAGAAAGTGTAATATTGCTGTTTTTAGATGGAATGTCCTATAAATATCAATTAAATCTGTTTGGTCTATTGTATCATTTAAAGCTTGTGTTTCCTTATTAATTTTTTGTCTGGATGATCTGTCCATTGGTGTAAGTGAGGTGTTAAAGTCCTCCACTATTATTGTGTTACTGTTGATTTCCTCTTTTATGGCTATTAGCATTTGCCTTATGTATTGAGGCACTTCTATGTTGGGTGCATATATATTTATAATTGTTATATATCTTCTTCTTGGATTGATCTCTTGATCATTATGTAGTGTCCTTCGTTGTCTCTTGTAACATTCTTTATTTTAAAGTCTATTTTATCTGATGAGGATTGCTACTCCAGCTTTCTTTTAATTTCCATTTGCATGGAATATCTTTTTCCGTCCCCTCACTTTCAGTCTGTATGTGTCCCTAGGTCTGAAGTGGGTCCTTGTAGACAACATATATATGGGTTTTGTTTTTGTATCCACTCAGCGAACCTGTGTCTTTTGGTTGGAATATTTAATCCATTCACATTTCAGGTAATTATCAATATATATGTTCCTATTACCATTTTATTAATTGTTTTGGGTTTGTTTTTGTAGGTCGTTTTCTTCCCTTGTGTTTCCCCACTTACAGAAGTTCCTTTAGCGTTTGCTGTAAAGCTGGTTTGGTGGTGCTGAATTCTGTTAGCTTTTGCTTGTCTGTAAAGCTTTTGATTTCTCCATGGAATCTGAATGAGATCCTTGCCAGGTAGAGTAATCTTGGTTGTAGGTTCTTCCCTTCCATCACTTTAAATATATCATGCCACTCCCTTCTGGCTTGTAGAGTTTCTGCTGAGAAATCAGCTGTTAACCTTATGGGAGTTCCCCTGTATGTTATTTGTCATTTTTCCTTTGTTGCTTTCAGTAATTTTTCTTTGTCTTTAATTTTTGTCAATTTGATTGCTACGTGTCTCGGTGTTTCTCTTCGGGTTTATCCTGCCTGGGACTCTCTGCACTTCCTGGACTTGGGTGGCTATTTCCTTTCCCATGTTAGGGAAGTTTTTGACTATAATCTCTTCAAATATTTTCTCGGGTCCTTTTTCTCTCTCTTCTTCTGGGACCCCTATAATGCAAATGTTGGTGAGCTTAATGTTGTCCCAGAGGTCTCTTAGGCTGTCTTCAATTCTTTTCATTCTTTTTTCTTTATTCTGTTCTGTAGCAGTGAATTCCACCATTCTGTCTTCCAGGTCACTTATCCATTCTTCTGCCTCAGTTATTCTTTTTTTAAAATTTTTAACATTTATTTATTTATTTTTGGGTATGTTGGGTCTTTGTTGCTGCACGTGGGCTTTCTCTAGTTGCGGCGAACGGGGGCTACCTACTCTTCATTGCGGTGCGCAGGCTTCTCATTGAGGTGGCTTCTCTTGTTGTGGAGTATTGGCTCTAAGTGCACGGGCTTCAGTAGTCATGGCACACGGGCTCAGTAGTTGTGGCTCGCAGGCTCTAGAGCACAGGCTCAGTAGTTGTGGTGCATGAGCTTCGTTGCTCTGTGGCATGTGGGATCTTCCCGGAGCAGGACTTGAACCTGTGTCCCCTGCATTGGCAGGTGGATTCTTAACCACTGTGCCACCAGGGAGGTCCCTGCCTCAATTATTCTGCTATTGATCCCTTCTAGTGTAGCTTTCATTTCAGTTACTGTATTGTTCATCTCTGTTTGTTTGTTCTTTAATTCTTCTAGGTCTTTGTTAAACATTTCTTGCATCTTCTCAATCTTTGCCTCTATTCTTTTTCTGAGGTCCTGGATCATCGTCACTATCATTATTCTCAATTCTTTTTCTGGAAGGCTGCCTATCTCCACTTCATTTTGTTGTTTTTCTGGGGTTTTATCTTGGTCATTCATCTGGTACATAGCCCTGTGCCTTTTCATTTTGTCTATCTTTCTGTGACTGTGGTTTTCATTCCACAGGCTGAAGAATTGTAGTTCTTCTTGCTTCTGCTCTCTGCCTTCTGGTGGATGAGGCTATCTAAGAGGCTTGTGAAAGCTTCCTGATGGGAGGGACTGGTGGTGGGTAGAGCTGGGTGTTGCTCTGGTGGGCAGAGCTCAGTAAAACTTTAATATGCTTGTCTGTTGATGGGTGGGGCTGGGTGGGGCTGGGTTCCCTACCTGTTGGTGGTTTGGCCTGAGGCGGCCCAGCACTGGAGCCTACCTGGCTCTTTCGTGGGGCAAATGGTGGACTCTGGGGGGGCTCACACCAAGGAGTACTTCCCAGAGTAGTACTTGTCCCCACGGTGAGCCACAGGCACCCCTGCCGCTGCAGGAGACCCTCTAACACTAGCAGGTAGGTCTGGTTTAGTTTCCTATCGGGTCACTACTTCTTCCCCCTGTGTCCTGGTGCACACATTACTTTGTGTGTGCCCTCCAAGAGTGGAGTCTCTGTTTCCCCCAGTCCTGTTGAAGTCCTGCAGTCAAATCCCGCTAGCCTTCAAAGTCTGATTCTCTGGGAATTGCTCCTCCCGTTGCCAGACCCCCAGGTTGGGAAGCCTGACGTGGGGCTCAGAACCTTCACTCCAGTGGGTGGACTTCTGTGGTGTAATTGTTCTGCAGTTTGTGAGTCGTCCACCCAGTGGTTATGCGATTTCATTTTACTGTGGTTGCGCCCCTCCTACCGTCTCATTGTGGTTTCTCCTTTGTCTGTGGATGTGGGGTATCTTTTCTGGTGATTCCAGTGTCTTCCTGTCAATGATTGCTCAGCTGTTAGTTGTGATTCCAGTGCTCTTGCAAGAGGGGGTGAGCGCACATTCTTCTCCTACGCCGTCTTGAACCAATCTCCATTTTCCGTGACATTTCTAGCATTTCACCTAGAAGTCTCTCTTGACATAATTAAATCTGCTAAATTTTAGTTTAGAGCTCATATAAATGGGAGTGTGATACCCTTTAAACTTTCCTTGTAGATCTGATCTGACGATCCTTTAAAATCATTTATGTTGCATTTCTTTTTTCTATTTTTTAAAATTTTTATTTATTTATTTATTTATTTATGGCTGTGTTGGGTCTTCGTTTCTGTGTGAGGGCTTTCTCTAGTTGAGGCAAGCGGGGGCCACTCTTCATTGCGGTGTGTGGGCCTTTCACTATCGCGGCCTCTCCTGTTGCGGAGCACAGGCTCCAGACGTGCAGGCTCAGTAGTTGTGGCTCACGGGCCTAGTTGCTCCTCAGCCTGTGGGATCTTCCCAGACCAGGGCTCGAACCCGTGCCCCCTGCATTGGTAGGCAGATTCTCAACCACTGCACCGCCAGGGAAGCCCCCAGTGTTGCATTTCTCTAACTGGAATGTCTTAGTATCTATGCTTCTTGTTGATAAATATGCAGTCCAGAATAATAACTGAAATACCATGAATAAAATCCAGGTAAAGCAATAGATCAAAGTGTTGAAAACCCATCCTCTCCTTCTACTTCCCCAGAAGATCCTATGGATCCCATTTCCCCAATTCTCTCTCCCCTTTGAGAATTACCACTCCTGGATCAGTTAAGTGACAGAGCTCACTTAGGCAAAAATCTGTTGAATTATATTTTTTTGGTTATTTTTAGTTAGACATTTTCAAAATCTGTGTGTACAGCTTAACAAAGATTTTTGGAGGCTATAGATTTAAAGTGTACAGTAAGAAATATCAAAGCAACTTGTCTTTGGAGCTCAATTTAAGATTTTGATAGCATTGAAAGGCTTGATTTTAAGAGTGTTATTTATAAGTTCAACTTTTTCCTTGGTTACACACTCATACCCCAAAACAATCTGTTTTGAAAAGGCAGGTTGAATTAGTGTCAGTAAGGGCTTAGTACGTTTATTTTTCGTCATGGAAATAACTTATTAGGTCATGTGGTAGATCCTATTTTATAACAGTCTAAAATATGTGCAAACAGTGCACTTGTTTATTGACTTTAAAAATCTATTGTTTCCTGAGAAAGAATTTTCGGTTCATCAGTTCTTTCATCACCACATAAAACACTCATTTGGCAGTTGAGTTTTATCAGTTTTTATGTCTTCCAGGCACTTAATACGAGAACATAAAATTAATTATTGACTATAGTAGAGATCTGGCACATCCCTGTGGATTTTCAGTCATCCTGAAAAAGGAGAAAAATCACATCAGCCAACTCCAGGCAATCCCAGCTTGCTGTATATATAACAGAAAGACAAGCACGATGCTAATTGCAGCATGTCTTACTTAGCAGAACAGTAGAATAGCTCAGTGAAGTTATTTAATTCTGAGCGCTCTTACAATGATTAGTAGTTGTATAGTTCTTGACCTGGATTATAAGGTTTGTGATTTTGCAAATTGATCCTTATATACTAATTTTTTGTAGTTTGTTTAAAAACCTTGATTTATGTTTCAAGCTCCCTCTGATGCCTTTGACAGAGATATAATTTAGAACTTAAATTGACTTTATACAAAGGCAAGTAAACTAGTTATTGAATTTAAACTCACTTAGGGGCAGCTGCCTATGATATTACTAACTGGACCTTGCAGTTCCAGTGACCTACATACAAGGCAGCAGGGTACCCAGAAGATAACTGATCCTAGCCCAGGGTCTCGAGCCTAGCTAGTAGTATACATGAAGTAAATATTTACTTAGACACATTCGTCCCCTGTTTTCTCTCTGGCATTATCTTTTGTAGGCCTCAGTGTAGGGTTGTGATTGTTTCCTGAATGTGTGTGAGCTTCCCTCCTTGCCCCATCTTCTGAGATCTGGGTTTTATTTCCAGGTGCCTGCTGCATGAAGCCTAGCTCCTCACATCCTAATATTTTTCTTTTTCATTTTTTGATATTTGGGCTGCCTAATTTAACTATGAACAGAAGTGGTTATTAAAGAAATAGCTATTTGGAGTTACTATGTAATTTTGTAACATTTTCTCTGATGATTTTCCTAAGAGGTCTCAAATACTTCTATTTTAAAAACTCTTCACATTTTCTACTGATTTGGGACAGGGTTTACACATAATTGGGTTTGTATGTGTTTGGGGAAGAAGTGCAAAGAGGGTGATAATTGCAAAATATAACAGCAGCTACGTTTACATGGTTGAAATTTTGACTGCCATTTAAAGACTATGACAAAATTTTCTGAATCTGAAAGCGTTATGAAAAAATACCTTTCTTTAGCAGCAAGACAGATGGGCAGTGAAGGAAGACATGCCCTTGTAATTATTTCTCTTGCTCTTCTCACCTTCTCTCTGTCAAAATATTTAATTTTTAGTCTGTGAGCTTTTTACGTTTGGACACCAATTAATTTTTCATCTCCTTTAAAAACTTACCTAAACTTTCAACAGGTGAATTTTGTGATATGTGAGTTGCATGTCAATAAAGCTATTTGAAAACAAAACAAAACAACCTTACCTGAAACTTACCAAAACTTACCTAAAAGCATTTTCAGTGGTATTGGGAAGCAGCATTGTGTTCACGTTAGAAGTTGAAGAACAAATGTTAGTTAATTTATTTATAAATTTCCAAGTGATGGGGCTTTTTTATTTTTTTATTTTTTTTTTGCGGTACGCGGACCTCTCACTGTTGTGGCCTCTCCTGTTGAGGAGCCCAGGCTCCGGACGCGCAGGCTCAGCAGCCACGGCTCATGGGCCCAGCCGCTCCGCGGCACGTGGGATCTTCCCAGACCGGGGCATGAGCCCGTCCCCTGCATCGGCAGGCGGACTCCCAACCACTGCGCCACAGGCGGACTCTCAACCACTGCGCCACCAGGGAAGCCCAGTGTTGTGGCTTTTAAGAATATATAGTAAGTCCCCTACATACGAACCTTCAAGGTGCGAACTTCCAAAGATGTGAACGTGTGTTCTCATGTCGAATCCCATAAGTTAGTTCACGTGTCTGGCTTACATTGTCACACACGTGCATCCTCTACAAGTGGTTCTGCTTATGTGTGCTTTACTGTACAGGACTGTATAGAGTACAGTAGTACAGTATCTTTATTTCAAGCTGAGGATGTCCTGAAGCAAGTGTAAAAGCAGCAGTGATGTAGCTGGTACTGCCAAGAGGCACCAAGCAACAACAATGGAAACTGTACTGTAAGATTAAAAATGTTTTCTTTAGTTTTTGCACTTGTTTGTTTGTTATGTATTATTTGTGTGAAAAGTATTATAGTACAGTACCTATCACAGTACAGTACTATACAGCCGATTGTGCTAGTTGGGTACTTAGGCTAACTTTGCTGGACTTACGAACAAATTGGACTTATGAAAGTGCTCTCAGAATGGAACTCGTTGGTATGTAGGGAACTTACTGTCCTTCACTTTTCTGTTTTTGGTTTGTTTTAATTTAGGAAAACTTTCCATTCGACTCATAAATGTGTATCTTAATGGAGGAAGGAAAGAAAATATGAGATAATGACTAAAATATTTAAATCTTATTTTTAGCATGAGAATGCTGTTGAGAGAGATGAACCAGAGGCACATAAATATTCTACTTCGCGCCTAGCTCCTCCTGGCTTTGTTGTCCACTGACAACCTGAGATCTGACCAGATAATTGAGGAAGTGAGGAAATGTACTACAAAATTCTGTTTTTTTGGCTTCTCTCTATGATGAACAAATTGTTGTTAAGGACTTTACCTTTTAAGTTATTCCACTTATCATTACAGAAAGCTGTATACCTGCACAAGTGGTGGCTGCCATTGATATAAACACTGTCGCTAATGAAGTATACAAGTATAATTTTCCTCACACACAGTTACTGGCCAAGACAATTGAAGTGAGTAACAATATTGTTTTAATACGTCTATATATAGCAAGGAAAATAAAATTGAATACTGTAAGATACTGGTTTCTGGTGTCTTCATTTGAAGATAAGTCATATATAAATGAAAAAGTTTAGGAGAAGGGAATTAAATTAACATTTTTTATTCTGTCAGAAGATAGCATGTTATTTTTTGCCTTTTTAAAAATTTCTAGCTTTAGAAAAAGACGATCAATATTTTGGTCTCTGAGCGAAAGAATTGAAATGTAAGAATATGCTTGACTTCTAAATTCTTTGTTCTGTAATGATATTAAACTTTACTTAATTCTTTATTTTTAAGCATTACTCATGTGTAATATATATATAGCAGGAGTGAAAAAAAGAGAGTAAAAAAAGTGATTGGATATTACTTGTTGAATGCTTCTTGTTGAAGCCCATCAAAGTTAAAGGTACCGTTTTACCTGTGATGAACTCAGCAGAAGTGTTTAACAATTTTGTTATTTTTAAAATAATATGAAATTGTGTTTTTCTCCCAATTTCATGTCGTAAAAAATTTTACACACAAATTTCTCATGAAGCCGTAATTTACATACAATAAACTGCCCTCATTGTAAGTGTGTAGTTTGAGTTTTGACCAATATATACTGTGTAACCACAATCGAGACTTAAAACATCTATCCATTAACGAACACCCTAAAATGTTCCTTAATGCCTCGTTTTACTCAGTCTCTGACCCCAACCCCAGGCAACTGTTGATCTGCTTTCAGTCATTACAGATTAAATTTTCCAATTCTAGTCATATCCTAAATAGAATCTTGAGTGTAATTTTTTTGAGTATGACTTCTCTTGTTTAGTGTAATGTTTTTTTGCATTTACCCACATTGTTGTTATCTATAAGTAGTTGGCTCTTCATTATTGTTCAGTGATATTCTGTACAGTGGAATATTTCATACTACAAAATGTATATCCATTCACACGATGTTTGACATTTAGATTGTTTCCAGTTTTTGACTGTTATAAAAAAGTTGCTATGAATATTCATGTACAAGTTTTTGTGTGGACTTTGTTTTTACTTCTTGTGGATATATACCTGGGAGTAGAATTGCTGTATCATATGGCAAATTTCTTTAACTTTATGAGAAAATGCCAACTGTTTTCCATAATGTTCATACCATTTTACAGTCACACAATCAATGTTTAAGTGTTTCAGTTGTTTCACATCCCTACCAACAATTGCTGTTGTCAGTATTTTAGATATTAGCCGCTTTTGCGAGCATACAGTGGTATTGTGATTTTAATTTGCATTTCCCTGGTGACTAATAATGTTGAGTATTTTCTTCATGTGCTTATTATCCATTCTATGTTTTTCGTGATGACATTTCTTTCCCAGTTTTTATTTGGTGTGTTTGTGCTATTATCATTTAGTTTTAAGAGTTGTTTAAGTTTTCTGGATTCAAGTTGTTTGTCAGAAATATGTATGACAAATATTTTGTCCAAATCTGTAACTTGTCTTTTCATTTCCTTAACTGTGTTCATCAAAGTGCAGAAGTTACTTATCTTTTTATTTTTTTTATGGGACACTTTTTTTTGTGTCCTAAGAAATCTTTGTTTACCCCATTTTTTTCCCTGTTTTCTTCTAGAAGTTTTATAATTTGAGCTTTTACATTTAGGTTTATGACCCAGTTAAAGTTACTTTTTGTGTGTAGTCTGAGGTAGAGGTCCTTTTTTTTCCTAAGTGCATATAAAACTGGTTATTATAGCTTTATAATATGTATTGAATTCAGGCAACGTAAGTTCTCAAACTTCTGATTTTCTTTTTCAAGATTATTTTGGCTACACTCTCATTTACACTTCTGTGTAAATTTCAGAATCAGCTTGCCAATTTCTACAAAAAAAAAAAGATATGTAGATTGGAATTTCACTCATTGGTTTTGGAAGAACTGATATCTTCATAAAAGAGAGTCTTCCAATCCATGAACATGGTATCTCTCTTCACTTATTTAGGTCTTCTTTAATTTTTATCAGCTATATTTTGTAATATTTAGTATACTAGTCTTACACTTATTTTTTCTTATTAACCTAGTATCCTGTGACTTTGCTGTATTTACTTATTAGTTCTGGTAACTTTAATATTGATTTTTTAGGATTTTTTAACATGTACAGTTATATTACCTGAGAAAAAAAGAGTTTTACTTTTCCCTTCCAACCAGTGTGACTTTTTTTCTTGCCTTATTGCATTGTCTAGGACGTTCTTTACAATGTTGAATAAAACGTGTGACAGTGGACATCCTTGCCTTCTTCCAGATCTTAGGGGAGAACATTCAGTCATTTATCATTTTGTAGATGTTAGTCGTATATTTTTCATAGATGCCTTTTATCAAGTTGAGGAAATTTCCTTTTATTTCGTTTTCTGAGAATTTGTATTATAAACAGGTTTTGAGTTTTGTCAAATGCTTTTTTTTTTTTTTTTGCATCTTTTGACATGATTATATCATTTCCTTTGTATTCTGATAATATGGTGATCATATCAATTCCTTTTTTGAATGTTAAGTCAGTATTGCATTCCTGGGATAAATCCTACTTGTCATGATATACCATCAGTTTTATGTTATGCTACATCCCACTTGTTAAAATATTGTTAATTATTTTTGCATTTATCTTTGTAGGTGACTTTTGTAGTTTCCTCATAACGTATTTGTATGGTTTTTATATTTATACATAGCCTTATATTTTCTGTAACAGTTTGTGAAGAACAAGTATCAGTTCTTCTATAAATGATAGAATTTCATCAGTGGAGCCACCTGGGCCTGGAGTTTTCTTTGTGGGAAGGTTCTTAATTATGAATTTAATTTATTTAATTGCTATAAGACATTATCATGTTTCTTAGCATTGTAGTAATTTTTTATGAGGAGCCTAACATTGTAGGTTTTACATTTTTGAGTGTTGGAGTTTACTGTAATCTTTTAAGGACTGTTGGATATTGTCCTCAGAGGCAGTTAATTTCAGATCATCTTGATTCTTTTGAGGCTTATTGTTAAGCATTTCAAACTGGATCTGGAGTAGCTTTTACTGTAAGGCTAGTCTAATCTTACTGTTAATATATGGCCTTTCTTAGATTGCTATTAAATGCCCCATGTACTCAACTAGGTCTTGCTACTCTGGATGTTAACTCAAATGATTGCTTGCCCAGAGATCTGGGAATTTTTTTGGCTTACAACTTCCCAGTAATTGTTCCTTTTCCAGCAGTTTTTCTTTGCTCTCCCTCAAGGCATTTTGCCTGATGCATGCACCGGTTGATACTCAGCAAGACACTCAAGGGGAATGTTATGCAGATTTCTGCATCTCTTTCCCTGTGCAGCTTCTTTTTGTCTGGCACTCTGCTCTGCAAATTCCAGTCACTTTGATCTTGAGCTCCAACCTCTGTCTTCTACTCATCTACATTACCAGGTACCGTTTGGATTTCCTTTCCCTTCACTGCAGAAAGTTGAATTATCTTCAAGGTTTTTTTTTTCCTTTTCTAAGGAATGGCAGTCCTGCTCTGTCTGTGGTCCAATTCCAATATCTGAAAACAGTTATTACATTTCTCCCAATTTTCTAGTTTATTTACACAACTCACAGGCAGAAGCAAAAGTCTCACAAATGCTTTTTTCAGTGAGATACAATTCATATCCCGTGAAGTTCACTGTTTTAAAGTCTACAATTCAGTGTTTTCTTGTTGTTTTCATTTACTTACAAAGTTGTGTAACCATTACCACTTTCTAATTCTAGAATGTCTTTATCCCCCAAAAGGTAATCCTGTAGCCATTAGCAGTCACTCCCCATTTCTCCTTCCCCGCAACCCCTGGCAACCACTAATCTACTTTCTGTCTCTATGGATTTGACTATTCTAGACATTTCATATAAATGGGATCATATAATATGTGGCTTTTTTTGGTCTGGATTCTTACAATTAGCATAATGTTTCCATACATCCATGTTGTAGCATGAATCAGTGCTTCATTTCTTTTACTGGCTGAGTAATATTCCATTATATAGGTATACCACATTTTGTTTACCCAACAGATTTGTTTTAAGTTTTCTTTCAGCCAGTATGAAATGGGAACATTTCCTAGCTCTATGATTGGGTATCCAAAAGGTAGAAATAATCTACTTATGTGTTGAAGAACATCTATCCTTCGTATTGAGAACAGAATATCTTTCCCCCTGGGCATCATAGAGGGGAGGACTATGGGGACATCATCATCTTTCCAGTCACTGGTAGCAAATGCATTTCATAAACTTCATGGCAACGTACAGTCTACCTGTCTCATCATGGACGTAGGGCAAAAATAAATTCGGGGTCAGAAGAAAGATACCTACAAAAAAGTAACTTTGAATTGACTCTAACAGGCAGATGATACGCATTTAGGTTCCAGAATTTCTCTGACACAGAGTATGATAGCAAAAGTTATTTTATTAGAAAAAATTAATCTAAATTTAAATTTAGTGTAAATATTTAAAAGTTGATGCAGCCAAATGTCCAATTCAGCAAGAGTTTTCTCCCACTAAACAAAGTATAGAAAAACAACAAAATCTCAGTAAAGCACCCATTATGTTCACCAACTTAACCTTCCTTTCTGTTTTACCTTCTAAGAGAAACTGTGAAATACTTGACATATTTGGGGACTGATTGGCATTCCCAGCTACATGCCAATAGAAATTTGGGGGCATTTAGAATAATACATCTGTGTCCATTTTTCTAGTGGTAATTCTATTTCAGTACTAGTTTTAATAGGTGATAGTAAATTGTATTATCTGCATATGATATAAGAACACTAGGGAGAGGGAAGAATGGAGGTACCTCCAGGTCATTTGAAAGGAGAGAATCAGTTCATTAAAATGGTGTCTATAAGACAAAAGACAGTCTACCTTCCCACGGCTTTTAGTCTCTTCTAGGATGTTCTCTTCAACCCTGTTCTGACGTGGAGAGAGTGTACCACGTCCAGGTCAAATATATCAGAACTACCTTGGGGGTCATGTTTAAAAAGGGGGTGGAAGGTTAATGGAGAACTTAGGAGTAATGAGAGACTTCAGGGATTTTAAGTTTCATGAAGCAACATATTCTGATCATTTGAACATTTACTTCATGCAAGTTATTGAGCCCTTAGAGGGAGCACAGATATGACTGAGAGATAGTCTTTACCTTCAGGAACTTACTATTTAGTGCATAAGTTGGACTTGTAAACAGTTTTCTTTGGGACCTCTGATTGTGGCATGAAAAAGATATTTCTTTTCTAAAACTCTGTTTCTTTTCCTAATGGAAATAAGAAAAGAAAAGAAAAGAAAAGAGGGGATGGGAAACCATTATGAATGAAAATAGGATTTAGCCATAAACCAAAGCAGAAAAGAAAACTGGGAAGAGTAGTGTCAAATGCAGTGGTGATGAGACACAAGTGAATGAGGGTGGTAGAATTTCATGCAGACCTCTCTGTGTCCTGTGCAGAATTGAGAAGGAAAGAAGGACAAGGGAGCAGGCAAAACAGACCCAGCAATTGCTTGTTCAAAGTCAAGAAGAGACATTAAAAAATTCCAGCTCACTGGGCTGAAAGCATCATTACAACCTCTGCAGACTTCCTGCTCATCCTAAATGCGAGAACATGGATTAGGGACCGAGGCATGGTCTTAAGTTAAAGGCCTTTGTGGGTTCTTCCCAGAAAGTGTGGTGACAAATACCTGAATAGAGCTACTGCTCCTTCTTTCGCCTTTTTAGCAAACTTCTAGATTCAAGTGATCTCCATTAAAAAATTAATAATAATTAGAAAGGAGCCAGTTTGAGACTCTCCTAGTATAGTACTTTTAAAAGGAAGTAACATAAACAAAAAGGCAGAATATACACAGAAAAATCATATCAAGAAGCAGAAGAAAATTACAAAAACATGTCTCCATGTGCTTGAAACCTTAAATAAAACTCAATATCTTTAAAACAAGAACTCAAATAAATGTATACATGAGATCAAAAAACAATAATAAGACAATAGATTTGAAGAGTATCAGTGGTCTGGGAAAAAAAAACAGATGAGAAAAATAAAACCATTATAGAAATGAAAGTCATGTCAGAATAGCAAACAGAAAATAAAACAAACAGGACAAAAATATTAACAGAAGTAGATGAAAAAAATTCCTAAAATAAAACCTCCAACAACTCATGAACTGTAGTACCCATGAACCCTTACTGAAAAAATGACTCAGTCACTTAATCTAACTAAGCAAGAGATGAATCAAAGTGGAGAACCCAGGAATAAAGCTGCCATGTTAGGAAAGAAATAATGGTCGGGAAGCAGGGTGAGAATGCTATAAATCTTTGCGGTGTAAGAATAATAATATAATTGGAGTAGGAAGGAAAAGTGAGACTCAAAAAGTATGTCTGTTCTTTGAAAGATAAATGAAGCTATAGATTTTTAGGACGTTACTTAATGTTGTTGCCAGGAGCTCAGCTGAGCTGTCAGGGATCAGAGTAGCTGATTAAAGCAACAGGGCAAAAATGAAAGAGTGAAGCCTTAATTACTTGCTGTGGTGGGAAAAGCAAGTCTCTAAAAAAGAGAGAAAACGCCAACGCCCCCTGTTGCGTTTCCCCAGGGGACAGCATCCTGCTGGAAGGTGGGGTGATCAGCACAGACGTGGGGGTCAGCTCACTGTTGAGGAGCCCCTGGCATTGGGGGAGAGAGTGCGGGCAGTGGTGAGAAGGCTGGGAGTGAGAAGGGCCAAGCGTTAGTCATAGCGGGAGAAGTATCTTCAAGGGTTCCCCTCTTCCTCCTAGACGCAGGCCTTGGCAGAAATAGATGGCGCCTGAAGAGGGCTTTGTGCAAGGCCTCAGATAAAGAGACCCAGGAATGCAAATATACGAAGAGCATGAGCTACTGGGGCCTGAGAGCTCGCACCCGCCCTGCCCTCAGAGACTGCAAGGTGCTGGCCTTGCACCAAGTCTGGAGCCGCGAGGGTGGCTTTCCCCTGATACCCGCTGGGTGAAGCCCTCCTCGTTGCCTATAGTCAGGCCTGAAAATTGTCTTTGTTGAATTTGTTACAATATTTCTTCTGTTTTGTTTTGGTTTTTTGGCCCCAAGGCATATGGGATCTTAGCTCCCTGATCAGGGATTGAACCTGCATCCCCTACATTGGAAGGCAAAGTCTTAACCACTGGACCTCCAGGGAAGTCCCTCATGTAGGTTTTTAACCAGGAGCAGGATTCACCAGTTACAAAGATAAATAGTAATAAAACTAAAATCTGTAATTTATCTCTGAAGAAAATGGAAAATTACTAGACACTACAATATAAATATGTGAGCAGAAACCTTGTCTGGTTTGTTCATTGTTGTATTCCCAGACTAGCACAATGCCTGGTGTGTCGTAGATGCTCTGAAATATTGGTGGATTAATTATGAACCTTGTTTAATGAACAACACATTGTGCCTAAAAAATGAAAAAATGTCAGGCAAATCATAACAAAGGATAACAGGGGTTTCAGAACTGATACGTATTAGGTAAGATCTGTCTGAAAGCAAAAAGCATTTACGAGTCATATAAAATTACTTTATAATGATTCGTACAGTGATCAAGAAAGATCTAATTGTCATGAGTATTCATGAACAAAATAACATCAGAGTTCATAGGGCAGGAAATGGTAGGAAATATCACTCAGTAAATTTTTATTGAAGACTTACCTTGTGCCACAAAGTTTTATTTCTCTTTAGATTAATAATAAATTCACTAAAATAGTCCAAAGTTGTTGTTTTCTAATCTACCAAGGTCTTCCTAAAGTTTAAATGAAAATTAAGTATAAGAATAACCAGGAAGCTTTTTGAGAAAAGAAGTAATAAAACAAGTAGGGGGACAAACAAAGTTGCTCATCAACATGCGATAAACAGTGTTACCACATCGAGTGGATCTGATGTTCTCTGAAAGCAAGGATGTTGTTATTAGCTTGAATGGCCTGTTTATGGAAAAAGAATTTGATTTCCATTAGTGTTAAAATATCGAATGATTAACGTTAATCCATGCATCTCTGTAACTACTTTCTTGAACCCCAACACATTCATTGACGTAGAATGCTAGGTTAAAGACAGTTGTGAATGGTTTAACTGAGCGATTATGTTTTGCATAACTGTTCTGTCATTTGGGTTGTACTGTAAAAAAAAAAAAAATCACTCTTTCCAAGAATCCTTTAAAATTGTAAATTTTTTTATGTCTAACAGTATTGGAGGCATTAACTCTGTTTACTTCCTTTAGATTCTAGACTTAAGGATTCTCCTTATGTAAAAGATTGTTGTTTGATATTTATTTTCATTTTAGGAATTCAGCTTTAATCTGTTCACAATCAGTTGTGAGATAAATAAGTTGCTTTTCCTAATAGTCCTGTGCTGACCAGCTGTGTAACTTGAGTATGTGTGCTAATCTTACTGCCCTGCCCCAGGTTTCCTGACAGACTGTTGAGTGTATGATTTTCAGATTGTTTTCTTTAGAACTCTGGGATCCAGAGGCGCTTTAGGAACTTTTCAGTATTTAATTTTTATTTCTTTTTACATATATGTCTTAAACTACTTAAAACCCTGTGATTTAAAAACGATAGACATGTACATTCAAACTTTTAATACAGTAGAGAAAACTGATGTGTTCCCCAGATTAAGTCACTCTTTTCAGAACTCAGAATAAAGCTTTTCCTGCTTTATTCATGAACTCAAACTTCTTAGAAATGTGTTGTAATTAGGAATGTGGTGATTCTGGGCTTATGGCTTTTAATTCCTGGGTAAGAGTGTACACTAAGAGAGCTTAATGAGAATTGGCAAACCCATGAGTTGTATTTCTCTATGTTTGTCTTCTGATAGTGTATATAAAATAGGAGCAAAACAGTACATTTTAAAACTATTTAGCCCCCCCCAAAAAAAAAACGATTTAGCCCAATAGGGATTATTTTGATTAATCTTATCTACAATCTTTTGAGGTCCTTTGACTACCCACAACTGTAAAACAGTATAGTAATTGTGGATACCTGAAAATGGGACCTTTTTCCATTTGGTGATATATTGACAGAGACACACATGAAAGGGATGGTGACTGGTCAATACATCACGTTTTCTAAATAAATAATATTAATAGAGACGTATTAAAAAATTCCCTAGATCCTTTGCTGCAAATCATTAATTATAAAATAAAGTTTTCCATGTTTGATTCCAGAAATCACAGCAGTCTTAGACTTGAGGTGTCATAGAGGCACAAAATACTTAGCATCTAGGAAACTAGCTTTCCAGCTCTGCTTTGGCTGGCTCTCGAGTTTGGGGGAAGTCACTTAATTTTTCATAGCTTCAGCTTACTGCTCGACTTTCTTCACAAAATTGCTTTGGAAAGTTAGTTTAACTAAAGTTTATTTAAAAAGTAGTAGGTGTTTTATAAACTTTTAAGTGTTATAAATAAAGTTAAGTGTCACAATTTCTGATGTATTTACTGGTAATTACTTAGCATTTTTCCTCTGCCCCCTTCTACGCATGTTTTTATATTTTTTCTTTCCCCCCACATGTTCGTTCCTTAGGGTATTACACTAGAAGAGTTTGACAGATTATCTTTCAATATGATTTTAATGAGCCCTCCCTGTCAGCCATTCACAAGGTATGTATAATAAATATTTCTCTGTTAGGAAGAGTACTTTTGAAGGACTCGTTCAATCAAATCACACTGTAATTTCAAGCACAGACACTTTGAAGTCCATCAGCTGCATTTCCCTAGTCTTGAAATTTTTCATCAATAATTCCTTTTCTCTACACACATTTATAATTCAGCATTAATCATAAAGAAAATAGCAGTTACTGCCAGGTGAACACAGTAATTTGGTCAATAGTAGGTATGCAGAGACTATATGGTACCTCCTTAATACCTACCAAAGAAACAGTATTTATTTCTGACCCAAATTACCTTAAATTATTTAAACTAATGAGCATTCAGGAATATCTTCCGAACACTGATTAATCGAAGTAAATTTCCACAGTTAATATTCAAATCCTAAATTACTTACCTGTAAAATTTTAAGGCTAGTCAAGAATGCATTTGTAAAAAATAAAAAAAAAAAGAATGCATTTGTGAATTTTAAATTTCTCAAAATTGATAGGTACATTTAATAATACATACAATTAATAAAATGACTTTTTAAAGCTGTGTTCCAAGACAGCTTTTTATTATATGGTGTTTATTTGGCTATGTATTTCAGGGAATTGTATTTTAGAGAAAATCTTGACTAATCCCTCTTCATTTAGATACTTTAACTAATAATATTTCAATTATTTTAAGTAATAATAGCGATAACCCTCTGAGTGTCTTACTGGAGTGTGTCATTTAATATAACAAGCTTATGGGATGTGCATTAGTATTACCATCATTTTACAGGTGAGTAACTGAGGCATAGAAAGGCCATTTCCCAAGGCCATACAATTAGAAAATGTCAGAGCCAGGACTTTTTGATTTTTTTATAGTCCTATTAATATATAGGACTATTAATATATAGTCCCATTTAAACACATAATGTGATTTTAAATGGGATATAACATGTAGTAAAAATTCTAATTTAAATAAATATTCTCATGCTGAATTTCCATCCAAGTTTTGATTTATTTCAAGCTTTCTAGGAAATTAATTCCCCAGGGATTTATTGTGCACCTACACGTGAGGTATTGCTTTTGATGCTGTAGTTCCCATCCTTATAGAACTTACAGTCCATGGGGAATGAATGACAAATAATTATCTTATAATGTGATTTAAGGTATATAATAAATGAATGTTGAAACTGCCATGAGAGCATGGAGGAGAGAGGTGTTATGTTGCTGCATATACCAGGAGGGACGAATTCTTTTAGAGGTGATATCTGTATTGTGTCTGAAAGCAGGTTGGGAATTTATCAGTGAAGGCGGACCTTCCGCGTAAAGATGGCTCCGGGCCTGTGCAAGTGTATCATGGCCTTTTTAACCACAGTAAGTGGGAGGTTCAGGACAGAATGCAGCCGCAGTGCTGTGACGCCTCAGATATCACTGCAGTGGGGCCCCTGTGTCTTCCCTACTGCTGCTCCCACTCTGTATTAGCCCAGCTCCAGCTGCTGACGGCTGCAGTGTCTGATCCTGTAGTATGATCATCTTTGGAACCCTGAGAGGAAAGGCACAAAATGAGAGGAAACCAAGATTTCTGAGGAGTCTATTCAAGTCCACTCTAATCTCCCATCTGAGCCTCAGATCCACTGATGATTTTGGTCCTGCTGTCAGGTGTGAGGAAACTGATAACTGATGTCAAGTAACTTATTTTAGACCACCAAGCTAGTAAGTAGCAAGGCCTTAAACCCTAGTCCTCTGTTGCTACAACTCAGGCCCAATATAAGTCTTCTTTTCTGCTTGCTTCTTGATCATATCGAATGTTACTTGCAAGATTGAACTGCTAGTCCAAATTCTGTCTGTTCACGTGACCTGTTTTGACTTACTTAGTCTAGCCAAGTTGCAACTCCTTCGTGTAGAATCAAGCCTTCAGCTTCAGTCTCTCCTGTTTACATTGGACAAGATAGTTCTAGTTTTACCTGCGTCCTTCATCTGCTTAGCTGGTGATTAGTTACCAATGCCATCAACTCTGCACTGCCACCCTGCCCAACCAGCTCATTCATCTGAACTTTTGTTGTCTCACCTGGGGCAGGTGAGACATCAGCTGATTGTGTGTGTGTGTGTCTTTCCTGAACAAAGTGATTTTAAGAGGATAATTGATTTTATTCTTTGCGGACTTCTTGTTCTTCTTTGCCTCACGCGGGTCATTTGAACGTATTATCTTGTATTGATAATAAGTGTACTTATTAGACACGCAAGGCTTTTTTAAATTAAGTGAAAAAATATATTTTTGTTCTCTATAGCAACAGAGATGATCATATTTTTTGTGAGGACCAACTAATTTTAGTTCTCTGTTTTGACTTTTTAAAAGTGATTTGATATCTTTATGTAAGATTCTTGCTGAACTTATTTACTTTCCTTACCCTTTTAGAATCGGCCTGCAAGGTGATGTGACTGATCCAAGGACAAATAGCTTCTTACATATTCTAGACATTCTCCCAAGGTAAAGACTTAAATTCCTGTACAAGCTTACCTTAAAGGTAAAACTTTACCTCTGGAAGAACGTGGTGTTTGTCATTTTATAGAGATTAGCATCTTATACAGATTCTGTGCGAGTCATTTATCTTCTGTCCTGACTGATAGAGTAACTGCAAATGTTTGTCGGTTCCACAGTTGCCGCTAAAAGTGAGTGCCAGGGCGTTACAGCCTAATAGCTGAATTCTGTTGCGTCTGCTCACAGTATTTGTGCAAATGATGCTGATGTTAGTGAATGCTGTCGCCCATGGCCCGGAAACTTGTGCTGCTAACCCTAGAAGCCTCCATTCTGTGGAAATGTCAGCCCTTTGAGCTGTGCAAACCCATGTTTTCATTAAACTTCAATGGAAATGAACATTTCAAATGTTAACTTTATCAGGTGTGCCTTGTTTATGGGGGAAAGGAAAAAAATATGAGTTGCCTCCATCCCTTATAAAATTCTTTTATGAAAAGAGTTTGGACAATTACTTACCTCATATTTCCCACAAGTAAGGATTTTCTTTACTTCTTCTTAGTAATGAGATGTTTAGAATTCCATTTGTTTTTGTTTTGTTCTAGGTTACAAAAATTACCAAAGTATATTCTTTTAGAAAATGTTAAAGGTTTTGAAGTATCTTCTACAAGGTAAAAAAATGTATTTGTCCTGTGTTCATCTTAGACTTGGTATATTTTATAATAGGCGCTGTTATGAAATGAAGATCTTAAAAATAAATGTGTATATTCCGACATTCTATATATGTTATGAAGTTTACTCGTTAATATTGATTTTGAATAGTTAGTAACGTGAAGTATCACAAAGTTAGGTTCAACTGATTCTTTCCCATTTTGATATGTTTGAATTTTTCCGGAATGATTTCTCAATTTTAGCTGCTTACATTGGTGCCTGTTTCTTTAGAAGTAGGAATGTTTTCGGTAAGAATTTGTCCTATTGACAGGCGTTTTCTGTCCTACAGTTGGGTTGAAGAAGCAAGCCCTGTGTCAGGCCCCTTTCAGACAGTAGCCCAGCTGGAGAGAATGCATCCAAGTCCTTGACCGACCTGCTGTCTATGACAGTGTTCCCTCATCTGATTGGCTACAGATATAGTTCCATTCCTATAGTAAGCTTATCATGAGTGGATTGGTGATTCTAACTCACCAGTTTTATAAATTATCTGGTAGCTTTATTTATTTATAATAGGGATTATCTCTTTTTTGAGAAATGTAATTTCTCAAGTACTGGACTTAAAAAAGACCTAGGATTATCCTTTTTCTAAACAAGTTAAGTGGAGGTACAGTTTTCATGTAAAATGAAGTTTTATGTATAATATTTTATATAAGAACCCTATTTTGAACTATAGAGTGAGAACTTTTTTCTTTTCCTTTGCCTTTCAGAGACCTGTTAATACAAACAATAGGAAATTGTGGCTTTCAGTACCAAGAATTTCTGTTGTCTCCAACCTCTGTAAGTACTGCAATTGTAAATTCTTATATAAGTTTTCCCAAAGGGAATTTGATTCAGTAAAAAGAATGGCTCCATTTTGGATAATATTATAGGTAAATCTTGCAGTTAGTTCTGACATGGTTATTACTTTCTCTATCTGAATTTTATAGCTATATGTGAATTTTGTTTTTTTATGATTACTATACTATTCATAATGAATGTAAGAATGTCTATTTGACTTTTTACCTGGGAAATATAAAATGAAAGTGACTCATAGACATATGATTCATCTGATTCCATCTTTATTTCATTCAAATCAAGGTACAGAGTGACAGTTTAAAAGGTTTAAGAATTTGCCACAGAAAAGTCTTCCACAAATCGCTAATAGAATTTTGTCTGGCAGAAACTAATGTATAACTGTATGAGTTTTTTTACTAGGTGCTAAAAGTTGACACAGATCTCTTTAATATCCTATAGCAGCTAACTGCCCTGTTGTGCTTGCAGCTTGGCATTCCAAATTCAAGGCTACGGTATTTCCTTATTGCAAAGCTTCAGTCAGTGCCGTTCCCTTTTCAAGCCCCTGGTCAGGTATTGTTGTTATCATCATAATCATTATTATTTATCTGTTGTAAATATATCTCAGTCTGCCAATTTATTTTCAGGAACTACTTTGCGGAGGTTTTTTTTTTTTTTTTTTAACATCTTTATTGGAGTATGTTTACAGAGGTTTATGTGTGTCCTCTCGTGCCTGTAATATAGACTGTGCCTGAGGTCTGTCTTGTAGGCCTTTTCACCCTCCTGATGCCACTTTAATTGCTTGAAACAAAACCAGAAACTTTTCTTTCATCATTAGAAAAGAAAATAAGTTAAAAGTAAAAAAAAATTACCATTAGTGTTGTTATCCTTCTTTTCCCCCTATAATTTCTCTTCTGACCATTGACTCTTTTGCATCTTTTATTTTTCTCCCTCAATAGAAGCCATTGACTACTTTTGATAAAATAGTATACTCCCTTAAAAATGGCTTGAGTATTTTCACACATCAGTTGCATTTTATTTGAAATCTATGCTATTTAGCCTTAATTGATTAAAAAATGGTAATGATTAGCACAAGCTAGAATAGAATGCTCAATTGCTATCTATAGGATCTCTCATCATGCTAGCAATTTTATATGCTTCTGCTGAAAATTGGTGTGGATAACAGAGTTTCAGTGGTCCAGTGAAGCTCTCTATAACCCTCACAGGTAAGAACTCAAAAGTCGTGTCCTACTAACAGGGCTTCAGTAGTATCATTTGAAATCCCCGTAATACAATACCAGTATTATACAATACTATGTTATATAATAAAATAGCAATATATCTCCCTTTAATAGTGGGCAGTTCCAAAAACGGTATGTAAAGTATGTGAACAAAGACTTCATCATTAAAAATTCCTGGAACTGTTTTTTCTTTCCCAAAATAGGACTTGATAAATGGTTACCTGTTTTTCAGGAACCAGTTTTTCCTGTGGGACTCAGGGATAGAAATAACCTTTCAGGGTGAAGAGTGCTTTTCATTTTTAATTACTAATTTTCCTTTAGATCATAGGTATGTCCTAGTTTTTTTTTTTTTAATTGAAGGGGAATGGCAAACTTTGATCAAAAACACATTTTCTGGAAATGTTCCTGTTGCTTTTTCAACTTCTTTTCCAAATATAATGCTGTCTCTGTATTCAGCATACTTCCTATTACTTTGTTGAATGGTGTTACTAATTCAGAAAGCAGTAATTTCAGGAACTAAATCATCTATAGCCTGATACCTGTCACTGTATGATGAAAAACTTGTAATGACTTGTATAAATACTAGTAAACCTCAATTTCTATCTTTTTAATGGCAACTCAGTAAAAGCTAAAGAATTTTTTTACATAATGTTGAGTGGATGTTATTAATATGTCTTTTATTTTTAAGAAAGCTTTTGAGAGTTTGTGTATTTTTACTTAATGCCAGGTACTGATGGAGTTCCCCCAAACTGAATCTGAACATCCACAAAAACATGCGATAGATGCAGAAAAGAAAATTGAAGAAAAGAAAATTGAGCCAAATATTTGCTCTGATAGCAGCACACAATGTTCTGGAAAAGAAGCCATTCTTTTTAAGCTTGAAACTGCAGGAGAAATTGACAGGAAACGTCAACAGGACAGTGATCTCTCTGTGCCAATGCTAAGAGATTTTCTTGAAGATGACGTTGACATGAATTCATACTTTTTACCGCCAAAGTCATTGCTGCGATATGCTCTTTTGTTAGACATTGTTAAGCCCACATCCAGAAGGTCCACATGCTTTACGAAAGGGTAGGTTTTAAAGAGTCTCTGTTCGTGGCATATCCAAAATAACCAGGTTTTCGTAACTATTATTTCTCTTAGTTCTTCTCAAAACAAGGAGCATTTTATAAAATGTTTCTGCTAGAATGACTTTTTTCACCCTTAATCGCCTGCTTGCGTGTTCCAGTAGAATGCACAAGTGAAAATTCCTTCTGGCAGAACCCACAAAAGTGCTCATAGAAGACAATGCCATTGTTTGGTGACCTTCGTAGGAGCTTAATTACCCACAGTGGAGACATGGTTTCTATAGATGGTGAATTGCTAATTTTTTAGCACCTTTCTTTTTATGGTACCTCAAAAATTTCTGTCTACTTTCATGATCAATGTACAAGAAGAAATTAAATTTTAATATCAAGAAATAACATTGAATATCCTGGAGCACATTATAGCATGTTTAACTTTTATTTAGTTTTTTGAATTAATAGTATATTCTTATAGTTCAAAATCCAAAAGGAACTAAGATTGTAAGACTTCCTTCCAATTCTGCCTCTTGTTCATCCAGTTTCCCTCCCTACGTGCAACCGATGATTTCAGGTTACTCTCTAGTCTTCCAGAGGTATTGCATGTGAGGTGTGTTTAAATATACATGTATATTTTTACCCCCTCCTGTAAGTAAATGGTAGCATACCATATTCATTATTATGTGCACTTTTTTTCATTGAGCAGTATAATTTGGATACTATTACCTACTATTACCTACGGGTGCTTAAAGAACTTTCGTATGTTCATAGTATAGGAATATCATAACTTCTCTTACTGGTTACCTGTTGATGGGCATTTAGGGGACATCCTTTGGATTATTTCTCAAGAAATAGTGTTTTTCAACTTTTTTTTTTTAAACCTAGGAAGAAGGGTGGAAATTAGACCCTTCAAGAAAAATTTGTAAAAGATCCATCCCTACCCCTGTTTGTTAATTTCACGGAGGCTCTTTTGATAGGTAGTTGTGTGATTTAAAAATTCAAGCCTTCGGGCTTCCCTGGTGGCTCAGTGGTTGAGAATCTGCCTGCTAATGCAGGGGACACGAGTTCGAGCCCTGGTCTGGGAGGATCCCATATGCCGCGGAGCAACTAGGCCCGTGAGCCACAACTACTAAGCCTGCGCGTCTGGAGCTTGTGCTCCGCAGCAAGAGAGGCCGCGATAGTGAGAGGCCCGTGCACCGCGATGAAGAGTGGGCCCTGCTTGCCACAACTAGAGAAAGCCCTCGCACAGAAACGAAGACCCAACACAGCAAAAATAAATTAATTAATAAACTCCTACCCCCAACATCTTCTTTAAAAAGAATTCAAGCCTTCTCTCTTTACCTACTAGCTAGTTGTCTTGTACAAGACACTATGCCCCCGACATAATCGTACCAGGCTCACCCTGACTTTATCATACCCTGCCCTTGTACTTTCAGGGCAATGGGTTTATTGCTTTCCATTACCTTAAAAGACTTCACTCAGCTGTTGTATATTTCCAAGTCTGCTAGGTTCTGTTTAGGACTCTCATAAAACAGGAGTTATCAATTTTGTAATAAAAAACAACTTTGAAATTCTTTTATAATTATAAAAATGGTATAAAAGAAGCCTTATTGTAGAAGTCTATTTTAGTGTAGATAATATAAACACACACACACACACACGTGATATATAAGAAAACAGCTTTTCTTTGATGGTGACTTTCTCTAATTTCTATTTTAAATTCATCTATTAGGAAAAAAATGTCAAACAGCCAGCTTGGCAATGATCTTAGGGAAAGAAATATTACTAATACCTTGCATGTCTGTAGTGTGTGGTATTTTTAATACATTTTTAACAATAGTCTGTTTTGTGATAAAGAGTAAAAACATACAGTGTTACAGTCAGAGGCAGAGGCACGTGTGGTGGGCCTGAGTTTGTCATGAGACTGGAGAGTACGGTTTTGGGTTCATGAGAAGAAATGACGGTTCAGGCATTCTAAGAAAAGAGCAGCAATTTATTTTCACCTACATAACATTTGGTCTAATGTGGCAGGGATGTCAGTATTGAATAGCATTTAGATATAAAGTCCTAACAGATGCATACTTCCTGTGCATTTAAATGTGATGAACATTTAAAAAATGACAATAATGTACATGCAGACTAGTATTTATGCAACAAACACTATGCCAAGTTTAGTGTCTGAGAATTTTCAACAGACTGATCTTATGTCTTTCACCTGGTAAGTTTTTTAATTACAAAGCATATTTATGTGATATTATTTAGAATATTTCAGAAGGATGTATTAACAACTATGTAAGATTGCTTCATTCAAGAAAGATTTAAGAAATTTAGCATTAGCAAATATATTAGATGCTACAAAATATTTGTGTTAATTTTTTAGTTACGGACGCTACCTAGAAGGGACAGGATCTGTGTTGCAGACTACAGAGGATGTGCAGGTAGTATGCATGCTGCAGAACTAAAATATTTGAAAATTATTTTAAATAAAATTATCTTTAATACTTAAAATTTGAGAATGTTAAAATAAGTTTACATGTTCAACTGGAATGAATATGTGTATATAATAATTATTTACTATAGAATAAATCTTCTTGTTGCTAGATATGAGTATATGCACAAAAAGTGTTTTATGTTTTTACTTTCTTGTTTTTCTTCTTACCTTTTGTTTTTCTTTCTGTTCCATAAAGAGTAATTTGAAATGCAGAGTACGGCACCTAATGTTCTCTAAAATTATGTGCAAATATCTTAGTATCGGAGCCTTCCTTTGGAGCACATACTATAAAAATGCCTGTTAGGGAAAAAAATCTATATTTTAGGAAGGCTTTTTATTAATACTTCAATGGCTAATTCTTTACGGTATCATGGTTGAATACAAGCTTGATATATTGCAAGTTTTATATACTTCTGAATAATTTTGAAGTGAAATCACATTGTCTTCTTCTATGCTGATTTAAACTCTTACTGTTAATAAAATTGACCCTTGCTAAAAACGCTATCAGAGACAAACGGATGTCTGGATTTGAGAAGTCATATTTATTAAATATATTTTATCATTTTAAGAAAATACCTTAATTTGATAAAATTGGTCATAAACAGTAAACATTTTAATGGCTGCTTATTTGCTTTGTAAAATCGACTTATTGGTTGACCAAGTTTCTTTTTTGTATCTTTCACTACATTTCTTTTATGTTATATTGTCATTTATTATTTCTATTCTTTTTTTTTTTTTATTTCTATTCTTATGAGTTTATTTTTGAGGGGCCAAAAATGACAGATACCCTGAGAGTATCCTGATCTATTCGGCATTAAGGTTTCGTTTGTTTTCTGAGTTTACCTGGCCCCTGATGAGCCAGTTACACAGTTCATTGCACAGAGATGTTTTTACCCTGTGGTGCCACGTGTTACAGAAGACTATGCGTCCGTCGTTTTGAAACTGTCTCACAATAGACGATATTATCTTAACAAGTCTAATTGCACTCTACTTTATTAGTTATTTTGGATGTTTTCCTACAGGTTGAGAATATCTACAGATCCCTTACCAATTTGTCACAAGAAGAAAAGATAACAAGATTGTTAATGCTTCAACTTCGGTTTTTCACTCCTAAAGAAATAGCAAATCTCCTTGGATTTCCTCCAGAGTTCGGTATGTGGGATACATGCAGACCCCAGCTTTCACTGATTAAAGGTCTCAAAATTCATTAGGGACTCGTGCATAGTTTATGAATAAACCCTTGCCCAGACGGATGTGAGAGCGCTTCCTTTCCTGATTGTGCCATCTTTGACATCTTCCTTCCCTCCTGTGTCTGCTTTCTTCATAACCTGCCCTAGTCCATTCCCTTCAGACTCAGTTGCCCTTCTCCTTTCACTCCAGTAGTGGTTCCAGGTGCTTTGCAGGAACAGAAGGGCCAAATCAGCAATTCCTCACTTCTCCCCACAGATGGTTGTCCATAGCATCTCTTTCTCGAATTTATTTTTTTGCTTCTAGGAGTACTATTCGAATAACCTCACACTAGATCTTATGAAAGAATGCCTAGAATTGTCTTTGTTTTAATGAAGAAATTAACAGGCAATTGAGGAGTTTATTTTTGTGTGGTGGGGAGGTATGTATTTGTACTTCTACTCCTTGGAGATAGCACTCTTATCAATTATATAATTGATTGAATTGATTCCTTCCCTACAAGGTTTCAGTGGAGAAAAGAAAAAGTGGAGAGGTGGTCTAGAAAGGAACTTTCCTAATGGAAAGTAAGGGTGACTCAGGAGCACAGATGCCAGAACTGACACGAAGTTAGGGAATCTGAAGATGGACTCTCAGGAAGGAAAATGAAGATACCGCTGCCAAGGGAGAAAGACAAGTAGTGAGGAAAACCAGGGATTGTTGCTATTAAGAGACTGGACACAGCGCCTTTGCCTCTTAGAGCACCCCGCCCCTCCCTGGTCCCGCTTCCTTGGCGCTGCTGCTCTTGCTGTGTGGATGCCATCGGTTTCCTGGGCTGCGGTGGGTGTGTTCCTAGTACCTGGCTCCTGGGAAGGGAGAGACACAGACCTCCCTCACATGCTTCCAGGGCTGCACAAGGAGGAAACGTGCTTTTGATAACTGATTGGGAGCTTGAATGCAGAAAAGCCAAACTTCGCTAAATCTAATGTTGTTGTAATATTAATACAGTCCTATTCTTGAAGAACCGTTCTCATGGGTTAAATAGACCATGTTTTAAAATCTAAATAATGGATTTACAGTTGAGGTTTGGAAAGCATCGTTTTGTACACTGGGAACAAACTGCCAACAGAATTTGACTACCCTCTTGGTAATTGATTCTCCAAGCATAGTCACAGCAACCAGGTTTATTTTGTACTCTGCCTTTTTCTTGGTGATCTCATTCAGTTTGAAACATCCCGGGGAGTGTTTTTTAAGAAAACACAGACTTTCCGTATCTTAGTTTATGTCACAAAGTGAGTGAGAACATCAGTAAAACAAAGAACTGAGAATTGGACTCAGGAATTTAATTCCCAGTCTACTGTCGTGGTTACTTTTTTTTTTTTTTTTCATATTTTAGGATGAGCAATCGAAGGTATTTTCTGTACTACTACAGAGAGAAAAGAGATTTACTGTCGAACAGCAACTAATTTCTAAGTTTTATTTGAGTGCTTATTTTTTCAAGCAGTAGCAATCACTTTGGTAATAGTGAAATTTAGCACATACCCCAGAGTCAGACTGACCGAGTGTGAACCCTAGCCCTACTGAAGCCACTCTCTGCCGTAGTTTATGCATCTGTAAAATGGGGATAATTATAGCACCGACTTTATAGGGCTGTTGTAACAGTTAAGTGAGTTAACGTATGTCACATGCTTGCAACCTATCTGACACATAATATAAAATTCGTGCTTTTATATTTTAAATGATAGGTGTTTTAGCCTTTACTTCATAAATATTTTTTCTCAGTATTTAAAAATATCTAAGGGGTAAAATAGGATTTTTCGAAGTTCTCTGAAAACATATATATAATACATGCGAGAAAGCCTTTTTCATTGCTTTACCGTATTTTAATATGTGACATATGTGTATAGTCAGTGCCCTTCTGTCACCACTGAGCAGCCCTGTGACATAACTGTCCTGCACGTGTGCCTCTGACGTCACGGACCCTGGGTCCAAAATGGGCATTCTTTGCGTTACTTGTCCACCGGCCATGATGGATTTGCATTGATTCTCCCACACATTTTGCCCTGGTTCTCTCTGTGGCCAGTGGCACGCATTCATGAGACAGCAGGCTTTGGAAGAGACAGACACTAACCGACACTTACTGAATAAAAGCTGCTCTCTTGACCTTGTTAATTCTAGGTTTCTTTGCTTTTGAGGATTATTATTTTTAATGTACCTAAGTTTTTAAAAAGTCACCTTTTAACTTTACAAAATTATGTAATTCTTTGCACAAGTGAGTTTAGATTTTAATATCTATGTATAAAATACACACATGCATATGAATATATGTGTATATATGTATGTGTATATATATATAATTTTTACAAATCTGACTTGTTTTCAGACATCTCTTCCCCTCTGATATAATCTTGGTATCTCAAGGCATCGTCCTAGGGGTAGTCTAAAAGTTTGTAGGTATTTCTGCCTCTGGCTACTTTGAAGTAAATAATTTGAGATGACTAATGTGCTTGCCTAAGACATATTATCTTTATAATAGCAATTTTATGATGATGCTCAATTGCAAATATCATTTTATTATGGTAATCACTGTTTTTTATTGCAGTAAGTATAATGTCTAGTGTTGATGAAGCAACTTTATCAGGTTTTGAAATTTTGCTATTTTTAATGCTCTTCAATTATTTCCTTTATTACCTGATTTGCTTTTCCTATATTTAATTGCTATGCCAAAGGATTCTGAATGTGAAATTCTGGAATTGTAATTAAGATTCTGGCATCCACTCTTACGCATGGACAGTCTTTTACGGTGGTATGTGCAAGGTTTTGTTCCAGCAAATGTAGTATCTGTGGGCCATTTTGTTTTGCAAAAGAATGTAGCAAATTGAACTTCAGTATGAGAATGTCAGTTTCTGGAAGCAGAATGTAAAAAAGCAACTCTGAGGGACTTGTATCCAGAATACATAAAGAACTCTTATGACTCAACAATAAAAAGAAAAATAATCCAATTTAAAAGTGGGCAAAGGATTTCAATAGACATTTCTCCAAAGAAAATAGATAAATGACCAATAAGCACATGAAAAGATGTTAAACATTATTAGATATTAGGGAAAGGTAAATCAAAACCACAGTAAGATACCACTTCACAAAAAGACAGACAATAACAGTGTTAACGAATTGTGGAGAAATCAGGTCCCTTGTACACTGTTGGTGGGAAGATAAAATGGTGCCGCTGCCTTAGAAAGCATTCTGGCAGTTCCTCAAATGTTAGACACAGAGTTACTGTATGACCCCACAATTTCACCCCTAGGTATATATCCAAGAGAACTGAAAAAAGCTTAACACATACATACATACGTACATGTTCATAACATCAATGTTTATAATAATCAAGAAGTAGGGAAAAAGCCCAGATGTCTATTAATGAATGAATGAATAAATAAAATGTGGTATATCCATAAGATAGAATATTATTCAGACAGAGAGAAGAATGAACTATTGGTACCTGTTATAACATGAATGAGCCATTTTTTCCCTCGGATCAGATAATTTTTACTGATGTGCTTGATGTTTGAGTTACACTATATTTTATAGTCATATTATACAACATACATAATATTGTGAATACATAATGTTATTATAAGGACTAAGATATTAAACATAGAATACTTGGCTTTTAAAAAATATTCCAGAGTCAACATGAATGAACCTTGAAAGCACTACGCGAAAGCAGCCGGAGACAAAAGACAGCATATTGTATGGTTCCGTTTGTATGAAGTGTTCAGAATAGGCAATCTCTGGAACAGAAAGTAGATCAGTAGTTGAGGGGCAGGGAGGGGACATGGAGAGTGACTGCTAATGGGTGCCAGCATTCTTTTTAAAAAAAATTTGTATTGAAGTATATAATTAACATATAACATTGTATTAGTTTCAGATGTACAACATTACAACATAATGATTCAACATTTGTATACATTGCAAAATGATCACCCACCATAATAAATCTAGTTAATATCCATTACCATACATCGTTACAAAATTCTTTTTTCTTGTGATGAGGACTGTTAAGATCTCTCCTAGCAATTTTCACATATGCAATACAGTATTGCTAACTATAGTCACCATGCTCTACATTATATATCCCCAGGTCTTATTTATTTTTATAACTGGTAGTTTGTACCTTTTGACCCATTTCACCCATTTTTCCCCCACCTGTGCAACCACCAATCTGTTTTCTGTATCTATGACCTTGGTTTTTTAAATTTGTTTGTTTGCTTGCTTTGGTTTTTAGATTCCACATATAAGTGAGATCATACAGTATTTGTCTCTCTGACTTCGCTTGGTATAATGCCCTCAAGGTCCATTTCATTCTTTTTTATGTCTGGGTAGTATTCCATGGTGTGTGTATGTGTGTGTGCATTTTCTTTTTTCATTTACCCATCGATGGACACGTAGGTTGTTCCCATATCTTGTCTGTTGTAAATGATGCTGCAATGAACATGGGGGTGCACGTCTCTTTTCTAATTAGTATTTTTGTTTTCATTGGCTAAATACCCAGGGTGGAATTGGTGGATTATATGATTGTTCTATTTTTAATTTTTTAAGGAACCTCCATACTGTTTTCCATAGTGGCTGCACCAATTTAAATTCTCACCATCAGTGCATAAGAGTTCCCTTTTCTCCATGTTCCTTCCAGCTCTTGTTATTTCTTGTCTTTTGGATAATAGCCATTATAACAGATGTGAAGTAATATCTCATTGTGGTTTTGATTTGCATTTCCCTGATGATTAGTGATGTTGAATATCTTTTCATGTGCCTATTGGCCATCTGTATGTCTTCTTTGGAAAAATTTTTATTCAAGTCCTCTGCCCATTTTTTAATCTGATTATTTATCGTTTTGCTGTTGAATTTTATGACTTCATTATATAATTTGGGTACTAAACCTTTATCAGATATATGATTTGCAAATATTTTCTCCTGTTCAGTAGATTGCCTTTTCATTTTGCTCATTATTTCCTTTGCTGTGCAGAAGTTTTTTAGTTTGATGTAGTCTCAGTTGTTTATTTTTGCTTTTGTTGCCTTTGCTTTTACAGTCAGATCCAAAAAACCATGGACAAGACTGATGTCAAGGAATTTACCACCTACGTTTTCTTCTAGGAGTTTTATGGTTTGAGGTCTTACATTCAGGTGTTTAATTCATTTGGAGTTAATTTTTGTGTATGGTGTAAAATAGTGGTACAGTTTCATTCTTTTGCCCGTATCTGTCCAATTTTCCCAACACCATTTATTTAAGAGACTTTCCTTTCCCCATTGTATATTCAGCTCCCTGTCATAAATTAATTAACCACATATGTGTGGGTTTATTTCTGGGCTGTCTATTCTGTTCCTTTGATTTCTGTGTCTTTTTATGCTAATGTCATACTGTTTTGATTACTTTAGCTTTGTAATGTAGTCTGAAGTCAGGGAGCATCGTGATTGGTTCTTCTCCCTCAAGGTTGCTTTGGCTACTTGGGATCTTTTGTGATGCCATAGGAATTTTAGGATGTGGTTTCTATTTCTGTGATAAATGCCATTGGAATTTTGATAGGGATTGCATTAAATCTGTAGGTTGCTTTGGATAATATAGACATTTTAACAATATTAATTCTTCCAGTTCATGAGCATGGAGTACCTTTATTTGTGTCTTCAATTTTTTTCATCAGTGGTTAAATTTATTCCTCAGTATTTTATTCTTTTTGATGTGACTGTAAATGGGATTGTTGTCTTATTTTCTCCTTCTGATAGTTTGTTGTTAATGTACAGAAATCAGCAGATTTCTATATATTGATTTTGTATACTGCAACTTCATTCATTCATTCTAACCATGTTTTGATGAAGTCTTTAGAGTTTTCTATGCATAATATCATGTAATTTGCAGATGGTGATAGTTCTACTTCTTCCTTTCCAATTTAGATTCCTTTTTTTGCCTAATTGTTCTGGCTAGGACCTCTAATACCATGCTGAATAAAAGTGGCAAGAGTGGGTATCTTTTTCTCGTTCCTGATCTTGAGGAAAATTTTTAGCTTTCATTATTGAGTATGATGTTAGCTGTGGGCCAGCTTTCTTTCTGAGGTGATGAAGCTGTTCTAACATTAAATAGTGGGGATGTATGCAAAACTCTGCAACTATACTAAAAACCACTGAATTGTACCCTTTAAAAAGGTGCATTTTAGGGAATTGCCCAGTGGTCCAGCAGTTAGGACTCCTCGTCTCATTGCCGAGGGCCCAGGTTCAATCCCTGGTTGGGGAACTAAGATCCCACAAGCCATGCGGCATAGTCATAAATGAATGAATGGATAAATAAATAAATAAATAAGTCTCCCTTTAAAAGAAAAACTGCATTTTATAGTATGTGAATTCTGTCTCCTGAAGGCTGTTATTAAATAACTGAAATAATGGTAGCCACTGCTTTTCCTAAAATGTACTAGTGCTCAGATTTCTATTAGTTCTGTGGATGTTATGTGTGTACATGTGTGTACTGAGCAAATATGATAAGTGATATGATAATATCACATTGTGTAAGCAATGAAATGTTATATAATATTTTTGGCTCCAAATTCTCACTTGTTAATTGAACTTCATGGAGACCTTAGGGACTTATTTATGTAAATAACCACGCTGCTTTTACTAAAGAATACATCCTTTTATCTCTGGAAGTTAATATTGCAAGTGACTGTATTATAAATTGTTACCTTTCTTTTTCTAGGATTTCCTGAGAAGACAACAGTCAAACAGCGTTATCGTCTACTTGGAAATAGTCTCAATGTGCATGTAGTAGCTCAACTAATCAAAATCCTATGTGAATAATTTTTAAGTAACTCTGAAAGATGGTGGCAGTGTTCCATTATATCCAAATAATAATTCTGAAATTCTTTTTTGAATTAATTTTGACAAAATTCAACTAAATTATCTTATTCTCTCGTTAATAAGAATTTGGATTTATCAGGAAAATGCCGTTTTGTTTCCTTAAGTTTATATTACTGTGTTTTGTAAGGTGAAAATTATTGTTATCCTTTAGGGGAATATCTTTTTATATGAAATTGTTAAATATATATGTAAAATATCCCCTTTATAATATTATGGTATAGACAAATTTAGGAACATTAGAATTTTAATGTCTACATGAATATTTTGTAAAGTGTCATAACAGGTGTACTATATGAACTTGAGAAACTGTATGTTGTGTATGTTAATTAAAGAAGTTGCTTTATGAATCTATCATTTTACTTTTTTAAAATAATTCTTCCTATTTCTAAAATGATGATTCTAATTCTGCCCTGTTTAAAATATTGAATGTTTTACTTAATTTCAATTTTTTAAACATTCCTTTATTTTATCTAAACAAATGTGTATAATATTTTAGACCAAATTATCATCATTTACCTTCTACAACAGTCCGAAGAAAATCTCAGAAATAGTAATCCTAATTCTTGATTACCTCTCCATCGGTATGCCATAGAAAGTGTAGGTGCACATTATTTAATTATCTTTAATTCTACTTCCTTCTGAAAGACAAAACTCACTGTCCCTTTTTCATTTGTACATACCTACCTGTAGTTTGCTATCTTCAGAGCTTGCTTTTGTCTTCCTTTTCAGCTTCTTGTTGTAAGTTGAATTTGCCATCATGATCTAAGGAATGTAGCACAGCATTAAGATTTTAGGGAGGGAACTCTGCCCTCTGACCCCATTCCACATACCTATTCTGTGAATTAACTTTTATAACTTTAACTTTCTCTGACTCCCTCTCCATAGACTTCTTGGAATTAGGACTCTAATCAGACTAAATCTTGCATCATAAATCCTGTGGTTTTGATTTTGGTGATAAAACCAAGTGACAAATAGAAGAGAAATGAAAAGAAATAAGATGAGAAATTTTGTCACAAAATTTTAATTCATATTTTTATTCTTAAAAAACAATCATCCTGATATGGAAAAATTGGAACCCTATGCATTACTGATGGGAATGTAAAATAGTGCAGCCTCTGTAGAAGATAGATGATAATCCCTTTAAAAAAATTAAACACAGAATTACCATGTGATAAAGCAATTCCACTTCTAGGTATATACCCAAAAGAATTGAAAAGAGGGACTAAGATATTTGTATACCAATGTTCATTGCAGCGTTATTGACGATATTCAGCTGTAAAAAGGAAGGAAATTCTGACACGTTACAACATGGATGAACCTTGAAGACATTATATTCAGTGAAATAAACCAGACACAAAAGGACAAAGTCTGTATAATAATTCCATTTATATGAGGTATGTACAAGAGTCAAATTCATAGAGATAGAAAGTAGACTAGTGGCTACCAGGGCTCAGGAGACCAGGGAAATGGGAGTTCACGTTTAATGGGTGTAGAGTGTCTGGGGGAGGTGCCAGAGTTCTGGAGGTGGGTAATGGTGATGGTTGCACAACACTGTGAGCGTACTTAATGGCACTGAATTGCATGCTTGAAAACTGCTTAAATGGCACATTTTATGTTATGTGCATTTTATCACAATTAAAAAAAACAAACATTGCCCACCACCATTTTTTCAGAAGAACTCATAGATAAATATGGGAATAGGGAAGCTGTAGACCAATGCATATATGTATCCACTATCACTGTCTACATTTTGTGTATGTGTTTAAAGATAAACCTTAGTACAAGTCTCGTAAATGATAGTATACAGCTATCTGAAATCACTTTGGCACACTTTCTCTGTTTTCCTCACTGATGAAGAGATTCTTACCAATAAGAAGGTTCAGAGTTTTACTATGATTATGCTGTAATTATAGTGTCCTGTGCCCCGCTGTGCAATGCTACAGCAACATGTGTTGAGTTACAGCGCACCAGGCAGAAACATATGAAGGCTCTGTGGCGCCACGTGCATACCAGCTAGGAGCTAAAATATAGCTTTGTGAAAAATTTTAAATTATTGAAGTACATCCATGGGCAGATTGTGATTCTTGCCCTTAATTAATTATATATAATAGCAAGCACAAAATTCATACATTAATGAAGATATATTTACCAGAGTATCACTTAATTAACATATATACACATCTTGGAAATTCTGATATTTGGACTTACTGTAAGCTTATTCAACATTTTGGAAAATATAGGCTCTCCTTTTAAAAAAACAATAATTAAATCTTTGCCATTTCTAACAGGAAACTGATTTTTTGTTCTCCCCTTTGCATCGCTTGTGCTCTTTTATTTTTTAAATTTTTTAAAAAAATTTATTTTGCACTTGGGCTTTGTCTAGTTGCATCGAGCAGGGGCTACTCTTCGTCGCGGTGCGCGGGCTTCTCACTGCCGTGGCTTCTCTTGTTGCGGAGCGTGGGCTCTAGGCGCGCGGGCTTCAGTAGTTGGGGCACGCGGGCTCAGTAGTTGTGGCTCGCGGGCTCTAGAGCGCAGGCTCAGTAGTTGTGGCGCACAGGCTTGTTGCTCCACAGCGTGTGGGATCCTCCCGGACCAGGGCTCGAACCCGTGCGCCCTGCATTGGCAGGCGGATTCTTAACCCCTGCGCCACCAGGGAAGCTCCCACTTGTGCTCTTTTAAATGGTTTGCCAAATAATCATAAATGATTTATTACCCTGCTTCATATTTTTAGTAAGTTTTCCATACCGAAATATAATGCATGAGAGAAATCAATTTAAACCGAATGAATCATATTGGAAAATGATTTTGAAGAGGAGTTATGTAGTCATAGGAGAAAGAGCCAGTGCTCTATCATCTTAACCCTTAGTGGCAGGCAGTAGAGCCAAATGATGAGGGCGGTGAGTCGTCCTGTTGCTGAGGGATCAGCTGACCCTCTGCAAGCTCAGAGTCCCCTGAACATTGTGTTCTGGCTAGTAAATCAGACCTGCACAGTAGGCACTGCCCTGTGCCTGGAAAAGTGAGAAAATACCACTATCAGCCAACTTGCTCCCCCTCACAAGACAGAGCCTTTTAAGGAGACAAAACCAGTAGTTGAGATTGTGAAAGTTGACGGGCCACCTAGCACTAAAATTATTTTTTTGAGGTATTGGGCAAGATTCTTAACAAAAATCACAGTTTGTCTTTTGTTCTAACCTCAACCTAATTTGGGTCAGAAGTTATTAAATTGTAGGAGGCTTTTGAGGGTAGATGAGTGAAGCTAAGCACAAGTGAAACTGGTTTGATTCTAGCTCTATAGCAGTACGCAATAAAGAAGCATCCGCCGTATGAGCCAGCCTCAAGCACGTACTGAAGGATGCGTTCTGTGGGCCAGCTGCCGTGTCTGCACCCAAACTAAAGTGGCTCTGGTTGCTCGTTGTTTTGGTTTTTTTTTTTTTTTGCGGTACGCGGGCCTCTCACTGTTGTGGCCTCTCCGGTTGCGGAGCACAGGCTCCGGACGCTCAGGCTCAGCGGCCATGGCTCCCGGGCCCAGCCGCTCCGCGGCATGTGGGATCCTCCCGGACTGGAGCACAAACCCGTGTCCCCTGCATCGGCAGGCGGACTCTCAACCACTGCGCCACCAGGGAAGCCCTGCTCGTTTTGTTTTGATAACTTTATGATTTAAAATCAAAAGTTAGAATCAACAACTTCCCAAATAAGCCAAGATAACACAATAAGCCCATATAGGTAAAGTAGTTAAAGGATGTTTTTCTGAGTTGGTTATGTTGTTGAAAAGGTTAACTTTTCATAATTTGGTTTTTGGCTTGGAACTATGACTGTTTGAGGCCACCAGTTGTAAACTGACTTGCTAATAGCTTTGGGCTTTGAAATTGAGTGAGTGTTGTAGGTTTCAGCAGTTTCTTATAGACTGTGATTGACCTGGTTATATAATTTTTCAAGACAGCCTTGGAACTTCCCTGTACTGGAATTCTTTTCTTCTCGGGTTCTACTGTCAAAATGTGCTACGTACAGCTGTCATATCACCTTCTTAACATGCATCTTTTTTGACCCACCTCCAATCCAACCTATTCTTTCTCCATTCATCATACTCACCAGGATGTCTAGTTATGCCTATAATACTTCACTTGGCAAAGTTCCTTTGCATATTTTATTAAAGAGCAGTAAAAATCCCACATATGTTCTTCAACTTCAGGTCATACTGGTCAGTCTTTCTTTACCATTTTTCCTCTCCTGTCATTCGTTCACTTTGCTGCTAAAATTTTAAACTTCGTTGTGTTTTTTCTTTAAATCCATTTTCCTGACCTCTCTCCTTGACTTCTAAGAACATTTTACACTAAAATATTCATGCTCTTCAAAATCTTACACAACCACGACCCAAACTACATTACTATTTTTGTCTTGATTTTTGAGTTTATTCCTTTTAAAATGTATTTGTTCAACAAATACGAGCATGTGCAAAGAACTTTTTTGGCTTCTTATTCCCCAAGTTCTCAAATAAATTTGTTATATATTTACTGTAGGTTCTGAGTGTTATTTTCAATTACATCCAGCACTTATAACTCTCCCTCAAGTACACCATACTTGATTCCTAAAGCTTCCAAAATCTTGTTTTTTCTACAAATCTGAATTTAGATAGAAATTTTCACAAAAACTAGAAGATAGGAAGTTACTTTTCTGATAGAACTCTTCTTTATAGCCCTAGGATGTTCTCATTTATTTTCTTATACATACTATGGTTTCACTGTTTACTTCAAGTATTTGCTCTGTATTTTATTTTGTTTGTATCTTTATTCATATCAGGGCAGATTTAAATTATGAGTGTAAATATGGAACATGTTTATTTAGCCAAGCTGGCTCTATAATCAGATGAGATCACCTAAAGAAGAGTCTAAAGAGAGAACAGAGAGTGGTTTGGAGCTGAACTTTATCCGTTCCTGAAGATGCAGTCCTCAGATCTCTCTATCCTTCACCGTCCAAGCCATTTTTCTCAGAGATCTCACCCTTTTCTGTAACTACTTTTTGCCCACGGCACCCAGAAAATATAATTTTGACTCAAATAGTTGTTATTTTGCTTACTTAGCTACTTAGGAACTTAGCTAGTTCCTTACACAAGTACAGTTAAATTTTACACACAAAAAAAGTTTGAAAATACCTACTGGAATGTGATACTCCTTGTATAGTAGATACAGGTTGAGTTTGCTATTTGAGAACTCATCCTATGGATGAATAGACAATAAGCTTGATAGTTGCTATACTTTGAATTGGTTTAAAATGAAAAATATTCCATGGTTTAGAGAATGTAAACTTCCAGGAGGGCAGGGATTTAATTTTTTTTTTTTTTTTTTTAACTGCTACCTTCCCAGTGACTGCAACAGTACCTGGTGCACAGTGAGCACTCAATAAATATTTGTTAAATGAGTGAATATAGTCACCATACTGGATCGATATAGAAAATTCCAAAGGCTGTCCTACTGTGGAATTTAAAGTGTCTTTAAGTCACTTTAATTGGTGTTATTGCTACTTCCTCTATTAACAGAGGAATAGCCAAATTTACTCAAGTTTGGAATATATGATTTAAAAAAGAATTCTAGGATAGAACTTGGGGTTTTGGCTTTGGGGGAAGCTGTGCAGATATAAATTTTTTAAAATGCTGTATTCTGACTTGTCCAGACAAGAGGGAAGACTCATTTTTCCTGCTCCTTCCTGATAAGTACAATTACCAATTCTGGATAAGTATGATTATAAAATAATGCAAGAGACATCAGAAAGAAAACTCTGAAAGGTGTAAGGAAGAAAACAAACCAGCTAAGTACTCCCACAACTGGAGTGGGGCCATAGTTACAGGATGTCTTATCACCTCCCACCCAACAGAAGAAGGTAGCCCAGGCTTGGTGTTTCCTGACCACCAAGCTAGCAACATAAGGGAGCCCAGGATGGAACAGGGGTCCTGCTGACAACACCAGGTCTGATACAACCCTCAAGGGCATTTTATAGGGATCCCCACTGGCAAGTGTCCAGGGGAAGCATTACTCCCCTGGCAGGTCCAGGCTCCTCTCACTTGTTGAGAGACACTGAGCAACCATGGAGCCCTGACAAGGGGCATCCTGCCACAGGAGTGTCTGACCTAGAAGTTTTCATCACCATGGGCAGGGGGCTGTCTTCCCCCAACCTAGAGGTACCAGGTGACTCGTCTTGGGGAAAACTTCTTTCCCCTAAAGTAACACCATCAAGGACCACTTTGAGCTCCAGCAGCACCGGATAGACCAAGTTAACACTGCAAAGGCTCTGAAATTTAAACTGCCACTGGAATCATAGACCAAAAGGTAGGCCAGGGCCTGCATGCTAAACATAAACATAGTGACTGCCTGCTAAAATAAAAGATTAAAATAGAACCCAGAGTCTTCTAACATAATAGACGAAATATCCAGGATATAATCTAAAATCACCTGTCATACCAAGAACCAAGCAAATCACAACAAATAAGAAAAGACAGCCAACTGATGGCACCTCCAGGATGAACCAGGTGTTGGATTTATCTGACAAAGATTTTAAAGCAGCCATCATAAAAATGCCTTAACAAGTAGTTACAAATTCTTTTGAAGCAAAAAATAGAAAGGCTTCCCAAGGAAATAGTTAACAAAGATTTTGTTTTTTAACGTTGATAAAAAAACCACTATGATGTGCATTTTTGTCCCAGTTTTTTTAAAAAAGAAATAAAGGCAATTATATAACTGAAAAATACAATAGCCAAAATGGAAAACTCATTGGATGGGTTCTATAATAGAATGAAAATGACAGGTGATAGAATCAGTGAACTTGAAAATAAGCAATAGAATTAATAAATCTGAATAACAAAGAGAAGACTGGGGAAAAATGAGACTCAGTGACCTCTGAGACAGTAATAAAGAGCCAACATTCATATATTTGGAGTCCAAGAAGTAGAGGAGAAAAAAGAATAGAGCTGGATGAATGTGCAAAGAAATAATGGATGAAAACATCTCAAATTTAGCAAAGAATAAATATGCAGGTTCAGGAAGCTGAGTGTACCCCAAACAGGATAGGCTGAAAGAAATCCATGCGAAGACACTTCATAATTAAATATGTGAAAACTAAAAACAAAGAAAAAAATTAAAGCAGCCAGAGAGAAGGGACATATTACTACAGCAGAACACAGCTTGAATAACAGCATGTTTCTCATCAGAAACCACGGGGGCTAGAAAGAGGTGGCACAGCAGTGCTGAAAGAAAGAAACTGTTAACTTTCTGTGAAAGTTCTGTGTCCAGACTGTCCCACAGGAATGAAGGGGAGATAATGATGTTCTCAAACGAAGCAAAACTAAAAGTGTTTGTTGCTAGGAAACCTACCCATAAACAATGGCTATTGGACGTTCTTCAAACAGAAATGAAATGATTAAAAAAAGACATCTTGGAGCATCAGGAAGGAAGAAAGAGTAATGGAAGGAGCAGAAGTATGGATACTTACAATGGACTCTGCTTCTCCTCATGAATTTTATAAATCACATTTGATGATTGAAACAAAAATTATAATACCATCTAATGCTCAAGACAATATTTACAAGTGGAGAAATTCAAGGAACCTAAATGGAACTGAGATTTCATTTCACTTAAAGTGGTGAATTGCTGCTAGCAATCAACTGTGATGTCATGTCCGTACAGTATCTTGTTATGCCCAGAGCAGCAGCCACTGCAGAAACTGTGCAAAGAAATGCACTCAAAACCACTACAAATAAATCAGGATGGAATCCTAAGAAATATTTAAGTAACCCACAGGAAGGCAAGAAAAGAGAGAGGAATGTGAAGCAGAGGAAACAAACAAAAATGATTAAATGGCACACAAGCTCTACCAGATCGATAAATGTCTTAAATATAGTTGGTCAAAATACAGTATTTAAAATAGAGATTGGTAGAGTGGATTGAAAAACATCATTTAATTATATACTTTGATAAGAAACAACGTGCTTCAAATGAAATGATTTAAGTAGGTTGAAAGTAAACGATGGTAAAAACAAGACCCACCATGGGAATCTGTCTTAATAATATAATTCGAAAGGACGGCAGTTTATAGGAATGAAGATATTAAACATAGTGAAACTGGAAGCCGATTAAATGTGTTACAATAAGACAATGCTGAAATACAAGATTGTGAAACCAATCAATAAAACATGCAACGAGCAGCTCCTTTGACAAACAGTTTGGTAGTTCCTCAAAACATTGTGTTACTATGTGACCCAACAAGAGTGCTCATAGGCATATTCCAGAGAGAACTGAAAACATATCCACACACAAACTTGTACGTGAGTGTTCATAGCAACATTATTCATAATAGCGAAAAAGGGAAATGACTATTGTGTTCATCAGTTGATGTATGAATAAACAAAATGTGTATATCCGTACAATAGATTCAGTCATAAAAAACGATGCAGTACTGATACATGCTACAACATAGATGAACCTTGAAAACATTACGCTAAGTGAAAGAAGCCAGTCTTTGAATATTCCATTCAATGTAATATAGTTATATTACTTTTATAATTATTCTTTCTATCAAAACCAGTACTCTATTCCACCTCTACCATAGGTAATCTAGCTTTCAAGTCACTACTTCATTTGCATCCCGATGGCATATAATACCGTCTCCTCCCCAGACTTTTTTCCTCCAGGACAAAGGCTGTATCTTACCCAGTACTGTCTCCTCAGTGCCTCTCTCAGATGCTGACAATCAGGAGGTACCTAATAAATAATTGTCCAATTAATCTGACTTGAATATGAATATGCTGAGTACTGTCGCAGAATCATTATGTCTTTCATGACTTGGGGAATTGCTGGAATATTTCTATCTGTCAACCTAAACAAGAATAGCACATTAGATGTTATAAGAAAAGTATTTAATACCACAATTGTGTGTAACTCCTAGGGGATTGTTTATGCCTTCTCTAAACGCAGTTTAGGAATTGTTGGCAAAGCCTGATTTAGTAGTACTTCTATAATAAATATAGCCCAAGCCGCTATTTTAAAAAAGAAAAATACAAAGGGACAAAGGCTTTGGTCTTTACAGATCTTAGAGTAATGGCACTGAGTAAGAGTGAGAAGTGGGGTCATTTCAGCCTTCTTCCCGCCCTTGATGACAACACCTTATATGTTCCCACAGATCTGCGTGGCACTTCAATTAATGCATCCCCTGGGAATGATGGCCCTTTGTAAGGCATCAGCCTTGTTAAAACACTCCTCCTGTCATCAATCACATCAGTGAAGCAAAGCCTCCCATCACCAGATAAAGATGCCTCTGTGAACTGCTTCTGTTTGTATCTCTCCAATTAGAAGTTCACCACAAGAGGCAGTTCTGTAGCTGCCAAGTATCCCTAGACTCTTTTGTTTCCCCTCATTTTACCATTCTCTTTATTTTTTTTAATAGATCTTTATTGGAGTATAATTGCTTTACAATACCGTGTTAGTTTCTGTTGTATACCAAAGTGAATCAGCCATATGCATACATATATCCCCGTATCCCCTCCCTCTTGAGCCTCCCTCCCACCCTCCCTATCCCACCCCTCTAGGTGGTCACAAAGCACCGAGCTGATCTCCCTGTGCTATGCGGCTGCTTCCCACTAGCTATCTATTTTACATTTGGTAGTGTATATATGTCCATGCTACTCTCTCACTTCGTCCCAGCTTACCCTTCCCCCTCCCAGTATCCTCAAGTCCATTCTCTATGTCTGCGTCTCTATTCCTGCCCTGCAACTAGCTTCATCAGTACCATTTTTTTTTTTTTAGATTCCATATATATGTGTTAGCATACAGTATTTGTTTTTCTGACTTACTTCACTCTGTATGACAGTCTCTAGGTCCATCCACCTCACTGCAAATAACTCAGTTTTGTTTCTTTGTATGGCTGAATAATATTCCATTGTATATATGTGCCACATCTTCTTTAGCCATTCGTCTGTTGATGGACACTTGGGTTGGTTCCGTGTCCTGGCTGTTGTGAATAGAGCTGCAGTGAACATTGGGGTGCATGTCCCTTTTTGAATTATGGTTTTCTCAGGTTATCCCTAAACTCGTCTTCCTTCCCTCCCCTGCATCCCCGCAGTGGTGAATTTTCAGTTGCTCTCTTCGTCTCATCAAATACAAAATACTGTTACAAAAATGCATTTCCCCCTTTTCAAAAGGTTAGAGTAGCAACTATTTGCCCCTACATGGCTACAATCACTTTCATGATTGTGTTAATACAACCTGGCATTTTCTTTGATTATAGTATGAAAGGTGTCTAAATCTTTCACTTCATTGCCTTGTTCAGGGAATTTTAGGAGTCACAGAGTAGAAAACTTATTTTATTCTTTTTAGGTTACCGTGGAAAGGGATGTCAGGTGGGTTTACCCGTGGTCCTCATCAAAGATAACCTCCGCTTTATGGCTTCACACCTTCATGGAAATCAAGCTTGAATTCATCCAGCAGAAGTGCTGGAGTCCTGGGGTCTTGAGCTGTGGGAGGTGGGGAAAGCTGTATTGTGTCCCCCCTGGCTTTTGGAGCCATGAATTCTAGCAATGTATGCCCTCTGCTGTGTGCTCTGTCCTTAACCAGTCCCTGTCTCACAATGACACAAGACTCCCCAGTACACAGACGCTGTGTGTGTGTTTGTATATATGCCATTAGCAACCTCTGTTCCTTATGTGAAGCTTTGTTCCTCTATTACATTCCTCCCTCTGGATATGAATTTTCTGATTATATCCTCTTTGTTTATGTAAGGATTATTGCACTTAAAAAAAATCTGAAAAAGAAAAGCAAAAAAGTCCTCCAGACTCTCAATAATGAATAACAAGATCTACCTCCTCAGGAAAGTCTCTGCCAAACCTGAATTATTCAAATGGTAATGATTAACCCATAATGCTTTTTCATTCTGCTCAAGGATAATTGCAATCATTGTAGTAATGAGCATGGAGAACAAACGTCTGGATTGTGTTCCCTGAGTCAAGAGCACACTGCATTCAAAAAGGTCAGTTTATCGCAGTAGTGGATTTGGTAATTTACTAGGAGGTAATGCATTTTCCATGAAATGAGCAAGTGAATAGTTTTAAACTTACATCAATTTCCATAATTATTTTATGTGATCCTTCATGGAAAATGAATAGACAATTGGAACGATATTGTATTGTTCAGACATTTTGTAGAAAATCACAAAAATTGGCGTATGTAAATGTACCTTTCAAGCAATGTGAGTTCCCTGAAAAAGAGGATGAGTTAAGTGTCATAAAGGTTGAGAGAGATCATTATATTTACAGATGTTTCTGTTAATGACTAAAACACAGATTAATTCTACAGTCTTCTGTTTTAAACTGATGTGAAAATGAAAAGGGACCAAAGAAAGCACCAGAGCCACATGGAAGCTATAAAATGAGAGGGGAGCTAGAATATAGGGTGTGAGAACCTTGCCATTCTTCCTCCAAGGCACCTCTTCATGTCAACCCTCTCTCCCTATTCTCATGACTCCTCCACTGATCCAGCCCTCCAGATAAGTTCAGCTGGCCTTCTGGAAATTTCACGTAAGGATTATTGAACTCAAAATACAAGAGCAGCTCCCCATTAAATAAAAAAATTAAATCAGAATTCTTCAACCGGCCACTTAAGGCCCTTCATCGATGCTGCCACCTTTCCCCAACCACCTCTCTCCAAAATGACCCTCCTGGATTTGCAGAACCACTACAGTATGCCCAGACTGGGTTTAGGACCTCTTTTTCAGTTTGGTTCGTGCTGTTTTCCTAAAAGCATGTTAGTATGCACTTTGTCTCCTGTGTCTTACCCATCTTTATAATGTTGCCTTATCACAGTGCTCTAGATTTGTACATATGCCTTTTATTGCAAGCCAGAGAAAGTCATGACGTTTACTTCTTTGCGTTTCCCTCATTGTTGAGGATGTCATATGTCTGCAGTAAATGCTTATTAAGACTGTAAAACCATGGGATTTAGATGAAACTAGTAGGAATGAAAAGTAAACCTTGGTATATGAAATAAGTTATAGGGATTATATGAATACAGAATTGAGGTACTCTCCAAGAATTTGGAAAAAAAGATGGAAAACAAGGGGCTAAATAAAGTCTACACACCTAGCATTAAAATTTCCAGCAAACTTTCCTTATCCAGGTAGAAAACTGGTGTATTTTTTTTTTCTGAAGAAATTATATGTCCCCAGGGGAAAAATATCTTCAAGAATTGACAGTTGGTGTTCCCCCAATGGAACTGTCAGCTTGCCATTCAACCACCCATGATAAAGTTTGCTAGTTACGAACACCGTCCATCACCGTCTATCACACAGAGCTTATCATCCACTCTTTAGTGTTTTATTCTTAAATTTAAATGAACACATAAGGTTAAATAGGTGTCTGAGGAGAACCCCTGATATGAAATAGAAAGATCTAAACAAGCAAACAGAAGAAGAAGAACTTAGAGAAATCAGAGACCATGCAGTAAACTTCAAAAAGCAGCTATAATATTTTTAGAGTAATAGGAGGAGATGTTAAAATGCAAAATAAGAATGAGTTTTTGAAATTAAAAATATGCCAAAAATTTAAAAAATCAATATACATTTTAAAAGATAAATAACAAAGATTTCTCAGTAGAACAAAAGAAGATAAAGAAATAGGAAATAGAAAAGGAAGTTATGGAAAATTAGAAGACCAATCTAAGAAAAAATAGAAATACAGATGCACTTGTGGAGATCATGTGACTCTTCTGGAGTGAAGGTGCCTTCACCCCGTGGGTCAGAAAGAGAGGGTCTTTGTAAAATGTAGATGTGGATTCTGTAGGTCTGAGGTTGAACCTGAGATTTTTGCATTTCTGACAAGCTCCTGGGTAAAGTCTGTGCTGGGTCCATGGACCATACTTTGAGTAGCAAGGCTGTGGTCTAGGCCATCTCTGGATCTTCCCTACACCCACCACTGATATCTAAACCATTTGCAGAGTGGGGCCTTGAGGCAGCGGGGCAGGACAGGGGTGGGGTGGGGCGGGGAGGAGGTGAATATTCCTCAGATCTCTGTGCACCCAAATCTGAACTCTTACCTTTTCTCCAGAACCTCCTTCCCTTAATTATTATGTCTTATTCAATTATTGACACCTCTATCCTTCCAATTTCTCAAGCAGGGAACCTATGCATCACTTCCCTCCTCTCTCTTAACTGCCCCAATCTATTTTTCTGTAGATCCTGTTTCCTAAATACCTCTCTCACTGTCTCCTGCTCTCTCTGCCACTGCCTTCAAACAAGGCCTCCCCAGGTCACACCTTAGCTGTACCACAACTTCCTCACTACCTCTGGGTCTGAGACTTGGCTCTGCAGGGATGCTTGTAAAATGCAAACATGACCTCCTATGTAAAATACCCTCATAATTCTCCATTATTTAAAAATAAAATAAGATCTAAACTCATTAAAATAACATTTCCTGGTCCTTCTGGACCTGACTTCCTTTCCCTTTAAAAAATTTCATCTCCCACAGACACACACTGTTGCGGCCACGTTTAGCTCTTTTGTAATTGGAAAGCTTTGGATGTACCATTTTCTCTGTCTGAGACTCCCAATTCCCCTACTTTGCCTGGAGAACTCCTATACATTCTGTAAGACTCAGCTGGCTCTTGGGAAGCCTGCATTGCCCTTCCCAGGCAGAGGTACTTCTGTTCTCTATGGCTTTCGTTGTTGTGTTTTTGTTTTGGTCCTTATCAACGTTCTGATTACAGTGGTGCCTTCTTACCCAGCAGTTCCCCTCCTGTGAACTCCTAGTATACTGGAATTTACTTTCTTATGTACTTTTGATGACCGCAAAATTTTCCTTTGTGAACTGAGTCACTCATGAATTTCATTTGTGCATCGTGTTGGGGATTATTAGAAATGGTGGGGGCTGAGGATTCAAGTGGAGAAAGGAGGTGAAGTGAATGGTACAGAAGAAGCAAGGGGTGTACAAAGGTGTCTTAGAAAAGTTAAAGGAAGAAGAAAGGAGAAGATAATTCTGATTCTTTTCTGGAAGGAGGGAAGGAGGAAGAGAAGGGAGCTGATACTTCTGTAAGCAGAGCTAAGAAGCTGGGAGGAAGAGGAGGGAGGAAGGTGACACCAGGGGGCAGGGTTGGGAGCGCAGGTCAGCAGGCCGTGCATTATTGATTAGTAACACACTGCCTATGCAGGCGGAGAAGCAGAAAAAACCCCAACTCCACGCACCATGTGTAACATCTGCAACAAAGCAAAGCACATTGGCATGCACCCTGTTGTAGATGCCAAAGGCTGGAGACCAAGAGTGCCACAGGTGACAAACTTAAGATGTGTAAATATCTGAATTAATAACTTTATTTTAATGAATGCAAAAAAACCCACGTATTACGGCTTTCTTAGGTGTACTCTCACACTCGGTCCCCTCCCATGGAGCAGCTCCTAGAGCAAACCCTCCCTTTCTCTGTTTTCTCAGCTCTATCTCGAGGAAGAGTTTGTTCCTTTTGGCTTGCCTGCTCTTGGAGACTCTAGGATTTAAATCTAATCTTGCTTTCCACCCATCCGTGGGGAGTTCTTCCTGCTTCCTGGCACCACCTTGCCTGGTTCTCAGACATCAGTTTACTTTTGCCTCGCATCCCCAGCTGCAGGTCAGATGTCCCCTTCCTCGCTCAAAGTCCTCAATGCATGTCTCTGTTCTGGAATCCTCTTCCATAAAAGGGGAGATTAGACACCCCTGATATTCCTGGTGCCCATGGTTTTTAAGTCAACTGTGGATTCTTCTATCATTTCTTACTTTAAGAAACCCAAGTTCAAGCGTAGAAGAAGAAGGAGGGTTATACTTATTTACATGATAACCACAGTTTACATTTAGTGGACACTTATCAAATGCCAAAGACCGGATGTGTTAAACATTTTGTATACTTTCAGTGCTGTTATTATTATCTTTCTGCTGATGAAGAAACAGGGCCACATGGTCAGAAAGTGATGGAGCTGGATTTTGAACCCACGTGAATGATCTTCCCTAGACCTGACTTTGGAGGGGAAAATCTGCAACGTATTTCACTTCGTATTCCTACCATTTTGTAGAATGGCTCATATGTAAAGGGCACATGAAGAATCTTTGTGGAATGCATTCTGAATTAGGGAGGAAATGGGAGATTTGCCAGCCAATGAAAGACAGGGTTTCAGGTTAATAGAACATTTACTCTGGGAAAAGGAGAGAGGAGAATATTCACCTTCTAAGTCTGAGGTCACGGATTCTAAAACTATCTTAATTTGTCTTTGCTGAAGAAATTCCGAATAAGGCTGGTAAACAGGATGAGTGATAATGGTGTGGAAACAGCGACTGGTTTTTATATTGCTTCCACCGAATCACATGCAGACTGTCTGACTTGTCTATTGATCTCAGCTAGAGTTGAGCAGGTGGGCTGGATGTAAAATTCCCTAACTCGTCATTCCAAAGTCAGTCAGACCTCGAAAGCATATTTCTTTCTTTTCCTTCTAGCATGAGGGACAATTAGGAATTGGATGGCTAGATTGGGAGCAGAGAAATTATCTTTACTTTGTTTAATAATAAACACATTAGTAACACAGGAAAATTCTGTTTAAAAAAAAGTAAGTTCTTACTGAAATCATGCTGGAGACATCTGTTATTGCACTTAACAAATTTGCTGAGTGCAAGTAACCTTTAAGAAAATAGAATCATGAAAATAGTTATGTTCAAAGCTCAGAGTTAGAATTGTCCTTTGTGTTGGAGGATTCTAACCCATCCTATTTTATCCTATTCTTAAAGTTGACAAATATTTCACGAAGACAAGATCTCCCTCCACCCCGCCCCCCCGTACCAAACTGTTAAGCTTTTAAACAAACTTGAACTAATGAAACTTTAAAAAAATGTATTCAACTTGAAATGTGTTGTGGTATGACACCTGTTTCTTAAAACGAACAACAGAATAACAAAAAACTCATCAGTTGACTTCAGTATCACCTCAAGAAAATAGCAGCTTGCCCGCTAGTTTTGCTAGTTTTGTTCTTGTGGTTGAATAGAACAGGTGTAAAACAGGGTTACATCTCTCCATAATATCAAGTTGCAGAGCCTGTTTAAGGGAGTAATTTTTAAGTTCAGTGGTATTACATACCCTCACATTGTTGTGCAGCCATCACCACTATCTATCTCTAGAACTTTCTTTCATCTTTCCAAAGTGAAACTCTGTACCCATTAAACAATAACTTACCATTCTCCCTACCCTGCATCTCTGGAGACCACCATTCTACTTTCTGTCTTTAGGGTCTTCATATGAGTGGAATCATGCAGTATATGCCCTTTTGTGATTGGCTTATTTCACTTAGCATAATGTCTTCAAGGTTCCTCCACGTTGTAGCATATGTCAGAGTTTCCTTCCTTCTTAAGGCTGAATAACATTCCATGATATGCATGCAACATGTTTTGTTTTTCCATTCATCTCGGTCAGTGAACACTTGGCTTGCTTCCACGTAATCCTGCTATGAACATAGTTGTACAAATATCTCTTTGAGTTCCTGTTTTCCATTCTTTCGTGTATATACCCAGAAGTAGAATTCCTGGATCGTATGGCAATTCTATGTTGAATTTTTTTGAGCAACTGCCACTGTTTTACAGTACCTGTACCATTTTACATGCTCACCAACAGTGTACAAGGGTTCCGATTTTTTCACATCCTCACCCAGTACTTACTATGTTCTGCTTTTGTTTGATAGTAGCCATCCTATGAGTGAGAAGTGGTGTCTCATTGTGGTTCTGATTTGTATTTCCCTGGTGATTAGTGACGTTGAGTATCTTTTCGTGTGTTGTTTGGCTATTTGAATATCTCCTCTGAAGAAATGTCGATTTTCTTTGCCCATTTCTTATTTGCTTTGTTTGTTTTTTTGCTGTTGAGTTGTAGGAGTTCTTTACATATTCTGCATATTTAACCTCTTCTCATATATATGATTTGCAAACTTTTTCCCATTCTTTGAGTTGCCTCTTCACTCTGTTGATAGTGTCCTTTAATATACAAAAGTTTTTCCTTTTGAAGCAGTCCAATTTATCTATTCTTTTTCTCTTTTGTTGCTGTGCTCTTGGAGTCACATCAAAGGAATCATTGCAGAATCCAGTGTGATGAAGCTTCCCCCTGTGTTTTATCCTAAGAATGTTATGGTTTTATCTCCTATATTTAGGTATTTGGTTCATTTTGAGTTAATTTTTCTATATAATATAAAGTCAGGGTCCAAATTTATCCTTTTGCATGTGGATATCCAATTTTCCCAGAAGCATTTGCTGAAAGGTGGCTACTTCTTAAGCAAGAATTTTTTTAGTGGATGTTTCCAAAGCAATTTCTTACCATTTCAAAGGTCAAACAGATAATGATTAAGTTGTGCATCGCTTAGAAGTAGATTTTGACCTCTCACGAGTTGAAGAGTCCTGAAGATCTAAGATCATTTACATCCCTCAGGAAGAAGAAATAATGTAGCCTTCTAGGGCAAAGAAGGAAGATATGAAAACTGCAGGACATCCCACTGGTCAAAGTACGTCTGCCTGGTTTGCTTTTTCCAAACTGCCACACTCAGTTGGGTAGAGCGGCCTCCCTCCTACCTGACAACCTTGGAGGTTGGTGAGGAAGATGTCCTCACTTTTTCTTTGGAGTTTGGTTATTTTATTGACATTTGCTGAATCATATGGTGAAGCTGGAGGACTTGCGCCGCAGAGACAAAAAAGAAATACTGACCTCCAACAGTAAGTAGACACATGGATTATTTCTGCTGATGGACTAGGGTGGTTCCTCATTAGTTTTCACAAATAACCAGGTAAGCAAAGGTGTAATTTTTCTTGAGGAAAACAATGATGTTAAAAACAGGTAGGGGAAAACAGTTGTATGGATGTATGGAAGTATCTTTTTATACACAAACTTTCCATTTATCATTTTGAGAAAGAAATGGCAGATGGGCTGGGAGAATTTGGTTGAGTTGACCACAAAGCAAAGGTGTATGCAGTCTGTAGTTAGTCGCTGAGAAACTTTGTTCTTTAGACTTAAAAACTATATGCCATAATTACCGATACTTTCTCTGGCTTGGATTATGCAGACCTCGAATGACTGCAGAGAGAGGAAATTTAGTGTTTCTTACTGGATCAGCTCAAAACATTGAATTTAGAACTGGATCCCTGGGAAAAATTAAATTAAATGATGAAGACCTTGGCGAATGTTTACGTCAGGTAATACACTGGAAATGCATTGAAGTAGTTTTGTATATTTGTATATGGTTACTTGATTGAACAGGCCTATGGGATTTTTTAAAATTTATTTTATTACTATTTTTTATGCAGCAGGTTCTTATTAGTTATCTATTTTATACACATCAGTGTGTACATGTCAATCCCAATCTCCCAATTCATCACACCACCACCACCACCACCCCCTGCCACTTTCCCCCCTTGGTGTCCATACGTTTGTTCTCTACATCTGTGTCTCTATATCTGCCTTGCAGACCAGTTCATCTGTACCATTTTTCTAGGTTCCACATACATGCGTTAATATATATTTGTTTTTCTCTTTCTGACATACTTCACTCTGTATGACAGTCTCTAGCTCCATCCACGTCTCTACAAATGACCCAATTTCGTTCCTTCTTATGGCTGAGTAATATTCCATTGTAGATATGTACCACATCTTCTTTATCCATTCGTCTGTCAATGGGCATTTAGGTTGCTTCCATGACCTGGCTATTGTAAATAGTGCTGCAATGAACACTGGGGTGCATGTGTCTTTTTGAATTATGGTTTTCTCAGGGTATATGCCCAGTAGTGGGATTGCTGGGTGATATGGTAATTCTATTTTTAGTTTTTTGAGGAACCTCCATACTGTTCTCCATAGTGGCTGTATCAATTTACATTCCCACCAACAGTGCAAGAGGGTTCCCTTTTCTCCACACCCTCTCCAGCATTCATTGTTTGTAGATGATCTGATGATGCCCATTCTAACTGGTGTGAGAAAGAGGCCTATGTGAATCTGTACTTTGAATCTTTAGCACAGGGAACATAATCGGAGGTGAAACAAGTCCTTGGAAAGAACAATGCCCTAGGGTTAATGAGGGGTACAGGTAGTACTTGTAGCAGGAAATGGCTCACTGTGTAGGCTTATTTACTGTAGTCCACAGAAGGTGCAGAGGGTGTTAGTGGGGCCTCTTTACAAGGGGACCGAGGATGGAGGGGGACCATAGAAAGTGGTAGATGTGACCAGTTTACTTTTGCCACACAACAGAATTGGCCAGTTATCCTCCTGTCTTATTGAATGCTTTCAGTGCTCATTATTTTCTACATCACGCAGGCCTATCGTCATAATGTTAGAAGTTGGTATTTAGAGCTTATTATGGGTTATCCACTGTGCTCGGCACTTTATGTGCGTCGTCTCATCTAACCCTCACAGCTGCCCCGTGAGGTTGGCGTTACGATTACCCCTTCAGTAAGGGAGGTAGAGGAACTCTGCGGCCACACGTCCAAGGACATACATTAAATGGCTGAGCCAAGATTTAAAACCTGAACAGTCTCATTCCAAGCCAGGCCTCTTTACATGCATTCTAAAGGGAAAATATGCAGATGGAAAATTCCTTGATATATTGTCACTGAAAGGGTAAATGGAATTATGCCACGGCCATTTTAGTCCAATGTTTATTATACGTGGCATTGTTCTGGTTTTTCTAATAATGGGCAAGACCTCGGGGCTTAAAATAGAATATACTACTCAAATTTTAAAAATGTTATTCTTATATACATGATTCTTTCACTAGCGTTCTCTTCCTCCTCCTTTTTCTTCTCCTCCTTTTTAAAATTAGATCCAGGAAAACAAAGATGATATTATGAACTTAAAAAGAGGTGCAGTTGGTCTGCCTCAGAATATTTCCAGTCAAATCCACCAGCTCGATTCCAAGGTGAGTCTGACCTCCCCACCCTCAGAGCAAATGGGTTCTCCTTAATTCAACTTTGTAAATAATTCTTTTTCAGAAGATATACCAAATGTGTATCCTCTTTAGAAATGTAGTGTTGTGATCGTGGGCTTTTTGGTTAAATGACCCAGTTCTAGTAGAGGGTGTAGAGGTGGTGATGGACCGTGGTTGGAAATTCTGTGACCAGAGCTTGTGGTATAAGTCGGCTTTGCTCACGTGCTGATAGCACAAGGTGGATGGATCACTGTCACTTAGGAAAATTCCCAGAGTCACCATGCACAGAAAATCAACAAAACAACTTATCATTGGGTTGTACTTCTTAAAAAAAAAAAAAAAATGCATGCCATGGAAGAGAGTAGGAAGGAAGGGAAGCCTGGAGGGGAAAGAAAAGAGTAGGGAAAAGGCAATAAGAAAAGGAACAAACAGATAAAGTAAGTCCACAGCAGAAGGTATTAGGAAAATATGTCACAGGCTAACATTATATGTGACGTGCCTTTGAACCAGCTAACGGATGTTTTCTCCTCCCCACTGCTAGCTCATGGATCTTGAGAGAAAATTTCAAAGGTTACAGCAGGTAAGTCCCGTAACTACTAGATAGCCAACATCTTTCATTGAAAATACACTAGAATCATTGATGGAGCTGGTATTCTTAAGGTGGATGGAGAATCAATATCAAGGACTTTGCTTTTCCCATGATTTAATTCTCATCACAATTTTAAAAATTTGTTTGGGAGTGTAGTTGATGTACAATGCTCTGTTAGTCTCTGCTGTACAGCAACGTGACTCAGTTATGCATCTACATGTATCCACTCTTTTTCAGATTCTTTTCCCATATAGGTCATTACAGAGTATTGAGTAGAGTTCCTTGTGCTCTACGGTAGGTCCTTATTAGTTATCTGTCTTCTATATAGTAGTGTGTCTATGCCAATCCCAATCTCCCAATTTATCTCTCCCCCCCACCTTTTCCTCCTGGTAACCGTAAGATTGTTTTCTACATCTGTGACTCTCTGTTTTGTAAATCAGTTCATTTAATTCTCATCACAAGTCATGCTTCCCAGGACACAGATGAAGCAAAGTGAGCCTCAGAGAGATGAAGGTCGCTGGGCATGTGAAGTCCTCTGACTCTAAGTTTAGCCGTCGTCCATGTGCTCTGCCTCTTCTGCGGGTGCTTTTTAACCGTGCAACTTTAGGCTGAAGCTGGTCAGCTAGCGACCACCCAACTTGCCGATTCAGGCATCCAGGCCTCGGTTTTCCAAGGCCTTACATTTTCTCTAACATTAAACTTAGAAGTCTAGGATGTATCTCAAAATATTCCAAATCTTCTTCAAAATATATTTGCTGGTAGTTAAATCTGAACAATTGATTAGAATAAACCTTCCATAACTTTACTACATGCTTGTAAACTAGTCCTTGTGATTTTAGACTTCTTATCCCTTTTGTAGGGAGCTGACATTTTTGAGACTTTCATGGGAGCTGTAAGCTTCCACACAGAGAAATGCATAGAAGGTCTCCATATTTTAAATTTTGAAAAGAAGCAAGGGAATTCCAGGTTAAGAATCCCTGCTCTAATATTGTTGGTCTGTTTTTGATTATGCTTCAAATGTTGTCCTCTATTTTGGTGTTTTACATTTGGTGAACAAGTTCATGTATTCTTTTTGCTGGCTTTGGTAATAAATTGCCCTTTCAGCCTTTATCTTTTTATGGAGTAGCTGAGGAATTAGAAATGAGCACGGCACAGCACGAGAGTTTTCAGTCTCCTAGAGTGCTTCTTCATTCCCACCAAAGGTCAAGAACTGGAGGCCATGGTCCAATTAGCTCAGACTGTCCTCCCTCTGCCCATCCCCCTGGGAAGAGCTTTTAATGATTTAGGAATGGAAGTGCCTGCATGCCTTTGGATGGGGCAAGTGCGCTCTGGGCACCACAGTCCCCCGAGTTCCCTATTGTCTTCCTCCTGACTGCTTGCGGATTCCACTTCCTGCTGGGCCCCCGTGGGCTTTTGAGTTTTTAATCCTCAGCGTTGTCTTGTATGCCAGAAAAAAACTCTAAGTGAGTTTGTGGTTAATTTTTAATAGTATCCTGTGATGAACAGAGCTAATTGTGGTACTGGCACAAAGATAGACAGAATAATGGAAGAAAACAGAGCCCAGAAAGAGACCCCCAAATGTATGGGCACCTGACTTATTACAAAGGTGGAGAGAGAATGGGCTTTGCACTAAATGGTACTGAGTCAGCCTGCCATCCTCTGCTCTGAGTTTCATCTGCAAACGGAGGGAACAGACTTCATTTTCTCTGAGTCACCAAATATTTTTTTTTAATGTGAAGAATAATTTGCCCCCATTTTAATTTTTAAAACAGAATTAGACAAAGATTAGGTGAAATTAACAGGATAGCTTTCCTTGCATAATCACTTGTCCTCTCTAAAGAAGTTTCCTCTGCCCCCAAAGGCATTACAAATCTTACAAGACTGGAACTGGTAGCTGACATAGGCTAAGATTCCCCAGGTTCTATAGACAAAGGCAGGTCTGTCTGTGACTCTGGTCTGAAAGCAGTCATGTGAGCACGAGACTGGAGGGTGTATCTAAACCACAGGCCACATTTCCAATAAAGGGTCCTGGAGTGAAAAGAGTTCAGTTATCTTAACCCAGGGGAGGAGGGGCGGCAGCAAAAGATGATCGTATTTCAAATGCTTATCTGGAGGCACCAGAGATAAGAACAACAGCAACAGTACCGGAACAAGAGAAACGTCCATGTGACTCCCACGGCTGAAATCTGGACCCGTGTCCACCAACATATGTTTGTCAGGTGAACAATGCTTTTCCAAGGAGTAGAGTGAGAACCCTCACCTGCCACTCATGCCTCATCCCATCCCTGGTTAAATGCATGTTAATAGTGAAGGAATGTGAATAGGACTGATGATATCAAATGCTTTGTTTTTTCATAAGAGAGTTGATATGAAGAAGAATTTAAGGAATGGATTGAAAGTCTGGAGGAAGACCCTCCACCGATCAGGAGTAAAGTGTCGTTTTATATACATACCCGCTCTGAAACACGGAAAGCACGATTGTCTCGCTGACCACCCTGTCTTTGTTTCAGACACACGACAGAAAGGTCTGCAGCAGCAATCCGTGCCAGCACGGCGGAACCTGTCTCAATCTCCAGGATTCCTTTTTCTGTATCTGCCCCTCACAGTGGAAGGTGAGTCACCCGGTCTTTGGTTAAAAATGATGGTGAGTCAGCATCAGTTGTTTCCTTGGAGTCCTTCAGACATGTTTAATTCTCCATCCAAGGTTTCTAGGATTCTGTGGTCTCCTGAATCAGAATGAATGACACCACGTACGCCAACATTCAAACAGCGGCGGGCGTGATTCTGTCACCCACTGAGTACTAAGCCATCTCAAGGAGGGTTCACTGGGTTGGATACTACATGTTATTCTGGCTAGCATGAATTGAAATTGTTCAGCCTTGAAAGTACCGAACAAATCTTGATATAGCCTATACATTTTCCTGCCCTTTTCTATTAATGATGAAAATGTTCCTGACATGTGCATTGACTATTCCCAGGCAGAGCTCCATAGTGAAATGAGGGTTAGCCTGTATAAGGATTCTTCTCGTGTGACTGGTGTGATCCGCGAAGGGCTCTTTGTCTCTGGTGGGCCATACCTGAGTTCCAGGGGAAGGATGACTGGAGATCAGGCTCAATTTTAATGTATTTGGCTCGACCGAGGATTTCTTTCCTGTCCGTGTTTAATCGTATCCTGTGAAGACTGGCCCTGGATGCCTCTGTGACCTGCGACACCTGACTTTGTTCTTTGTCTGAACGCAGGGTCCTCTGTGCTCCGTTGACGTTAACGAATGTGAGATTTACTCAGGAACACCCTTGGGCTGCCAGAATGGAGCCACGTGTATAAATACAGCAGGAAGTTACAGGTAACTTTTTTTCTTTCCTTTTTTTTTTTTTTTAAACCCAATAAGTATTTATTTTTCATACTCACAGGTCTGCATATCAGCCACGGTGGCTCTACCTCATTTCGGTTTGGTCTGCAGGTCTCATTCTTAGGTGTGGGCTGGAGGTGTCCCAGCTGCCTGAGAAATGTCCTTCTCATGGCCAAGGTCAAAAGCCCCCAGAGAGTTAAACAGAAATATGTAAAGTCTCTTAAAGCTTTAGCTCAAAACTGTCACTTTTGCCTGTTTTTCTGTTTTTTAAAAAAAATATTAGGGTGTGTTTTTTAAGGACTAAGACATCCCCTGGTTAAAAGTGTCCAAGATTAAGTATCTGTATTACCAGCAAAATTAGGTGCTCCCTGGGGAAGTCATGTGGTGCTCATTGAACATACACATAGCTATTTACTTAGATGGAAGAAAGCTTGTGTGACCTCAGCTCTCACCCCATGAAGAAATTCTTTCTCTGGAGTCTCTGAGGAACGGGAAGGAGGCCACCATGGCTGGGGTAGAGTGAGGATGGCCCGGGGCAAGATGAGGCTGAAGGGTTAGTAGGAGTCACAGCATCAAAGCGGCAGCCACTGAGGAGCCTTACGTAGAAGAGGGAGGGAGGGACCCCCCCCAAGCCCCCGCATACCAGCGAGCCCATGCTGCCCTCATTCCACAGAGCGGAGAGCTGACAGATCACATCAGGACATCTCCATTCAAGCGCTAAGTGCAGTGTTAGCCGTAACCAGAGCAGAGATTGAACCGAGGTTTTCTTCACACGGTTAGCGCTCACTGTCTTTCTTCAGTTGGCCATCAGGCCCTCAGCACAATCGTCAGGCCTCCCCCATCTCCTCTTCTGATCGCCTCTGTCACGTGGCTCGTCTGCAGCATTGTGCTCCACTCGGGCACTGCCCTCTGCAGGAAAACTTCCCTTCCCTTACGAAGCCGACTTAGGCATGCCGATGCGTCCGTGTTCCCATCAAACTCTAGGAATATTGGTCTTTAAAGCTACACTGGCTGATGCAGGGTCTTGTTAAATAATCAAGTCCAAACATGTACGGCAGATCAATGCCACACGGTTTCTGTAGTTTCTTAAAAATCACTTTAAAAAAACCTCAAACCTCTAGACATTATCTTTCCCTATAGTTTGGTGGATCTCCTATATTCTGTGATTATTGAAAGATAAAGAAACTGGTTCTGTTATGACAGAATCTCTGGGTGTGACCTCACTGGAGTAAAGAGCAATTATTTACTCTCTCGCTAGTGTCCCTGATGTCTTGTTCTTCAATTCCCTTGTAACAATCCATTCTGACCTTTCCAGCAAAAATGAGCACAGTAATTTTGGTTTTGGCCTTGTCATCTGTCAACACACGATTTTCTCAAAGAGCAACCACAATCTTCCTCTTTTTCATTTAGTTGATCCTTTTGTTCTTTTGACCTGATGTTAAAAATTTTTGCTTATTGCAAGTTACAGACTTAACTCATTCAGGCTCCTGGTGGATGTGTCTGTGCGTTTAAATGTCACGCACATTGTACCGCCTGTGATGTAAATGAACTATGACATCATTAAAGAGCCTTTTGCTCTCTGGATTTTGTTTCTCATTTAAAGGAACCCCCTGATCCCTGCTTTTATAAACATTCAAGCTTGGGCCAGATCCAGAATGCAGGTCTAATCTTTCATTGCCTTGAAAGCATTATCTCCTCATTTCTGTTTATGGGCATTTATCAAGGAGAATTGCTGCTTGCAGATATCAGTGGCAAATGACTCCTAGCACGGATCGGATCGTCCCGCCTTCCGGTTATTGAGGAATGTCCTGGAGCTTAGTTCTCACTCTTGGTCTTGTGTTATCATCACTGTCTTCTGGAATCTTGCAAGTCAACACAGTAACAAGTGCGTGCAGCAGGGAGGGGAGCCCCGTAGACGAAGCCAAAATCGTTTTCCCCCCCAGGACAAACTTGTATTTCTACCGCTGCAAAATGGAAAAGAAAACAAAAATTTTAACACAAATATTTGCTGCATGTCAGAGGTTAATTTTTCCAGATATAAAAGAGAAGGAGGGAGGGAGGGAGGGGGAGAGAGACAGAGAGAGGAGAGAGAGAGAGAGAGAGAGAGAGAGAGAGAGAGAGAGAGGGAGAGAGAGACAGAGAGAGACAGAGAGAGACAGAGAGAGAGAGAGGGAGGGCCATTGTATTTGTTGAGAGCTGCCTAACTGGCAGATCCAGCTTGATAGGGCAGCACTGAATTATTTTCTCTTGCACCGCCCTATCAAAGAAAGCCCAGGGCCTGATTGTGCTGACCCTGGGAATGGTTTTGGTTTCTAGTTTCTGCCCTTCGTAGCGTTGCTGGAGTACGCTAGGGAGCACAGCACGTCCATCTGGTTTCTTCTTGCTGTGGGGATGCTTTATGAAGCCTCACGAATTCCAGTTGATTATCTGTGACCTAAATACTCTCGTTCAGGCATATGATGAAGTCTTTCTGAAGGAATAAAAGAGCATATATCGAAAAATACACATGAGCATAAGATTAAACGCTTGCTCTGTGGAATCTATGTGGAATGAAACAAAGATCCTTTAGATATTTTCTCGAGTTCTACTGATTACGTGAGGTGAAATCCTTGTTAATCAATAGCTTCCCTGAGACTAGAAGCCCCTTCTGGAAACTTCTGTGGGCAGTGGATGAAGGCAAGCTTGAGACCCTGTTGGATAATCTGGGTGTGCAGACATGTGTCTGTGGTGAGCAGGGTTTGCTCTGGATTTGCAGGCCTCTCCAGTCTCTGACTCTTAGAGCCCACTCACTTGAGGGAGACAAAGGAGTCTTTATTTACGAGGATTAATAACTTTTAATTATAAAGACCTTTGAAAGACAAAGCGCTATGCAAATACTAATTCATTGGAAGCCCCATTTCACAGAAAAGTTTCTGGTAAAAATTCTTTCTTAGAGTAATGAAAGTAGAGCAGGAAAAACCATCATCTGTTTCCCCGACTCCTGTGGCTCGTGGTCTTGTCACAAGCTCTCAGACAGCTAACAGGTAATATTTTGCCAGTTCTCAATACTGTTATTGCCTCTTTATTCTGAAGAAGTGATTCCTGTTGTTCCCTGCTGACTATGGGTTTAAGACAGTCCGTGGGATCCACATTTGCCATGCATGGATGGTGCATGTTATATACTTCAGGCTCAGATCTAGAAGGCTTTCTAGGGCAAAAAAAAAAGTTGAGTTTTTTGTTTTTTCTCCAAGAACACAATGGTGTTTACCATATTTTATTTTACTTATTTCCATTCTTATCACTGGTAGATTTTAAAACAGGCAGAGCTTATGATGGAGGATCATCTGGTTTTAGCTCAGATTATAGTTAAGTATTAAACGTATTACCTCTTTTAGTTAGTCAGTTATATTAATATTGAACCACGGAATCTAGCACAAGTTAAACTATGACCATGAAAATATATGTGACCTCGTCTCACCTGCCAAATGCACTTGCAGCGTTTTTGAAGATGGAAAAGCCTAGTTTTTCTTCTGCTGGGACCAAATCAGCAATAGAAGGTCATTACAAAAGTGACTTCTTCAGGGAGGCATATAATTCACTACTCTTTTACCTTAAGGGTGTATCCAGACACCTTGAGAATATACATTTTACATGCAAACACTGTTATGTTAAAAAGACATGTAAAAATGGAAAGTCTTCAACTAACTGTCCCTTTCAGAACATGGGAATGCGATGTGGAAAAACAATAGTACAGGGATAACACTGACCTACGTTTTAATTCATCTTCTGCCAATTGCTAATTCTGTGCCTTGGGCAATTTGAACCTTGCCAATAAAATGGGATTAAAAATACTTGTCTTTGAGGATCATAGTAAGGAAATTGCTCTTGTATTTGGCTTCCTTCCTCCCCTTAGGCTTTCTTCTTCTCCTCGTGTTATCTAAACTTAATGAAAGAAGTATACTTTGTAGCTCATTAGGGAAGTGCTGTAGGATTAAAATATACTCTTCTCCAAATGACAATAGCAAGGGAGAAGGAAGAGAGAGGATTTAACTGCATCTTTTCTCAAATTTCAAGTCCTTTTCCAATAGTAAAGCACTTAGTGATAAGATAAATGCACAGTTTCCTGAGCACTTCCTACAGGAAAATGCCTTTAGACCCCAAGGTGAAAATAGTGTTCATAGATTGGCACTTATATTTTACAAGAAACAGAGGGAGACGGAGTTATTATTACATGGTCTAAGGTGAAGAGTTAACAGGAGGGGTCAGGACCTAGGCAGTCTTGTCCCATGGGTTCCTGAATACTCAGGCTTCTCATACATCACAGACTCAGAAAGCTAGTAATAGTTGGTTTAAAGATTAAAAAAATTTTCTTTTGGTGGGTGGAGGTGCTGGTAAGATAAACTTTTAGCCAGGAAGCCACCTGGATCAGATCCTCAAATGTGTGCAAGAGATGGTCCAAAGTCCTGCCGTCTCCAAGAGTCTAATTAAATTGTCTGAAAGAATATTCTGTGTAAGGCTGGGAGAGTGAAGAGGAAAGGGAAGAGAATATGAGAGGGGGAGTGTGGAAAAAGAGAGATGAGAAGAAGATAAATAGCTATGGGTAAGGAATGAATAATTGAATTTCTTTTGAAGTTTAATCATGTATTGCTATCAAGCTATGACCTTAATGAGAAAGGCAACCTTGGAATGCTCAGAAATGTAATTTATTAATGGAACAGGTTTTACAGAATTGTATATTGATGTTGCAAATTGCATGGGACATACTTATACCAAAAAAGTATTTATCTGAAATTCAAATTTTAAACCAGGCATCCTGTATCTTTATTTGCTAGGTCTGGCAACCCCACATGTGAGTGCCTGAATGGTATTCACCATACTCTTATTACTTTCCATCTCCGGCCACATTCGTTGGTCTCTTTCTTCCTTAGAACCCACTCGAAGGTGCCACCACAGCAGTTGTTTCTGGGGCCTCCACGGCTACCCAGAGTTCTGTGCCCAGAGTGTGGCTCCTAGAGCTTCTCCAACAACCAAGCTCCCCTTTCCCTCACTGCCAATCACACATTTGTTTTTATCCATGGACATCAGCTGAGCTCTTTGTGCCTCAGCACGTATCGTTAAAAGAGCTTCTTTAGGGCTTCCCTGTGGAGCGGCTGGGCCTGTGAGCCATGGCCGCTGGGTCTGCACGTCCGGAGCCTGTGCTCCGCAACAGGAGAGGCCACAACAGTGAGAGGCCCACGCGCCCCAAAAAAAAAAAAAAAAAAAAGAGCTTCTTTACCAGGTAGAGTGGCCCCTTTTCCAGAACACTCAGAAACTAGTTCACGGTCCATGGCCACACAGGTCCTCCTCGTACCTTGACTCTGCCCTCGGCCCCAAAGGCCAGCATGGCTCAAGTCAGGCAAACAGTGCCCTGCGGGCCTGGCTCTCGCTCCATCAGCTGTGCTCAGACGTGTGTAAAGAAGTGTAGCTCAGTGATTCCTCTACCTCCCCCACCCACTTCCCCCAGCCATCTCACACCGTCCACATTCCCTCTGAAGCTGCAGGACAGATATAAAACTAACTCAGCAACTTCAAGATTACCATAGCTTAAAACGACTTTGCTTATTTGATTCTTACTGAACTGAAATCTCATGACAAAACAGCCACGGCTAGTTTAGGTAATATGTGATAATTACATCTTGTGAGTTACAATGTGACAATGAAAGAAATGTTACTATGTTAACTCCTGTCTTATGGATACAAGTGTTGCCCTTGTAGCATAATCATCGTCATCATAGACTCTGAGATGTGGATATACCACTGTCCGTGAGGTTATGCAAGCCTAGAGAATATTCGAGAATTTATCCATTCAGTCAAGGTCACCTGTGCTTACTGGCGTGCCCAGCTGGATGGCCTGTGAACGGCTGCGATGATCTCTCCCTTTACCGTCCTGATGAACTCCGTCCCCCTTAGTTTATAGATGGCTGACCTTTGAAAGCACTGTTTGATGACCTAATAGCAGAAGAATTTATAGTGGTAGTCGTGCCCTCTCACCCCATATTTGAGATGATAACACGTTTACTCAATCTGCCACTTAAAGAAGCGCACGGTGATTTTCTCCCAAGACGCCAGCCAGTAAGTCTGGTTTGCTGGTTTATGATTCCACGTGAAGATCACTGACCTGCAATCGGAATTACTGCTATTTTTTTTATTGATGCTAAGAAACAGGTCCTGACGTTGTGCTCTGTGTGACCAACAGTTGTCTCTGCTCGCCTGAGACCCACGGCCCCCAGTGTGCATCCAAATACAATGACTGTGAGGGGGGTTCCCAGGTGCGCTGTGTCCACGGCATCTGCGAGGATCTGCTCCGAGTGCAGGCTGGAGAGGTGGGTGTCTTCCGGAGTGGGACCCCTCGGGAGAGGCCTGGGTATTAGTTCCTCGCTCTGCGTAGCTGTGTACAAGCTGGACCCTGTGGGGCTGCAGAGGGGAGCCACGCCCTGCCCTTAAGCCGGCCTCAGATGAGGAAGGTTGTGACCGTTGTCTATAAATAAACAGAAAACGGGACCCAGAGGTTGATTTCATTATATAAATCCGAGCGCTTTTTTTTTTATGATTTGTCCGTGAATCTCCCTGTGAGGCATGACCTTCTCTTGGCCTTGTGAGTTTTAACGTTGACAAGACATGGCAACGCAAAAGGCCTGCCCTTGTTTGCAACCATTTGAAGGAGACTGGATTTTTCTGGCCCCTGAGCCCCTGTAACTGCTGCAGACTCCACTTCCCTGAGCATCCCCTGTGCTCTGGGTCCTGGCGACCTTGACTCCTGGCCTTCAAGGTCGCCCAGCCCTGGCCCACTTGGCCTTGCTGGAGACCTTCCGGTCTTTATTTTTAGTTCTATTTTTTTCTGCCCATGTGATGGAAAATGGTTCCCTTCCAGCCGTGGTGGGAGGGGTGGTGGTGGGTGGAACCTTCAAAAAGGAAACAAACAGAATCGACTTTCCAAGGTCTGTGCCTACATGGGTGTTTTCCCCTCTAAAAGCAGGGCAGGCTGAGTTGATTGACTTTAATTATATTGACTTACAGCTCTTGATTGTTGTTACTCTTTCCCAGGCATCTCTGGGGCAAATGACAGGTTTCCCTTATTCTAAAATAAAGCCGTTTCTCTTTTTTTCATGGTCTGGTCTAAATGCTTAATCATATGGGAAGAAAAAGAGAAGCCACTCGATTGGCCTCATGGAAATGAACGTTAGAGGAAAAATCAGCTGTGCGCTCGGTGAGATTTTCAAAGGCTTTTCATGCTCATTTATCTTGATCGCTTTTCTTCACACCCTTGTCGTCCTGCCAGCCCAAGTACAGCTGCCTCTGCGATGCCGGGTGGACGGCCCCGTCGAACAGCATGGCCTGCACGCTGGACAGAGACGAGTGCAGCCTCTGGCCGCCGCCCTGCTCAGCGCTTGTGCAGTGTTTCAACACGCCGGGCTCCTTCTATTGTGGCGCCTGTCCCGCAGGTATGTGGACGTGTCCCCACCCGGCCAGAGATGCCTGGCAGCCAGGCAGAACGCCAGAACCAAGTTCCTTCCACTGCCGAGGGATAAGAAAGCCGTCTTCAGGACGGCTTCCAATCCAGTTTCATGTCCTGATGCACTAAAGCCCGCTCCAGGCCATCTTACTGCTGCGGCAATTCAACAGAAGAAATGGGGGGTTTGTCCCAAAGTGTGCCGGAGTCAGATCTCGGGGCCAGCGTTAGCCATAGAGTTCGGGAGGTCAAACATTTGGTTGCTATGACTGTGAACTGATTAGACTTGAGATCAAAAGACACGTGCTCTGGTCCCACGTTTCATATGAACCAGATGATTGTAGACTTGGGCAAACTGAACTCTGACTGTTCACTGGAGTCCAGTAGTCCTCAACTGGGTGTGTCGTTAGAAGACCCTGGGGCCTGGCTGTAAATAGGGTCGTCCAGCTCCATCACAGACCCAGAGAGACCGAACCTCCAGGGGAGGTCCCTGAGAATGTGGACTCAGGGCTCAGAGACTGCCTGGGTTTGAGTCAAAGCTTCATTTCTTACTGTGAGATCACCATCCTCCCTTCAAGGCATGCTTGCAGAGCACCTACTGTGAGCTGAGCACTGATCTGGGTGCACTGGTAAGCGATCGACCAGACCCCAGAGAGTTTACAAGGCCCGTCTGCACTCCTTGGGTGTTCTTAGAAAGCGGAACCCAAGAAGAATATAATAACTGCAGCTATTCCTTGTGAGAATGTCATTAAGGCACTGTGCTAGGCAATTTCTAATTCATGCAGCTACAACAGAAACAAGAAACGGTAGGAATTAGTATTATTCCCATTTCGAAATGTAAGAACTTGGACCCCAGAGAAGGTAAATAACTTGCCCAAGATGTAAGAGCTTAGCCTCAGTCAGGATCCAAACCCAGGTCTGCTTGGCCCTTGGTGAGAGCTGAGCTGCTGGGTTCTCCCTTATCCTCCCTTGCCAGGGAATCTCACATGCCTGTTGGTTCACTTAGCAATGTCTGGTTTAGTGACTTTCTTCATCTTACACGTTTAGATCTTGTACAACTAGAAAGACACCGAAGAAAACACGTCAAGACCTTTTCCTTCTTAGTTCTCAGGGGCAAGCAAACTGTGCAAATAATCATGTTCTTGAAGGTAATTTGCCAATGACAGTCTTTAAAAACTAGAAATCAGAGAAGTAAATCATTTAAAGTATAACCTGGGCAAAGGTGTTCTTACATTTTTCTTTTCATTGTTGGAGAGGAAAAAGAGAAACACAAACTTTTTGTTTTCCTGTCAGTCACCTTAGTTTTCCCTGAATATCAAAGCAATGTATGCTCTTAAAAAATATGAAGAAACTATAAAATTACGAAAAAAAAACAACAGAAAAAAAAATAGTCATCACTCAGAACCACCACTAATGTTTGAACGTGTTTCCTTCCAGCTTTTTTCTATGCATTCAATTATTCACCCACAAATATGATAATTTTCTTAGGTAGATTTTTAGGAGGGGTCCCTACTTAGATCAAAGAAAATAAATATTTTAAAGGATTTAAAATGTTTTAAAAATTCTTATAATTTTAAATCATTTCAATTGAGTAATAAAACTCAACAGTTGAATAAAACAGCTGTGTCTCAAGTAACATGATAATAATCCCTTCCTTCTTCAAGCCCCTTCTCCTGATGAGACCACTCTTAGCAACTGTTTCTCTCCTCGTCTGCCTTTTCCTTCACTCATACAAACACACAGACCTATATGTAGGTTTAAAAACAATTCTTTCCCCAAACTGGGATCACAGCTCTGCATATATTTCTAAAATTTGGTATTTTCAATTAAAATACATAAGGGAAAATTCTTTCAATGTGTGTGCACATATTATTAAAATAGCTTTTAGCATCCAGTGGTATAGATGAGTCATAATATGTTCAGCTATGCTCCTATAGACCATTGAGAGTTTTTTTTCCCATTAAACAATGCTGCAGTAGATACCAGCTTACCTACATCTTTATGTACTGATAGTTTTATCATTGCAGAATAAGTTTTAAGAAGTGGAATTGTTAGTCAAAAGGTACGTATTTAAAAATTTTAAATGAATACTCCTAGATCTCTTTCCCAATAGGATTTATTAATTTAACTTCTGACTAACAGCACGTAAGACTACCCCATGTGCCCACCTCTTTGCCGGAATTTGATCGTAAGTATTTAAAACAATTTTTGCCAGTCTGATAGGTAGAGTATATCTCATTTTAATCAGTGGTTCCTTACACAGTTAAGCAGGTTTTCGTGTGTTTTTAACTATTGAAGAGCTAACTTTTCAAACCTGTTTTTCTAGGCTGGCAAGGAAATGGATACATTTGTGAAGATATCAATGAATGTGAGATAAGCAATGGCGGTTGTTCTGTGGCTCCACCTGTTGAGTGTATAAACACACCTGGATCTTACCACTGTCATCCCTGTCCACCAGGTGCTACACCAAATTTCCTGATACCCTTACAGGCAAAACATGCATTTGGAAACAGTCTCTTGTGTTCCGTTGTAAATATGACTTATGTCTAAGGAGACAAACTGAATAGTGCAAAAAGTTTTACTTAACTTATGGATCCAGGGCACATTAGTTCAGCTATGTTATAAGAAAGAAATAAAACATATTTTGAATATCAATGGAAAACAATAAGCCTTTACAAACTGTGAAATAGCCTCTTGAGATAATGCGGAACTTGACAGATTTTCTCTATGGATCACAGACGTATTGTTACCACAAATAATTTATTAATATAATGAACTCATGAGATGTTTTCCATATAAAGTTTACGTAATAACAGACATAATAGTAGGCATATCATACATGTGAATTTCCCTTCTCTTCTGGAAAGAAGTCATGACTCCTATTCTCTAATCTAAACTGAGTTACTATCCAAGAAGTTCAGGGAGTTCTAAGGGGTAAACTGAAACCCTGTATGTTTTATTAACATGAAATAACAGTACTTTGGACTTGTAGAATAATTCAGCTCCAAGATCTTCAAAGTCACTGTAATTAAAAAATGTCAACTTCCTTAGTGTCAGCACTTTCTAAGTCTCCCAGTAGTTTCATTTGTCTTTTTAGTTTTATTTGTGTCATTAGAAACAACCCTGAATGTTGTTTCTGAAATCAGGTTCCTAATTCTTGTTGTCCATTTTATTTTTTTAATATTTATTTATTATTTTATTTATTTATTTGGTTGCACTGGGTCTTAGTTGTGGCTCGTGGGCTCCTTAGTTGTGGCTTCAGGCCTCCTGAGTTGCGGCACGTGAGCTCCTTATTTGTGGCAGGTGGGCTCCTCAGTTGCGGCTCTCCAGCTTCTTAGTCATGGCATGCGAACTCTTAGTTGAGACATGTATGTGGCATCTAGTTCCCTGACCAAGGATTGAACCCAGGCCCCTTGTATTGGTAGTCTGGAGTCTTATCCATTGCGCCACCAGGGAAGTCCCTGTCCATTTTCTTAACTATGGAATTTTATTTATGACATATTACATTTACATCTTCTGTTTTGATGGTGGAAGATCTGTGGTTGGTCTGGTTCCTGTGATATTTGATTCTCAGATTGGGATTCTTCTTGCATATTCCTGACGTTGCTTTTCATGCCCCTGCTCTTGCTGTGATCAGGGTACCAGGGCGACGGAAGAGTCTGCACCCTCATAGACCTCTGCTCGGTCAATAACGGAGGCTGCCACCCACTCGCGTCATGCTCCTTGGTTCTGGGTAATGACTCATCTCTCCCTCTGGTTTGGGGTATTTTAATATGACCTTCTAAAGCAAATCAACATTTTAAAATCAAAATCCTCTGTTTTCAAAATTCTTACTTTGGTCTTCAAACCAAAAATTAATCCATGTTCTAAAACTATACATTTGGATTTTTAAAAATGCAATAGGCTATGCTCTTTTATTATCTGCTCTAATTTTTGCAATTATTTCCCAAGATAATTAAGCCAGCTGATACATGCATGACTGTATTCCAGCAGGAAGGAGAAAAGGAGGAAGGAGGACCTGTCAGCTCTCTTTAAGGACTCCCCTTTCTGGGCCTTTGGCTCCACTGAGCCTGGCTGCAAGGGAAGCTGGGAAATGTGATCTTTATTTCAGGTGCCCATGCCCCCAGTTAAAATAAGGAGTTCACTACTAAGGAGGGGCAAATGGATCTAGGGTGAAAACCAACAGGGTCTCCTGTGCTGCATAAAAGAAGCTTCACCTCCTACAATTTAAAAAAATACATACATATTACTAAATTTTCTCCCAGAAAATGTATCAGTTTATACGCTCCTTAACAGTGTGTGAAAATATACATTTCCCCCACCCTTGACCATAATGGGTACTATTGCTAGTTTTCGTTTTGGTCCATTTTATAGGCAAAAATTGCCTTCTCATTATTTTAATTTTGATTAAATCAAAAAACTTTCTGATTACTAATAATTCATAATGAATACTTTTTAGATATTTACTGGCCCTTTAAAACTTTTCTTTCATGTCCTTTGTTCATCTGCTTTCTTACTGATTTGTAAAATTTCATTAGGTACTATGAGGATATTATCTCATTATCTATCTTATGTTTTACATGTACTTTTCCTGGGTGTTGTTTTTATTTTAATTTTTTGGTTGTATTTTCTATTTAGAAGTTTAAAATTTTTATGTAGTCAAAAAGGTAGATGTTTTCTTTTGGGGTCTTTCCTCTGAGAATTTGGTCTTCCCTACCAAACTCTTTAAAAATAGTCAAGTACATGTACTCTCATTTATTTTTAATATTAACATCTTTGATCTTTTGAAGATTTGTTTTTATCTATAGTGTCAAATAGAGGTCTAATTTGATATTTTTGTCCAAATAGGTGACCCCCCACTCCATTTATTGAATAACGTATCATATCTCTCGTTATTTCAAAATACCACTTTTACTTTTGCTAACTTGTCATATCACATATATGAAAGAATATATGTGTGTATATATGCATGTATACATGTGTATAACTCTTTAAGTGTTTATTAAATGACTAACAGCCCACCGAAGTGGTTAGGAGCATGAATTCTAGAAGAAGACTGGATTTTACTTTTCCTGTGGCTCCACCATGTTCTAGCTGTGTGTCCCTGATGAAAGGCACTTAACCTCTCTGTGCTTTGTCTTCATCTGTAAATGGAAATTATAATAGTACCTATTTATAGGGCTCTTGAGAGGATTAAGTTAGTCAGTATGTGTACAGTGCTTGCAACAGATACTGTCCTCAGAGGAATGCTCTTTCCTGCTGTCAAGCCTGCCATGGTAAGAAACTCCCCTTTTCCTTGGCGTGCCTCCCATTGGTACACAACTCAGGACCGTGACATACAGGCTGACAGCACCAGTGTCAACCTGCAAATAAATCTTGAAAATGTGTCATGTCTTTCTTATTCTTAAGATAAAAACTAGGAAAAAAAAGATTCTCATATTTTCTCTTCACACCTCGCCTTGTCTGCCCCTGGGGATGTGTAGACTTTGACGACTCCTTCTTTAGACGACAGAGCCTGAGCTTTGTTACTGGGTCAGAATGGAGGGGACCTGTACTTACGCGTCCATTTGTATTTCTAAACAGGTTCCTTACCTGTCTGCACCTGTCTCCCGGGATATACTGGAAGCGGTTATGGGCCAAATGGATGTGTGCAGCTCAGTAACATTTGCCAGAGTCACCCCTGTTTAAATGGACAGTGCCAAGTGAGTCCTTTGCTCTTCCTGGGGAAACTGCGTACTGGAGAATGATTTTAGTTTCACTTCTGAGAAATATGTTTTCTATGATTCATAGATTTTAAGGTAATGATTCAAACTTTAAGATAAAGAACTGTCAACAACTTTCAGGTAAAAGGTAGGTGATAACTTTAGTTCCCAGGAAAAACCAATGAGTTCATTTTTTCTCTCAGTGATTTACAAAGCGGTAAAACAAAGCCTGCACTTTGACCCCAATACATCTGATTTCTTATACTTTGCAATTACCGTTTAAATGAATCAGTACAAGTTAGGCTACTGGAAGATGCTTATGGTTTGACACCTTCTACACAGAATACACAGCACTGCTGTTCTTTATCATTTGGCTTGGTTCAAGTTTATTGTCTATCCCTATGTTCTATGACATTATGTTTCTTCTTCCCTTAGGAAACAGTCTCTGGTTATCTTTGTAATTGTGAATCGGGTTGGGCAGGTATCAACTGCACAGAAAACATCAATGAGTGTCTGAGCAACCCCTGTCTGAATGGGGGAACCTGTGTTGATGGCGTTAATGCTTTCAGTTGTGAATGCACACGTTTCTGGACTGGATTTCTCTGTCAGATTCCCCAGCAAGGTACGCTCAGCATTTCTTGTACGACAGATGCTCACAGGTTAGAAGCATCATCCTTGAGTGAGTCCTGCTGCAGATTTTGAACCTGCTTTCTTGTTCCGTTGCTCAAAGGCTTAGAACTAAGTCTTCCCTTGCAGAAATGGTATGAAATTCACAAGGTAAATATATATTTCAATTTAAGCCATAAAAACCTTTTCATCAAAGGAAAAATTAAATCCATATTTGCCACTCTCATTATGTCCATTTTGAAAACAAAATATGCTAAAGGTATTGTAGTTCTCTAAGAGAGAGTTTTCTCTATAGCAGCCATTTTATTTCCCGGGAATATTACACGTAATCATGTCACGCTCCTGCTCTCAAATACACAGTGGCTCCCTCTTGTCTGTTAAATAAAGTTTGGGACTGGTTTCCAATCATCCTCTATAACCAGGCCTCACCCTATCCATCTAACCTTAATTTTCACTGGTTCCCTAAAAATACGCCTTTCGAGCCAGACAGATTTCCTTCTCTCTTGACCCCATATGCCACCGCATTTCGGCTGTGTTCCTTTATCTGGGAAATTTCTCTCCCCAAACCTCTCCAGATTCTTCTTTGCTTCCCATCCAAATGTATCTGTCCCTCAGGAGTACTTCTTATTCAGCCTCCTCCGTAAACCTCTTCTGACCCTCCACCCGTCCCTCATTCCTCCTGATTCTGAATCGGCACATTTATTGAGACTGCTGTGTGTTTACAACTCTAGTAGAGCCTTTGGAGAAATAAGCAAGCAGAAAATAAAATAGTCTCCACCTATTATCAGCTTACCTTCCAGTTGAGGAGACAAGACGATACACAACGGCTGAGGAGAGACGGGAGCTAAAGATAAGAATTAAAGTGTGTCAGGTGTCACAGAGACAGAGGGAATGGGTGCCGGAGAAAACCCCAAGGGGCAGGGAAATTCAGGCGGAGATGAGGAGACATCAGCTGGGCTTTGAACACGAGGTGGGATTTGGGTGGATGTTGAAGGGAGACCGGGGAGAAGAAGGAATGGCAGGGCTTTTGTCTCCAACGAGAATTACTCAGAGTTCTCTGAAAGCTTCGGCAGCAGGGCGAGCCTTTCCAGAGCATCTGAAAAGCACAGTTCATCTTCTTTTCCTTTGCAGTTTGTGGAGGGTCCCTCTCAGGGATGAATGGAAGCTTCAGCTACATGAGCCCTGATGTCGGTTATGTCCATGACGTTAACTGCTTCTGGGTTATCCGAACTGAAGAGGGAAAGGTAAATACAGTATCTCCCATCCAAAGGTGCACTTCATTTATATGTATGAACATGTCGTATGTGTATATATTACATAAAATACACATCATGATAATTCAACTACATGACAGTTGAATTATCTGTACTATATATATACTAATTATCTACAGCTATCATCAGACCTTATATTGAGGACTTTCTAAGTATCAGGCATTGGGCTGAGTATTTTGCAAACCTTTCTCAAAACTTCATACGAATTCTTTGAATTAAAGTACTAGTATCCTCATTTTATAGATGAAATAATGGAAACTCTGAGAAGATAAGTAATTTTTTAAAAACATTCTTTAGCTGGTAATTGGACTAGTTGGATTTCAAAGCCAAGTTTGTCTTTCAGAGTCCATGCTTTGTCCACTACGGATGCTACATGGGTTGGCCGACAGCAAGCCGGTAATTTGTACGGTCGTGTTGCTACTGAGACGGCAGCGATCACTCAGTGTTATGTTGATTATGATCAAGGTGGTTTCCTTCTCCAAGTCTTCTCTGTGACGTTGCTTGTGCCGATGTGCTGTGCTAATTGCTTCACATACACTTAATCCTTGCACTGTAACTCTTATAACCCTGAAGGATAAGAATTCTTATCCTCATTTTACCCTTGAGCAGCTGAGAAATCTGTCCAGGGGCGCGTGGTCTGTAAGTGGCCTGCAGGGACTTGAACCCAGGCCGTTCGACTCCAGTGATGGAACTGCCGTGCAAACACTCTTCAGGTTAAGATCCGAGCCCAAGGATTTTAGTGCTTTTATCCCCAATGTTAATTACTCAGACTTTTCCAAATATTTATTTCTCAACCAACACATGGACTCGTTAAAATAAAGTTGTATGTCTGAATAGCTAAGGCTTTCCCTTGAAATCCTATTAATTTTTCCCAGCAAGCTAATGTTACAGAGGTCATTGTACAAGGTCAGAAATATTTTTTCCCTTGAGGAGCAAGGATTCTTTGGGGTCTGGTGACCCCACAATAGAATAAACTCCAAAATCAGTCTCCCAGTGGGTATGTTATGTGAATTTCCTTCCTTCCATTTAGTTTTCATGAATTCTGTTTCCTGACATTGAAAACATCTTTCTTTCAAGAAAAAAATCACTTTGTGAAAAAATTTTAATGCATTTATTGTGAATCTGTAAAACACTTCATGCTGTTTTTCTTGATTATTGTGATTTTTATATCTTCTTATCCCCATCAAAGTTTACATAATACAGTTTACATAATATTGAAATAAGGGTAGTTCAATTCATAAACATTTATTTGATTTTCATTGAAATTGCTTCAAGGACAAAAATGATGTAATGTTGAGTAACAAATCTTAAAAATACCCTAGCACAGAATTTCAAAAATATCCTGATACCCTTTTCCATGAGCTGAATGCTGTTGTGGGTTTAGATCATACATTGGATTCAACAGCCTCCTTTTGGTACTTTGACTGTTTTAAATGAGGTTGTCAGCACAAAATCTTTTATGGTTCATTAATTATACACTATATTTAAGTCTGCACATTCTAATATTTTAACTTGAAGACACCTTTGTATGTTTATTCTCACCTACTTGCATACTCAGAACTTTTCATGGTACCTTTCCCATGATGTCTGCTGTTGGTATTACTCATCTCTCAATGACATCCAACCACCAAAGACTAGCACACTTTACACTTGCCTACACCGTGTCTACTGTCCACACCCGAGGTCGTCCATCCAGGCTGGGCATCAGTTGAGAGGTTCAGAGACCCCTGAGGAATCAGCGTCTCTGGGGGTCACTGATGAACTGTGGGTATGCTACACGCTACAGGTTATTAGTCAGTTAAATTTAATTCAAGGTAGATGTGTAAATGTTATATTTTACTGATTTGGAAGCACTGTTAGCCATACATTTGGAGTGCCTTTGTTTAATGAAGTTGACAGTTTACTGAAATCGATTTCATTAACCCATTGAATAACGACTCAACAGGTATAAAGTTTCAGTTACAGTAAGTGAATAAGTGTTAGAGATCCGCTGTACAATATAGTGCCTCGAGGTAGCAATACAGCATTGTGCACTTCAAGATGTAAGAGGATAGATCTCATGTTGTGTTCTTACCACCGAGAGAGAGAGGAGAGAGAAGGAAACCGGAAGGTGTTGCTTATGTCTATCACATTGACTGTGGTGATGGTGTCACAGGTGTTTACATATGTCTAGACTTCTCAAACTGTACACATTAGATATGTGCAGTTCTTTCTATGTCAGTTATACCTCAATAAAGCTGTTAAAAATCTATTTCATTAATATTAATATTTTGGACATTAGCTCAAGTTAGGTCTAAGCAATTTTTAACACAAGTCATTTTAATATATAGAATTGTCATATGTATTTGTGAATACTTAGGAAATTATAGATCCATCTCTTGAAAGGGACTCTATATAAATGCTTCCAACTAGTAGGAGGAATACCTTAGAACTAACATAGAAATGAAAAGCAGTCTCTTGCGACCTTTATATTTTTAGGTGCTGCGGATCACTTTCAGTTTTTTCCGATTAGAATCAGTGAACAATTGTCCACACGAGTTTCTTCAGATTCATGATGGGGATTCCTCTGCGGCATTTCAGCTTGGAAGGTTCTGTGGCTCCATCCCCCATCACGAACTCCTCAGTAGTGACAACACCCTCTATTTTCATTTCTATTCTGAACATTTAAGAAATGAGAGAGGCTTTACAGTAAGATGGGAAACACGGCCACCAGGTAAGTGTAAACGTGGAGAGAAATAAAGCAAATTCTTGAGGTTATTAAATTTTCCTGATCAGTATTAGATTTTTGGGTACGTTAGCTGTTCGTTTGTTTTTTTTTCCGGCACGCGGGCCTTTCACTGTTGCAGCCTCTCCCGTTGCGGAGCACAGGCTCCGGACGCGCAGGCTCAGCGGCCCTGGCTCACGGGCCCAGCCGCTCCACGGCATGTGGGACCTTCCCAGACCGGGGCACGAACCCGCGTCCCCTGCATCGGCAGGCGGACTCTCAAGCACTGCGCCACCAGGGAAGCCCACGTTAGCTGTTTTGAGATCTAATGATATATGATTTTTATAATTATTTTAAAATCAAGTAAATCTAAACTGAACTGGACTTTCGTTTTGTGTTCAGAGATAATACAATTCAGATGAATTGAAAGAGTTTAAAAAACATGCGTCTTTAAGCATCCCCTGTGAAACTACTGAGCAGCATCTTTATAGCCCCTGCTAGTACATACTGTGGGGCGTTGGGGACATTGTCTCCTCCTTCACTTAGTATTTTTTATCTTAATGTCATATGATGATTTGTTCCTTCTGTTGTTATTTGGGTTTGGGTACTCTTTTTTAAACTTTTTTACTATGAATTTTTTAAGCATATAAAAAAATAGAGAGAACCACACACTGAACCTCCAGTTCCCCCATCAGTAAATCCGTGGATCTATTTCTGGAATTTCTCATCTTTTCTGTTGGCTTATTTATCTATGCTGTGCCACATGGGCTTCGTACCGACGCTTGAAATCTGGTAGTGTAAAACCTCTAACTTTGTTCTTTTAAAATAAGCTAGATCCTTTACATTTCCATATAAATTTTAGAATCAACCTGTTAACTTCCCCCAACAATCTACTGGGATTTTGTTGGCATTGTATTGAATCTATAATCAATTTGGGAAGAAATGACCTCTTAAAAATGTTGACCCTGACAATCCATAAACATAGACTGTCTGTATTTACTTAGTTCTCTTCTAATTTACCAATGGTTTATAGATCTCAGTGCTTAAGCATCCTGCTGCTTTTATTAATATTTTCTCTAGCTATTTGATGTTTTATGCTATGTTCAGTGATATTATTTTTCTAAAATTTTATTTTTCATTTTTTGTTAATATATAGAAGTATTCTATGTATAAATATTTTAAAGTATTTTGTTTTGAATCCAGCCGCATTGCTAACTTCATCCGTCAATTCTAATCATTTTCTTTGGTAGAGTCTTTTAGAATTCTCTACATACACAGTGATGTTACCTGCGCGTATGTTATCTGTTTTCCAACTTCCTTGCCAGTCCTTGTTAACTGTTATTCCTCTTCCTTGACTAATTTATCTTCTTGGCTAGAACATCTCATATAATGCTGAATAAAAGTGATGGAGTGGGTATCATTGTCCTGTTCCCAACCTCATGGGGAAATGTTCAGTATTTCACCTTTAAATATAATGTTTTAGCCGGAAGTTTTTGTAAAGAACTTTTATGACATTAAGGAAGTTCACTCTGAGTTATTATTGCTGGATAACAAATTACCCACAAATTTAGTGTTGTAGAGCATCCATCATTTTCTTATGTTTCTGATTTTGTGGACCAGGAATTTGGAAGGGTCCCAGCACGACAATTATCACTTGATCTCTTAAGCAGTTACAATGAGATATTGGCTGGGACTGTAGTCATCTAAAGGCTCAGTGAGGCTGGAAACCCAAGATGACTCACTCATAGGGCTAACAGCTGAGGCTGGCCTCTGGGTGAGAAGTCAGCCAGGCTGCTGACTTGAGTGCCTACATGGAGCCCCTCTCCTATGGTGGCCTCAGAGTAGTGCAACTTCTTTCACGGCAATTGGCTTCTCTCAGAGCAAGCATTACAACAGAACCAGGCAGGGGCTGCAGAGCTTTTATTGACCTATCCTTAGCGGTCATATTGTGTTATTTCTGCCATATTTTTAATTGGTTGAAGCAGTCACGGGAATTACCTGGTGGTCCAGTGGCTAAGAGTCCACGCTTTCACTGCTGGGCGCGTTGTTTCAATTCCTGGTCGGGGACCTAAGATCCCGCAAGCTGTGCAGTGCGGCCAAAAAACAAAAAGAAAAAAATATGTTGAAGCAGTCACAAACCAACCCAGATTCAAGAGGAAGAGACGTAGATCCCATCTCTCAATGGGAAAAGTGCCAAAGAATTTATGAACATTTTTAAACCATCACACCTTTGATTCCTAGCTTGCCGAGAATTTTTATTATGAATGGATGTTGAAACGTTAAATACTTTTTCTAAGTCTTTTGAGATGATCATGTGGTTTTCTTCTCTGCTTCTGTCATTTCTTCCTCCCTCCTCTCCTGGGACTCAAATTACACACAAAGGTTTTGGCTGTGTCTCCTAGTTTCTGTTAGTCTGCCGTCTTCCCCTGTGTGTACACAGCTCAGCATTCAGCTAAGGACCCAAGGACACTGGTGTAAATTTTTTTTGGTGCTATTTTCATGCAGCTGATTTCTCTATAATACCCTGCTCCAAAATCCCAGCCACTTTAGTAGCCCCAAATTCTGAGTTCTGTTTCTTTCACCCAGCCAAGAGTATTGCTACCCTTGTTTGGGCCCCGCTGCCCTGCACTGCAATTTGAGAAAGGCACACAGGGAGAGTTTGATCATATTCAGTTTTGTTTTGTTTTGTTTTTGCAAAAATAATGACATCAGGAGGTACTTTTCACTTTGCGGTGAACTCTTTGTTTGTATCTCTTCTTTTTAGAAGCTCTTCGTATTTTAGAGATATTAACTCTTTGTACTATATACTACATTTTCCCCAGTTCGCCGTTAACACTTTACTTTGCTTATAGTATTTTAATTTTTTTACCCATATGATAATTTTTTTAAGTACTAAGTTTTAAAACCCTTTTCTTCCTCTGAGCAGCTGAGATGTTTTCTCATTAGGAATAGTGAGAATCATGTAGGTAAATTTGTTTTACTTTTCGCCTTGGTAGCAAAACTTGTTTTAAATAACCTGCACATCTAAAATGTCACTTCATTTTATTTTTTTCCTAATGTATGTTTACTGCAGTCTATTATATCTAGATTTCTGTTTTCCTATTTTACAGTAGCATACAGTAGCCGCCCCAGATGATATGCAACTTCAGGGGGGCTGGCGGGTGGTGGTGCAGTGGGTGTCAGAAAGCCTGGCCCTATCCTCCCCTCACCCCATTCCTGGGAAAGTGGCTCAACCACCCATAGACATTTGAATTTCTTCATTTGTAAAATGAATGGTATAAGTATATCACAGTGTTAAGAAACCTTCTCAAATGAACATTACGTCACACTTAACTCTTCTAATGTATAAAACTATCTGGTTTGTTGAAAGGCATAGTGGCTGATAGAAGTTCCAGAACTTCTTAAGAGTTAATGTACAACGGGGTAGGGGAGGGATAAATTAGGAGTTTGGGATTAACAGGTACACACCACTGTATATAAAACCGATAAACAAAGATTTACTGTAGAGCACAGGGAACTATACGCAGTATCTTGTAATAACTTACAATGGAAAAGAATCTGAAAGAGAATATATATTCATATATTCTGAATCACTTTGCTGTCTACCTGAAACTAACACAGCATTGTAAATCAGCTATACTTCAATATAAAAAAAAGAGTTAACGTACAGAAATTAATCTCCTTCAAAGCGAAAAAATAAATCTGTCACCCATTATTCATCTTTCAGACAGTTCAGCACTGCATTTTGAACCATGTCACCATGAGATGGCTAATAAGCACGGAGCCCGACGCACGGGTGATTCATTTATGTATCAGTCGGTACTCCTGGATTTATAACTTTATCAAACTGGAAAGTAGAAAGTCTTGCTTAACTTATGTGCGTGTCCAAAACTGCACATAGTTATGTAAACACAGCTTTTCTTCTTACAGTAAAGGCTGTGATAATTCTACGTGAATTATAACTTGTATGCCAATGTAAAGTTATTTTTTCCTCTTATTTCAGAGTGTGGAGGTATACTGACTGGAACTTATGGTTCTATTAAGTCTCCGGGATATCCTGGAAAGTATCCCCCAGGAAGAGATTGTGTCTGGAAAGTGGTAACTAGTCCTGGTCTCCTGATAACATTTACCTTTGGGACCTTGAGCCTGGAGCACTGTGATGATTGCAGCAAAGATTATCTTGAGGTAAACAATTGTATTTAGATAAAATTTATCATGATGTGATGAGAACTCCGGGAACTACGATTGGTGCTGCCCTTGGATGACCACAGTTTATTAGCAGTAGTTAGATGTATTCTTCAAGAGGCAGCCAATGCCAACTCCCTATTCCCTCAGGAGTGAAAGCGCGGAGTTCTAACCACTGGACTGCCGGGGAATTCCTGCTAACTCCCTTTTCTTAACTGTTCCAGCTTGTTGCTTCTTGTGGGTTCCATTTAAATCTGGGAAGCAGACTGCCCTGCCTTCCCCTGTCATTTCCTGGAAGCCCAGTCTCCTACCATGGGAACAGCAGAATTTACGAAATCAATACCCAGGAATGGCTGTCTTCTCCAAAGCAGACTCAGATCTTCAGTTGTCTGTTGTAAACTGACAAGGTGTTTCACAAGTTGCCTATAGTGTTCCGTGAAGAAAAACAACTTAATAGCAATTGTGTTGAAATGGATTGCTAAAGGGTGTGGCTCACTGGATGTGTTGATAATCGTCACTGGAAAGAGAGGAGTCACCCTCTGCCCCCCAGTTTATCATTAGTAAAAGATGAAAATGTGGAAGAGGAAAAAAGACTGTTATATTCAAATGCCATAAGCATGTAGGTCTATCAAAGATGCTGCTCTCCATTTGCAGACTGAAAATATCATTGAGAAGATGGAGTTCGTATCTTGTTCCTGTCTTGTTTATCATCATAAATCTCACTACCCCTTGCAGTAGTGAAAAAAGACAATATGCACTCCCAAGTCTATTAGAGAAGAATGGAGTGCTATGGAATTATTCATAAAGGATGGAAGGGTATTGCTGTCAAACAGAAATCTTCACAAGTTAGTCATTAGTAATTTAACACGTGTAATGGATTTGAAACCTTTGGGAATGACTGGAAAATCTTCCTCTCTGGAAAATATCAGGAAGATAATCCTTTAAATGTTCACATTAAAGGGAATTTTCTTGAAATTAATTTCAGTATATTCTATCAAATTAAAATTAGAGGCATTTTTTTCATTCCTACATTTTAATTCCTGGATATGTATAATGGAAAGAACCAATCATTCCAATAATATTGAAATGCCTCTCATCTCTCAGGAATATTTCAAGGAGCTAGTTAAATTACAGGAATAAAGTCATGCTGCCCTATAACTTTGCTTCCAATAGAACCATTAACTTGAGTAGACAAAATTGGCCATATTAAAATATTAGTAGTTCATTGGTACCTTGGTGTTCTATGCAGTACAGAATTTGCAGTTACAATAGAATCATAGAGTCGTTGGCACAATTATTTAAGAGATTAAAACCCAACAATTAAAGTGGTTTTCTAAGATCACATCGTCATTATCGCAGTACTTAATTACCATCAAAGTTTCGCTTTTTAAGTTCATAAAACTGTTTTCTTGTTGTATCTAATCTAACTTTACTTCCTTTTCCACTTCTGATCCTCCTGAGTATTTAGACCAAGCTGTGCATCAGTGACATTGCTGTCATTCCTTTTCTGTTTTCTTTGCATATATCCATTTCTTCATCTAGATCATTAGGAATGTATCATTGCAAAACAAACATCTGGGGCAGGGGAAACCTAGGAAAGGAAATATTGAGAAAAATTCAAAGTGTACACCCAGCCTTAGAGTTAAAATTCAGAGAGAACGGAAGGCATCAGCGATGGGTGGGAGGAGATTACCCTTTCCTGAACCCCAAGCATGTGATAGGTACATAGGTGACAGGAGAGCCTCCCAGAGTTGTCACTTGTAAAGATGGGTTTTCTGACGTTACTGTACAAAACGACTGGGTTTGTTAAAATCTGACCACTTTGAACTTAATGATCCCTTCTCTTGTTTTAGATTCGAGATGGTCCTCTGCATCAGGACCCGGTTCTTGGGAAATTCTGCACCACTCTGTCTGTCCCACCACTCCAGACTACAGGTCCCTTTGCCAGGATTCATTTCCATTCCGACAACCAGATTAATGACCAAGGGTTTCATATCACCTACTTAACATCACCTTGTAAGTAACTTGGTAACTGGGAGCTTAATATAAATATGAAGGACAGTGCTATGCTTATAGTTGCCTTGTATTTTAATGTGAGGCTTCAGATGACTTACTTACACCGATAATGTGTATTTATAAATATTTCTCTCATTGTTCCAAATTTTTTTCTTTTCCTTCCCAGAGTTCTATTATTAATGCTGTAATATCCCTTGGTCCCTAAATTCTGGGGTCCACATTATGGTAGATATGTGTCAGGTCCCTAAAATTAAATAATTCAGACATCAGTTCCCTAGGGGTTATTCAGTGTTTTGTTGGGAGAGATAGGAGAGAAACGCAATCTATCTTGAGATGTGTCAGATTTTATAGCTATCATGCCTTTAACTTGCACTGATACCTTAAAATAAACCAACAAACGAACAAAAAACAATGAAATGCTCTGTGATTTTTATTTTAGGGCTGTAGCGGATTTTGTTCTCAACATACATCATTGTGCCCTGATGAGAATTCACAGGAAAAACACTTTTTAAGTCTCAATATCAGGAAAAATAACAATAACATCTTTTCACTAGTCATCTTTCTCCATTTATTTTGGCTTCAGGGCGAATCTGCAGCCGACCTTCTGTAATTTGTGTAGTCATACCTGTTCTCTCTGCATAGCAAATTTCCCCTGACTGCATCTTGCTATTCTGTATTCATTATTCCTTTAATCTGATTCATTTTTCTAGTCATATATTTTATTTTGTTACATGTATTTTATAAGCTGCCTCAGATCTCTATGGAATGAAGCAGAGCATAAATGCATTTAAAAAGCAATTTGTCGAAAAGGATGTCAGATTGGTAGTTAGATCACACATTTCTACAGCTATTTCCTTAGGCACTACATGGACGTCCCACAAATACATGTCAAGCTGAAAACTCTTGTAACGAAAGGCATAAGCCCGTAGAGGGTGAATAGAGTGGGTGTGTGATGGTGTATGTGTGTATAATTTTTAAAAATTGTATCTCATGCCTGGGAGCTGGAGGAACGGCCATCCACGTGACCTTTCCCTTCGCTTCTGTGTTCTCTTCAGTGGATCTGCAGTGTGGAGGGAACTACACAGACCCAGAGGGTCTCTTCTCTGCTGACTTGTCCGGACCTTTCACACACAACAGACAGTGCATCTATACCATAAGGCAGCCGCTGGGAGAGCAAGTCCAAGTCCACTTCACCCACGTGGAGCTGGAAGGCCAGAGCGGCTGTTCTCAGAGTTACATTGAGGTAACTTTTGCTACTTAATGGCCCTCAGATGGTGTTTATCAACATTTTTCATATTCTGTAGAGCAGAAGTCTTCACATGATTGCTGGGTCTGCAGCATCCAGATCTCCTGGATGACCTGGATGCGGGTACTGTAGTTCTGGGTCCTCTCCCAGACCTACCGCATCAGAACCTCTAGGGCACAGGCTCAGCAATCTGTGTTTTAACAGGTCCTCTCCTCCTCCCACCCCGCTGATTCTGATGCAGGCTAGAGTCTGAGAACACCTGTCCTAGAGAATATGAAAGAATTTGCCAAAAATAGATCTACAGATGGTGAAACAGGAGATTGGTAATAGAATAACAGAGGACAAAAATGAAAGCTGAGGCTAGAAGCTCATAGTAATGCTAAATTACAAGCTATTAAACTGAGTCCTAATAATAGGCCCTAATAACTACGACTAATAGCATTTACTAATAGGGTACAGATTTCAGAGGTTGTCCAGGACAGCTATGTATGTGAGGGAACTCACCCCAGAGAAGTAAAAGGATTTGCCCGGGGTGAGCTAGCTAGTCAGTGGCAGACAGTTAAGTTAAAGCATTGAATAACCCTTGTTTTAGAGTTTAGGGATTTTTTCCCTTCATCAGTTCTGCTTGTTCTCCCACAGAAAACTTTAATTTAAATGTGCGTAATGGTTGTAATAAGAAGAATATCTGAGACAAAAAGGCAGTTTTTATCTGCCTCCCCTGGTGTTTCATTTGTTTGACTATTGGTCAAGCCACAAATTAAAGTGTTGAGCAAGAGAAACAAAATTCTTTTTGTTGGGTGCAATCATTTTGTATAAACTCAGGGAGGCATTGACAATTTTGTTTGCTCATGTTAAGTTAGACCAGTTCATTTTTCCAGGAAAACCCCATGTACCCTCTTACCCTCTTCCCTCCTTCACATGGAGAGAGAGGAAGCACAGAATTTTAGCATAAGACCTGAACCTAGCTCAATAATGGAGAAGTGCATTGACCATGGTACCACAATAATATATTTTTTTAATCCAGAAGTTTTAAACCCAGATGATAAAGTAAATGTGTATATTCATTCAGTTTATGTTTTCTAAAGTCCCTCATAAAGTATATTAAAGTTTTTCATTATGAAGCAATTTTAGATATTTTTATATAAATAAAAACTAAATTTCCAACATCTGTTTTTCTACTTTGAGAATAATAAAAATAGCTCACACTTAGACAGTACTTACTATGCACCAGGATTTTGAGTCTATTTTTGTGTATGGTGTTAGGGAATGTTCTACTTTCATTGTTTTACATGTAGCTGGCCAGCTTTTCCAGCACCATTTATTGAAGACACTGTCTTTTCTCCATCGTCTTGCCTCCTTTGTCATAGATTAGTTGGCCAATATAAGTATGGCTTTATTTCTGGACTCCCTTGTCTGTTTTTGTGCCAGTACCATACTGTTTTGATTGCTATAGCTTTGTAGTATAATTTGAATCCATGGAGTGTGATACACCTAGTTTTGTTCTTCTTTCTCAAGATTATTTTGGCTATTCACGGTCTTTTGTGTTTCCATACAAATTTTAGAATTATTTGTTCTAATTCTGTAAAAAAAATGCCATTGGTATTTTGATAGGGATTGTATTGAATCTGTAGATTGTCTTGGGTAGTATGGTCATCTTAACAATACTAATTCTTCCAATTCATGAGCACAGATATCTTTCCATTTGTTTTTGTCATCTTCAGTTTCTTTCATCAATATCTTATAGTTTTCAGAGTATGTCTTTTACTTCTTTAGTTAGATTTATTCCTAGGTATTTTATTCTTCTTGATGCAATTGTAAATGGGATTGTTTCCTTAATTTCTCTTTCTGATAGTTCATTGTTAGTGTATAGAAATGCAACTGATTTCTGTATATTAATTTGTATCCTGCAATTTTACTGAATTCAGTTATTAGTTCTAGAGTTTTTTGGTGGTGTCTTTAGTATTTTCTATATGTAGTATCATGTCATCTGCAAACAGTAGCAGTTTTACTGCTTCCTTTCCAATTTGGATTCATTTTATTTCTTTTTCTTATCTGATTGCTGTGGCTAGGACTTCCAATATTAGATGGCATAAAAGTGGAGAGAGTGAGCATCCTTGTCTCACTTCTGATCTTAGAGGAAATGACCTCAGCTTTTCACTGTTGAGTATACTGTTGACTGTAGGTTTGTCATATATGACTTTTATTATGTTGAGGAATATTCCCTCTATAGCCACTTTGTTGAAAGTTTTATCATAAATGGGTGTTGAATTTTGTTAAAACCTTTTCTGCATCTATTGAGATGATCATATAGTTTTTATTCTTAAATTTGTTAATGTGTTATATCACATCAATTACTTTGCAAATATTGAACCATCATTGCAACCCTGGGATAAATCCCAATAGATCATGGTATATGATCCTTTTAATGTATTGTTGAATTTGGTTTGCTAATATTGTCTTCAGGAGATCTATTTTGTGTGTGTGTGTTATGCGGGCCTCTCACTGTTGTGGCCTCTCCCGTTGCGGAGCACAGGCGGACGCGCAGGCTCAGCGGCCATGGCTCACGGGCCCAGCCGCTCCATGGCATGTGGGATCTTCCCAGACTGGGGCACGAACCCATGTCCCCTGCATTGGCAGGTGGACTCTCAACCACTGCGCCACCAGGGAAGCCCCAGGAGATCTATTCTTTTTAGTCTTAATTTCATTTATTTACGTCCTGATCTTTATGACTTATTTCTTCCTTCTACTAACTTTGGGATTTGTTTGTTCTTCTTTTTCTAGTTCCCTTAGGTGTAAAGTTAGATTGCTTATTTGAAATTTTTCTTATTTCCTGAGGTAAGCTTGTATCGCTATTAACTTCTCTCTTAGAACTGCTTTTGCTTTGTGTCCTACATTTTGGATCATTGTGTTTCCATTTTCATTTGTCTCCAGGTATTTCCTTATTTCCTCTTGATTTGTTTAGTGACCCATTGGTTGCTTAGTAGCATATTTTTTAGCCTCAAAGATGTGGATGTTTGTATTTTTTTTGCAAGGTTTTTTTTTTTTTTTTTCCCTGTAGTTGATTTCTAATCTCATACTCTTGTGGTCAGAAAAGTTACTTGATATGATTTCAATCTTATTAAATTTGCTGAGACTTTTTTTGTGGCCTAGCACGTGATCTATCCTAGAGAATGTTCCATGTACACTTGGAAAAATGTGTATCTGCATCTTTTGGGTGGAATGTTTTATATAATCTATCTGGTCTAATGTGTCATTCAAGGCCAATGTTTTCTTATTGATCTTTTATCTGGATAATCTGTCCATTGACATAAGTGGGTGTTAAAGTTCCCTACTTTTATTGTTACTGTCAACTTCTCCCTTTATGTTTGCTAATATTTGCTTTATGTATTAGGTGTGCCTATGTTGGGTGCATATATACTTGTGATTGTTAGATCTTCTTGTCAGGTTGATTCCTTTATCATGTAATGCCCTTCTTTGTCTCTTGTTACAGGCTTTGTTTTAAAGTCTATTTTGTCTTATCTAAGTATTGCTACCCCAGATTTCTTTTCATTTCCATTTACATGGAACACCCTTTAACATTTCTTATAAAGCTGGTTTAGTAGTGCTGAACACTTTTAGCTTTTGCTTGGGTGTAAAACTCTATCTCTCCTTCAAATCTGAATAATAGTCTTGCCAGATAGAGTATTCTTGGTTCTATGTATTTTCCTTTCATCGCTTTGAAGATATTGTTACTCTCCCTTCTGGCTTGAAAAATTTCTGCTGAAAAGTCAGCTTATAGTCTCATGGGAGTTCCTATGTACATAACTAGTTGCTTTTTTCTTGGTGCTTTCAATATTCTCTCTTTATTTTTTTTTTTTTTTCTATTTTAATTACAGTGTGTCTTGGTTTATACCTCTTTGGTTTCATCTTGTTTGATACTCTCTGTGCTTCCTGGACCTGGATATCTGTTTCCTTTCCTGGTTTAGGGAATCTTTCAGATACTATTTCTTTAAATAAGCTCTCTGCCCCTTTCTCTCTCTCTTTTCCTTCTGGCACCCCTTTAATGTGAATGTTAGTACACTTGGTGTTGTCCCAGAGGTCACTTAAACTATCCTCATTCTTAAAAAGTCTTTTTTCTTTTTTCTGTTCAGCTTGGCTGATTTCCAAGTTTGCTAATTCATTGATTCCTTTGAGTGTATTTTTTATTTCAGTTATTGTATTCTTCAGCTCTTTTTGGTATCTTCTCTGTATTTTCTAACTCTCCGTTAAACTTCTCACTGTGTTCATCATTCTTTTTCAAAGTTCATTGAATATTTTTAAGATCATTACCCTGAACTCTTTATCAAGTAGATTGCTTGTCTCCACTACATTTAGTTCTTTTTCTGAGGATTTGTCTTATTCCTTCCTTTGGAACATATTCCTCTGTCTCCTCATTTTGCCTAATTCTCTGTGTTTATTTTTCTGTATTAGGCAGGTAGGTTACATTTCCCAGCCTTGGAGAAGCAGCCTTATGTAGAAGATGTCCTATGGGGCCCTGCTGCATACTCGCCTCTGGTCACCAGAGCTTTATGCTCTGTGGGTGCCCCCATGTGGGCTGAGTGGCCCCTTCCGTTGTGACAGAGCCAACTGCTGTGGGCACACTGACAGGTGGGACTGGCCCCTGATCCTGTTGGCTGTTAGGCCTGCCTCTTGAGGTACTGCCAACCCACTGGTGGCCCACTGCTAAGCCCCAGTGTGGCTGGTCACATGGCCTGGGGCATCCTGGGGCTGGTGCTGGGCCCACTGGTGGGTGGGTCTAGGACCTGGCATGGCTGGTTGCATGGTCTGGGGGGGTGTCTCAGGGCCAGTGACGAGCCTGCTGGTAGGCAGGACTGGGTCCTGGAATGGTTGGCCACATGGCCTGGGGGGGTCCTGGGGCTGATGCTGGCCTTCTGGTGGGTGTGATTTAACTACACAGGATAATAACTGTGGTATTACCCATACTCAGTGTAGCATATCTTTCTTTTTCTTTTTTTTAAAACAAGAAACACACATTTACGTATTAATTCTTGGATTTATACAGCTCTCTCAAAGTTTCTACTTCTAAAAAGATTTGTCACCCATGGGTGATGTGATGTGGCTGGTAACAAAAGAATAAGTGTAGGAAGAATAGATCAACTGTTCATCCATCTGTTTTTGTCTAAGAGAGCTTTTAAATTGTAGAGAATAGTTCAATGAATGTGACAGAACTATCTTTCCAGAATAAAAAGCAGCCCCTCTCATTAATATTTCATAAGTGATTTAAGCCGTCAGAACTCTGAGTGAAGGACACATAAGGTAGTAATGAAAGTTTAATTTTTAATCCCAGAGAATGTGAGTACTAGGCTGAATAATAATGTCAGAAGTTTATGTGATACTAAGGCCAGGGCTTGAAATAGGATGTGGAAGGAATTGAACAGAATTGTTCGCCCCACCAGATCTCCTTGACCCATCCCACATCACCTGTCCCTCCCCACCAAAACTGGGGAAGTCGAAAGGGAGCACAGAAGAGAGACTAGTAAGGGAAGGGGGAGGAGAGGGGCCTTGTGGGGAAACAGGAGGGCTTCTGGGGAAGTTGTTCCCTCTTAGAAGAGGAAAGAGAAATAAACAGCAGAGAAAGATTGATAACTATAATTAATAAGATAGGGAGAATACATTACACTAAATTTGGCTTCTGAAATCTAGGGAATGTGTACCCATTCTACAAGTCTCATTGAATGACAAATTAATCATATTTTAGACCTCTTGCCAATCCCAGTAAATTCACAAAGCAGAAATTGTACACACATCTCTTTACAATGCGATGCAAGTGGAAATTATAAAAAATTTTAAATGTCCAATTTCTTGGAAATCTGTAAACTTTCTCCTAAATAATTACTGGGTTAAGGAAGGAACTAGAAAATGAAATGAAAGACAATGTAGGAAAATGCTATATATCGAAACCAGGTAAAAGCTCTAAGATTTTAAAGAAAGAACCAAAAAAAATGGGAAAGTTGGAGAGCACAGTAAACTGGAACACTGAAGATCTGTCTTCCCTTGGAATCTGGGGTGGCGGGGGAGGTGGGGTGCTGCACGGCTCTCCCACGTCCCCAAAGGTCTTTAGATGAATTCAAATTCACACAGTACTTCCTTTTGCTCTTTGTTAGGCAGTGAAGCTGTTCAGCTCCAGCCTTGGGATTGGGTGAGAGAGGGCTGTGACTTCCGGCCTGCCTGAGCATACTTGGTACCCTCAAGGGGACGTGTTGGTCAGAGTCTCATGACTGTGATTCACAGAAAAATTCTTAAGGATATAAACCCAAATGGCAGAGAAAGAATAAGCCCTCTGACAGCTGAAGCTGGAATGTGGCTGCAGGAAGCACGCTCCCCAGAGTAGCCTGGGGAGCATTGTTTTCCAGTTAAGCACACGTTGGAATTAACTTTAGTTCAAAGAAATGTCTTTCTAGAGATGGCAGGAAAAAAGGGGACGTGGTGAGATGTTCAGTAGTTTTCATTCTTAGCATACTGGATTTGGAGTTTTGGCAGAGACTAGAAACTTTTGGTTAGTTTCTTAGCACTTGTTGTCAACACAGTTTTTCCAAGATTGCTCTGCCATCCTGATGCTTTTTAATGAAGTGATAAGCTGTGCTGTTGCTCAGGTGACATTATTCTACAGATTGGCAGGGTGGGGGCCAGGAGATAGACTGAGGTGGTAGAACCACCTAGGTTTGGAGTTGTGAGGGATCGTACAGCGTAGATCCTTCCTGTGCGTAAAGGAGTTGCATGCTTACGTGGACATCACAAACCCCATGGAACAAGTGAGACGGAGAGCAGTGAGTGAGAAGAGGAAGCTCTGGAAATCGGGGTAACCAAGAATGCTCCAAACTTCTGGGGCAGATCGAGAGGATGACCCATGCTCTCTGGTATAAATGAGAACAATATTGCATGAAAACATGACAGAGGACTTCAACTCTCTGTTTCACTGAAGGCATGATGTTTGACATCAGTAAGCCTCGGTTTCCTCATCCGTAATAGGAATGGTAATACTACTACCGTTTACAGAAGGATTAGAAGAGGTCATTCACTCATTTATCTATTCATTCTCTGAATATTTATCAAACAGCTTGGATGCCAGGCGCTGTGTTGGGGATGGGTATGTAAAACACAAGAGAGATTAAACAAGTAAGCACACAGCTACGTAGTTTCAAGGTGGGAAGAGTATTGTGAAGGAAAGAAAGTATATGAAAGAAAATAACGGTGCTGATGACTTTAGTTGAATGGTTAGGGGTATCTTCCCTAAGGATGTCACATTTTGAGTCTGAAGATGAGAAGGGTTAGCAATGCAAAGAGCTAAGAGAAGGAGAATTCCCGCTAGAGGCACCAACGTAGCCTTAGACACTGAACTGAGAAAAAACATGGCAAACGTGAAGAATTGAAAATAGAGTGGTGTGGCTGGAACCACCAAGGAGAGGAGAGAAACAAGAGTTAGGCAGGAACTAGATCTTGTAGGGCTGTGTACATGGGGGTAAAGAAGCTAGCTTTGCTAAATGAAAAGAGAAACAATTAGAACGTTCTTAGCACAGTGCCTGGATCACCAGGAATGGTTGGTAAAAGTTAACATGACCATGATTCCGATGACGATGATGATGGTGGTGGGGGAGGAGAAGAGAGGTGGAAGCAGGTGACATACTGGAGTTGGCCTTCATGTAGGAACACACTTCTAGGTAAAACTACACCTGTAGTCCTGATTTGAGAAAAGCAGATTTTTTAAGAAAAAAGCAGATAAAGGATAAAGTTACACTATTGATAGAGATATTAGAAGCACCACTGTTTCCAGAGGCATAAAAAGCTTTAAAATTTTAACTATGAAATCATGAAACATAATAATGAATAAAGAAGGATAACAACCTAAGAAGATAATTTTTAGTCCCTGTGTGGCTTCTCTCACCTCTTACCCCTCACCCTTTAGTCTCTCATTTGGAATGGGGCCACATCGCCACCCCCCTTTCCCCCACCCCGGCTCCTGTGTACCCAGATGAACCCAAGGCTGGTCTCCAGGATCAAGTCTTTGTTTAGCTAAGGGGCATTTCAACCCAATGCTCACTTCACAAGAAGCCACACGTTAAACATTACTGTATGGTAAGGTTCTGTTTTCAGCTCTTGGTTGGACCAAGCCTAAGTGCCAAAGTATTTTGTTTGCTTTGAATTATGATTTAATACTTAATCAAATTTTTGACATTGTTATATAAAAACAAATCTGTGTATGTAGCAGATATGAACAAATGAGCACATATATTAAGTCCTGGTTTTAGGACTTGATTCATTACAGGTGTTAAAGCTTACTTCTGACTGGGCTTCACAGATCCACCTAAAATTTCAGATAAACTGTGTTTTCCAGCCCAGTTAATTTTAGCTCTTTCTACAGGCTCCTTTATAAGAACTATTTTTCATTAAAAAAAAAACTTGTGTATGAGTAGTTTGTCTTCAGGAACCAGATCCATCTGCTGATGTTAAAGATCAGAAGCATTTGGGCTATTCCATAGGGTTAAAAACCATGGGTCACAGATTATCAATTGGATCTCTGAGCCTGAAACCATCAGTGTTTGCTAAATGAATAAAGCAAACAATGAAAAATCTGGGCCTGGTCCCCAGAACACTAGAATTTGGAATGATCCTTGTCATTTCTTTGCAAATGTGATCCACAGTAAAGAATGAATTTGGCGTGGTGATGCAGGTGACCATGGCATGAGTTCAGCTGACTTCTTAAGAAACAGTACAGACCAGGCTGAAATATGAGTCATCTTTCTTGATTACACCACAGTAACAAACAGTCAATAACAAGAAAACAAATCAAAAGCAATAACAGAAAATTTCTGTGGCTTACAGTGACATATGTTTATTCTCCACTGGTGTTAACATGCTAGTCTGGTATCAGTGGCAGTTCTGCTGATCTGGTCCCTGTCCCATCTGTCCCTGGGGCCCCAGCCCTTGGTCTTGTGAGAGCAGAAAGGAAAAGACGGTTGAATCATGCAGTGACCCCCAAAGCTTCTACTTGGAAACTGCACATCACCTCTGCTCACATTCTTTAGGGCAAAGCGAGACCTGTGGCCAAGCCCAGAGTCAATGGGAAGGATAAATATTAAATCTCCATGGGGAGACAGCACAAGTCACAAGGCCATGAGCTTGTGAGATGTTCAGTCTCTTACAGGAGGAAGTTGAGTAGGAAAAACGAAAGAGGCTTCTGTTGTCGCTGAGGGGGCGGAGGGAGGCATGCAAATTCACAAGCCCTAAGACGGTGAATACAGGATGCACTGCCACATGATTTGGGGTCACTTTAGAGCACTGAGGGATTGTGGTTATAGTATTGCCATGCCTGGGATCCAGGGAGAATATAGACTTTCAGAATTAATAAGGTTTCATTTCCACCGAGAGAGAGAAACATAGCCAAAATCAATTGTACCTTCTAGGTTTAAAGCCCTTGAGCCCTATAAGTTCCTCTTAAAACATTTGGACTGCAGCTGCCTTTCTCCTTGCTGGAGTCCTTGAATTTCATTAGTGAGGCCCAGGGGGACGGCCTGCTTTAGCTTTTGCTCTGCTGCTTTTTGACTGTTTTTCTTCCTCCTTGTCATCTTCCAATGGGCAAAATAGAAAAGAGAGACGCTTGCTACGGTCTTAGCAGAAGCGAAGGGCACCCCAGAGGGTTCGAGAACAGGAGGATATCTTACTCCGTGTTTCATGCTTTCCGGTTTCCAAGAACTGTAGCATGCCTGCGTCTCTAGCAAAAATTGAACCGCCATGCCACGCCTTAAAATTAATGAATCAACAAGTGTCTGTCAGACACCTATTGGCAAAGTTCTGTGTTAGATGCTGAAGGTGATATGGAAATTTTCTCTTCCTTCAGAGATTTGCTGTTTGGTTGGAGAGCTACGTAGCATAACTTTATGGCTGTGTGTGAAATTTGCGTTCAGCTCGTAGAAAGGAACTGGTTTGGGATGAGTCAGTGGAGAGGCATGCGATTGCCAGTGTCTGTGTAAGACTCTATCATATGGCTGTACCATGATTTATTTAATCACCCTCCTATTATTAGACGTGTGGAATATTTTCAATTCTTGTGTCTATAGAGCATACGCTGATGTGGAACCTTGTGTGTCTTTGTCTGCATCTTGAATGATTTCCTTATGACAGAGAGTGAGCAGTGAAGTTACCGGGTCCAAAACTATGAACATTTCCAAGACTCCTGATACATATTGTCCAATTATTTTCCAGAAATTTATACTTCCAACCAGTTATGTATGGGAGTAACATGTTACCATATCCCTACCAGCTTTGAGGATTATACTTTTAAGCTCTTCCCTTTACTGCCCATTCTCTTTGACCTGGATGTTCTTCCAAGTTTCAACTTAAAAGTTACTTCTGCGAGAAATATTCCCTAATTCTCTGTAGGAGTTCAGAGTATTTGGTTAAGTCAATGGTTCTCTACACTTTAAGACCTTCTTATATCAACCATATGCTATTCTGAAATGAAATTCATAGATAATATCAGCTCACATTGTATACATACATTATATAAATAAAAATAAATTTGTAAGTGTAAGATTTAGGAGAAATAAAGCAAAGTAAAAAATATATATATATGGGGACTTCCCTGGTGGCACAGTGGTTAAGACTCCATGCTCCCAATGCAGGGGGCCTGGGTTTGATCCCTGGTCAAGGAGCAAGATCCCACATGCATGCCACAACTAAGGAGCCCATCTGCCACAACTGACAGGGCGCAACCAAATAAATTAATTAAATTAAATTAAATTAAACTTTAAAAGTTATGACAGTACGTTAAAAGCCTAGGCAAGCTGCACTTGGAAGACAGAATGAAGTCGTAACTTGTTTGCTCCCTAAACCCTATCGGCGCTGCACTAAAAACGCGGGCCGACGTGGCTATGTAGGTTGGTGAATTTTCTGAAATGGCGACCAATTCTTGGCAGATTTCCAGGAGGAAAAAAAGAACTTCTTTTGATTTACACTCTACTTGTAATCCTGGAAAATCCGGTGTGTGTTAGAATTGAGCAAAAATATTTTGCACTTGGTATATAAAACAGAGCTAGATTTTACACTTGTAACTGTCACTGCATTGAAGGTCACATAGGAGAGAGGAGAATCCTCGTTGTGTGTGACTGTCTCTCACATTTCAGGGTGTTTAGTATCTTGGGTCCCCAGCCGCTAAATGCCAGTAGCGCCCCACCCCCATCCTGTTAATAATGAAAACAAAACCAAACATGCCTTCACGGATTTCCAAAATGCCTAACTGAGGTACCCGTGGAGCCCCATTGTGTTAAGTAGTAAAAGAGCATATTCTCTACTTCCCTGAACGTGACACTCACGCTTTTGAAAAAAAAGTGCTTGCTTCTTGTGAGTTCCTGTGATCAGTGACTGTCTTTCACAGCAATATCACCAGTACAGGCCCTGGTGTTTGTTGATGCCTTGAAGATGTTAGTCGAGGGAATGGATTAGTAGGTGGATGGCTAGCTCTTCCAAAAGAATTCTGTAGAACAAAGGTAGTATGAATATCCACGGAAGAATTCCTGATTTGAGTGAGGAACTTCAGAAAGGTCAAGGATAACGATAGCTGTTCTTCAGTCCACCTTTTCTAGCACTAGGCATTTCGCTAAGGAATTCACACGTTTGTTTCACCTGTTTGCTCCAACTGCTTGAGCTTGGCTTAGATTTAGTAACTTGTTCAAAGTTACTAAGTGTGGAGGTTTGTAAGTGACAGAGGTGGGAATTGAATCCAGTTTACATGACTCTGTAGACCATGCTCATGGCCACCACACTATAAGATACTGACTATTGATTTAAAATAGGTGGTCTTTATAATACAAAGGAAATTATCTTTTGCTCCTGACTTTCTAAGAGTTTTGTTTCTAATAAATAGGAATGCTAACAAACTTTTTGACATCTATAGAGATAAATAGTTTAGCTTATTGGATCTATTAGTGAGCTTAATTTGAGAGTTATTTGTAGTGAGGTGGATGGACCTATAGTCTGTCATACAGAGTAAAGTAAGTCAGAAAGAGAAAAACAAATACTGTATGCTAACACATATATATGGAATCTAAAGAAAAAAAAGTGGTTATGAAGAACCTAGGGGCAGGACAGGAATAAAGACGCAGATGTAGAGAATGGACTTGAGGACACAGGGACGGGGAAGGGTAAGCTGGGACGAAGTGAGAGGGTAGCATGGACATATCTACACTACCAAATGTAAAATAGATAGCTAGTGGGAAGCAGCCACATAGCACAGGGAAATCAGCTCGGTACTTTGTGACCACCTAGAGGGGTGGGATAGGGAGGGTAGGAGGGAGATGCAAGAGGGAGGAGATATGGGAACATATGTATATGTATAACTGATTCACTTTGTTATACAGCAGAAACTAACACACCACTGTAAAGCAATTATACTTCAATAAAGATGTTAAAAAGTATATATAATTTGAAACAATCCTTGGATTACTCTTAACCTCATGTTTTATTTGATATATAAGCCTAACAATGGAGAGACTTCATTTTTCTAGAACTGTGTTTAGGATTTTCATATCTATATTAATAGGTGAGATCTACCCATAGTTTTCCTTTGTATTATCTATGTTGGGATTTGGTGAGATGGTTCTGAGACAAATGATTTGGGAATTGTTCCATGTTTGAGGGTTCCTTAGAACAAATTATATATGGGAATTATCTTTTCCTTAGAAGTTTAATATAACTTACCAGGTAGAGCATCTTCTAGGAGTTTTTTTGGGGGGAACTAATTGTTTGTATTATATTCAATTTTATCCATGGCTTATTGCCTATTCAGATTTTATTTTTCTTCTCCTTGAGATAATTTTAGTAATTTATATTTTTCTGGAAATAACCATTTCAAACATTCAACTATATTAACATAGTGCTGTACGTAGAATTATCATATTAAACAAGTGTTTCTGTATCATGTTTGTCATTTTTAATTTTTTGTATTTGTGCTTCTTTTCTTTCTTTCCTTTTCTTTATTGATTAGGATTCTCGATTAGGATTACAGATCAATTTTCTTCTTCTGTTTAGGTTCGAGATGATCAAACCTTACTTGGAAAAGTCTGTGGCAGTGAAACCCTCTCTCACATTAAATCCATTACTAATAGTATCTGGATCAGGCTTAAAATAGACGCTTCTGTTGTAAGAGCTAGTTTCAGTGCTGTTTATCAAGTCGGTAAGAAAACTCATGCCTTAATTTAAATGTCTCATTTGCCTGATTATAACATTTTCATTTCTTGAAATAATTGAGTAATTTTACGTCCTCCAGTGGTAAGGGGAAAATTCTAATAGTAGTGTTACATTCCATTATGTCCTTCTGCGGAGTGAAGCTTTGCAGTAAAATTGAGGGCAACAGTCATTTATCTCTGGACAAACACTACTGTCTTTTTCATACTTCCAGCGTGTGGAGGTGAATTAACTGGAGAAGGGGTCATCCGCTCGCCCTTTTATCCTAATGTGTATCCAGGAGAAAGGATCTGCAGGTGGGCCATCCACCAACCCCAAAGCCAAGTGGTTCTTCTCAACTTCACTGCCTTTGACACGGGAAGTTCTGCCCACTGTGATACAGATTATATTGAGGTGAGAGTAAAACACTTTTGAATATTTGCACTTGATTGGATATTATTAAAAATATTATGTCACGTTTTCCTCAAATCAGTTACATGAAACAAAACTAGTTTATAGGTGCAAAATTCTCAACAAAATTCTAGCTAACTGAACCCAGCAGCATATAACGAGGATTATGTACCATGACCGAATGGGATTTATCCCCAGGAATGCAAGGTTGCTATCTGTCCAAAAATCAGTCAGTGTAAAATAAAATAAAGGAAAAAAACCCAAAAACACCCACATAATTACCTCAATAGATGCAAGAAAAAAAAAGAAAAAAGGAAAGCATTTGACGAAGTTCCATACCTTTTCATGATAAAAACACTCAACAAACCAAGAATAGAAGGGAACTTCCTTAATCTGATAAAGGGCATCTATAAAAAAAAAAACCCACAGCTAACATCATATTTAGTGATGAAACACTAAATGCTTTGCCTCTATGGTCAGTAAAAAGACAAAGATGTCTGTTCTCACCACTTGTATTCAACATTATACTGGAGCGGAGCAGTGGGGCGGCCTCGGGGTCTCCTGGCCCTTCCCGGACTCGGCTCTGGGCTGACAGTGCCCCGCGGCCACGTTAGGGGTTCCCTCTCGGCCGTTTAGGGAGGGCCGCCGGTGCCCTCAGCTGCCTCACCTGGACACGAAGGCTGACCTTCTTGTCTTGGCCACGAAACCAGGAATAACCAGGTGACATGAGTTAGTCCCTCCTTTCAGAGGAGTAACCTGCCGTTGCTAGAAACCGCAGGACGGTTCCTACACTGATGTGGACCCAACCCCAGGAGACACTAAGTGAAAGAAAGCAAAGAGTGGAAAAACGTGTGAGGATGTGCATTGTTGGCAGGTTTTGGGTGTTTTTTTTAAAAGACCCACGAGGGTAGAGATGCCCACGAGCTCGCACAGGCAGAGTCCCTCCCGAAGGGCCAAAACGGGCAGTGAGGAAGCCAGCAGAGATGGGAGGACGGGGACAGGGGCGGGGGAAACAAGTTTGGGGATATTTGAGTATGTGATCTAAACACACAAAGTCCTTTTAAGAGGTTATCACATCATAAAGCGAGAAGGCAACGTTAAAAAAAGAAAAGTGGGCTTTTTCAGCTGGAACCATGATAATTAATAGATTCATGAGATTGAATTTGTGAGGATAAAATTTTAAAGGTCAGTACTGGAGTATCAATATCTGCTGCAAAGTTTTCGAATCGATGAGACGACCTGAGTCTTGGAAGCGAGACTGTTTTTGTTTTTGAGGGGAGGAGGGGGAGCCCGGCAAATAGAAGGAGCTCAAGCCCCATTTGTTGAATGAATAAATAAATGCCTTTCTGCTACAAGAAACAAACAAACAAAAACCTAGAAATTCTAGTTAGGACAATTAAGCAAGGAAAGGAAACAGAATGCATCCAGAATGAAAAGGAAGGAATACAATTATCTCAATTCACAGATAACATGATGTTGTATATAAAAAATCATAAGGAATCTATACACAAACACACACACACTTAAGCTATTAGAACTAATAAACAAATTCAGCAGGTTGTGGGATATAAGATCAAAATATGAAAGTCACTTTTTTATATACTAGCAATGAACAATTTGAAAATGAAATCAAGGAAACAATTCCATTTACAATAGCAAAAAAGAATAAATATTGAGGAATATAGCTTTAAAAAGACGTAAAATTTGTACTCTGAAAACTACAAGATGTCATTGAAGGAAATTGAAGATCTAAATAAATAGAAAGACATCTCATGTTAATGGATTAGAAGACATAATAATGTTAAGATGGCAGTACTCCTTAAATTTATCTGAAGATTTAATTCAATCTCTACCAAAATCCCAGGGGGCACTTTTGCAGAAATTCACAAGCTGATTGTAAACTTCGATTGGAAATGCAAGGGAACCAGAATAACCAGAAGCATTGTTGAAAAAGAACAACATTGGTGGAGTCACACTTATGATTTTAAAACTTAGAACAAAGCTATAATAATCAAGACAGTGTGTTATTCAGGTGAGGATAAAAATATGGAGCAATGGAACAGAATAGAAAATCCAGAAATAAATTCATACCTTTATGACCACTTGATTTTTGAAAAGGGTGCCAAGACAATTCAATGGGAAAAAGTAGTTTTTTCAAGTGGTGCTGAGTATGCACATACAAAATCGTGGAACTGGACTCCTTCCTTATACTATACACAAAAATTAACTCAGAATGGACCATAGACCTAAATTTCGTAGCTAAAACTATGAAGCTCTTGAAGAAAACATAGGAGTAAATATCTGTGACCTTGGGTTAGGCAAAGCCTTCTTAGATCTGGCACAAAAAAAATGCAACAAAAGAAAAATTGGACTTCATCGAAATTAAAAACAAATAATCTAATTTTTTAAATGGGCAAAGAATATGAATATATATTTCTTTAAAGAAGATATACGACTAGTCAGTAAACACATGAAAAAGATGCTCAACATCACTGATCATCAGGGAAATACAAATCAAACCACAATGAGATACTGCTTCACACCCGCTAGGATACTATAATCAAGAAGTCAGATAATAACAAGTGTTGAAATTGGAGCCCTTTTACACTTACACACTGCTGGTGAGCATTTAAATGGTACAGCTGCTTTGGAAAACAATTGGTAGTTCCTTGAAAAGTTAAACGTAGAGTTATCATTTGATCCAGCAATTCCACTTCTAGGTATACACTGAAGGGAAACGAAAATACACATCCACACAAAAATCTGTACATGAATGACTTCAGTCGTTATTCATAGTAGCCAAAATGTAAAAACAACCTAAACGTCCATCAATTGATGTGTATTAATAAAATGTGATATATCCATACAGTGGACTATTATATGGCATTAAAAAGAAATGAAGTAATGACACATGATACAAAATGGATGAACTTTGAAAACATTATGCCAAGTGAAAGTAGCTAGTTATAAAAGGCCACATATTGTATGATTTAATTTATTTGAAATGTCCATTCTATTTCTATAATATCTTATAGAAATAGAAAGTAAGTTAGTGGCATCCTGGGGCTGGGGTTTGAGGGGAATGGGGAGCGGCTGCTAAGGGGGATAGAGTTTCTTTCCGGGAGACTAAAATATTCTAAAATTGATTTTTACTATACTAATAAACATTTTAGAAAAAATTATTTTTGAAGCAGTTTTCCAAAATAAATATCTAACAAAATAAATTTGAACATATCTTTTTTACTTAGATTGGTAGCAGTTCCATTTTGGGTTCTCCTGAAAATAAAAAGTATTGTGGCACAGACATACCTTCGTTTATAACATCCGTGTACAATTTTCTTCATGTCATATTCGTGAAAAGTTCTTCTGCTGAAAATCATGGTTTCATGGCTAAATTTAGTACTGCGGCTTTGGGTAAGAGATTGATTCCCCTACTTTGCCTCTTGGGCTTGTATCAGAATAAGTGAACAATGGAAATAAATTATTATAGAAATTTAATCTACACTACAGATGTGTAGTCATCTACACTGTAAAAATTTTGCAGTACACGCAAAGGCAAAGAAAATATATATATTTCCTAATCAGCACGTGTCAGTAATTAATTGATGTTTATTAATAAGAGAAAAACTAGGTTATCTTCAGTGACATAGAAGGAACCTTTTTCTTTTTGACCTTTTAAGGGATTATGATCAGATTATTTTATTTGAAATTATTTATTTGTTGGTTACTTGTTCTGATAATTATTATTATTTTTATTTCAACAGCATGTGGAAAAGTTCTTACAGAGTCAACAGGAAGCATTCAAAGTCCTGGCCATCCAAATATCTACCCCCATGGTGTCAACTGTACCTGGCACGTAATAGTCCAGCCTGGTCACCTGATTCATCTGAGATTCAGGGAATTTCATCTGGAGTTTCATTACAATTGCACAAAGGACTATCTGGAAGTTTATGACACTGGTTCTCGGACATCTCTTGGGAGGTGAGATTATTTTGTTTTTCGATTTTTAACACAAAAACTTCCTGCTTTCTTGCACTCCTGCTTCAGTGATGGATTTAAAGTCCATCATGTTGTGTTATAAAAACCAGGTGAGATCAACACACTTCTCAGTGACCATTTCTACATCACTACTCACTACTCTGTAGCCTTGGCCATTAGTAATTACCTTTCGGCATGTGGATATACCCATGAAGCCATCACCAAAATCAAGATAATGCACATATCCTTTACCCTCACACCTTCTTCCTGCCCGTTACAATTCCTCACTTTTTTCCTCATCCCCAGCCCCAGGAAACTATGAAACTGCTTTCTATCACTGTAACTTAGTTTGCATATTCTGGAATTATATAAAAGTGGCATCATTCTGTACGTGCTCATTTTTCATCTGAGTTTTCTCCGTCAGGCTAATATTTTGTTGAGCTCCTTTGACCTGAGGCTTTACAGTTTTATGAAATATGAAACATTTTGGACCATGAGTTCTTGAAACGCTTTTTTTGTCTCCCCTCCCCTTGGGACTCTGATTACATGTATCTTAGGCCATTTGATGTTGTCCCAGAACTCATTGATATTCTCTTCATTTGATTTTGTGTCTTTGTTCTCTGTGCATTTCATTTTGGAAAGTTTCTATTACTCTGTATTCAAGTGCACTAATCTTCTTTCCTACAGTGTCTATCTGCTATTAATCCTACCAAATGCATCTTTTCATCTCAGACATGGTAGTTTTCACTTCTGGAAATTCATCTGGGGCCATCTTTTATATCTTCCACATCTCTACTTTACACATTATTTTTTTGCCTCTAGCTTCTTAAATTGGCGGGATACAGTTATAACTATTTTTATGTCTTTGTCTGCTAATTCAGTCCTCCGTGTCATTTCTTGCTACGTTTAGATTGATCAGTGTTTCTTCTCATTATGGGTCATACTTTCCTCCTCTTTTCATGCTTGGTAATATTTGATAGGATGACACACATTCTCAATTTTGTGTTTGTACACTGGACACTACTGTATTCTTGGGCTTTGTTTTGGGATGCAGTTAAGTTACTTTGAAACAGTTTGATCATTTCCAGTTTGGCTTTTAAACTCACTTGTCTCCTGTCTCTGAAGGGTCATTGTCCTTCACTGCTTGGTAGCCAGTGTCTTGAGAGCCATTGTTCTATCTATTTTTGTCCAGATTTTCAGTTTCAGATACAAGATTATGTAAATCCAGCCCCTGTTATTACCTCTTTGTTGGAAATAGATATCTCCTGATTCCTTTTTCCCCTTCTTTTTGTATTTCATTTTCTTTTTCCTCATCCATTTTTTTTTGTTGTTGTTGTTTTGTTTGTTTGTTTTTGCGGTATGTGGGTCTCTCACTGCTGTGGCCTCTCCCGCTGTGGAGCACAGGCTCCGGACACGCAGGCTCAGCGGCCATGGCTCACGGGCCCAGCCGCTCTGCGGTATGTGGGATCTTCCTGGACCGGGACACGAACCCGTGTCCCATGCATCGGCAGGCGGACTCTCAGCCAGTGCGCCACCAGGAAAGCCCTCCTCATCCATTTTTTAAACATTTTTCTTTATCCATTATTTCCTTGAACTTATTTTTTCCCCCAGTTTTATTCTCCCTCTTCATTTTTTGATCTTTCTTGTCTTAATCTTTAAGTTTTTAAAATTCCTTCTTTTTTTCTATTTCTTTTTTATACTTGACTTGTAATCACTGAAAAATACATAATTTTTGCTGAATGACATAAACTACAATGATCTAGTCCAAATTTGGCAGACATGGGCATATAGAGAGACATTTAGAATATTAATTAATTCATCTACCTTGTTTTGATCAAGATATTGTCATTTTTAAAACTGAAATGGTATTATACACCTTTTCTTTTCCTTTTTCTTTTACAGAAATTAACTCATCTATTTCCCATATTTAATACTTTGTCTTATTTTGGTTTCTATTTTTTTCCCCCTGTCATTCCGTTAAGGTACTTTTACCAAGTGTTCTCTGAATTGAGATTTCTATTTTCTAGCCACTCCTTCTTATAAATGTTTCTCTAGATAAAAGCTCACGACATAATGTCTTTTAGCTTTACTACAAGAGTTTTTCTGAGTAAAATTGTTTTCTTCAACAAAAACTTGACATGGTTTAGTAAACAAACTCTTACCTCTGCATAGGCCAGCTGGGTAAAGACAATAGGTTCCACCTGTATAAGGCTTACAATTCCAGGCACTGTTCTAAGTTCTTTATATACAGTGTATTAACTCATACAATTCTCAAAACAACTCTATGAAGTAGGTGGTGTCATCACCCCCATTTTACAGATGGGAAAACTGAAGCATAGATGTTGAGTCCTCTGCCCAAAGTCATAAAGCCTCTAAGAGATAGACCTGACTCTAGAGTCTGTGCTCTCTGAGTTTATAATACATGGTTTTCCTTTGTTGCGTAAGTGTGTTGATTACATTTCTATGAATAAGTTCAGTAATGTGCGGTATGGTGACTCCTATAGCTCGTAATTTCTAATTTCATTGAACTTCTGTTACAAGTCACACAGCTAAGCACATACATAAAACCATCTAAAGGAAGTAATCATGAATTGGATGATCTTTAGCAACTTTGTAAATGGTTTGTGCTTGAAATATACTTGTTTTTTAAGGTTAATAGGGGATATTATTGTTGTTATTTTTTTATATGTCCTAATTTGGGGTACATCATTTCAAGCATACTGAAAGTTTTTAAACCTGTGTTCTTTCTTGGTTTCAAATAGATATTGTGGAAAATCCATCCCACCCTCTCTTACCAGTAGTGACAACTCATTAATGCTTACATTTGTGGCTGACTCTGACCTTGCTTATGAAGGCTTTTTAATAAACTATGAAGCAATTGATGCATCAGCAGGTAATAAAATAGCATTGTATGCTTGGTTTCACTTACTGCATTAAAGGATAGCACTGTGAGAATACTTCATGCCAGAATCTGTGACATAATGAAAGATGCTTTTAGAATAAAGTGTAGTGACTTAAGTGCCTTCCATATTAAATATAGAGTAATGAAAAGGTAAGAGTATTTTATCAATGTTAAATTTTCTAATTTTGGTAATTGCACTCTGGTTTTGTAAGAGAATGTTTATGTTCTTAGGAATAATAAAGCAATGGGAGCAAAATATACATATGTAGTAAATCTGAGTAAAAGGAATTTGGGAGCTTTTTCTTACAACTTTTCTGTGAGCTTAAAATTCTGTCAAAATTAAGTGTTACAAAAGAGACCAAACACTTATTTTAAGAAATTAGAGAAGGGGAGGGTGGGACGAATTGGGAGATTAGGTTTGACATAAATACACTACCGCGTGTAAAATAGATAGCTGGTGGGAACCTGCTGTACAGCACAGGGAGCTCAGCTCGGTGCTCTGTGATGCCCTAGATGGGGGAAAGGAGGGGAGCGAGGTCCAGGAGGGAGGGGATATAGGTATACATATAGCTGATTCACTTCATTGTACAGCAGAAACTAACACAACATTGTAAAGCAATTTTATTTTACTCCACTAAAAAAAAAAAAAAAGAAAGAACTTAGAAAAAGGACAACAGAATAAGAAACTACTACATGTAATTCTATGGCAGAAAATGAAAGATTTTTTGGTTAAAATGAGCATTTCTAAATTTTACTTAATGAAATTGAATCTTTTCAGCTTCTTTCCTTTTAGTGTATTTTTCCTATTACTTAATTCTCATCATTACTCTGCTCTTTGCAAATGCAGTGTGAGAAACAAACACCCTTTGCCAGCAGGGTCTTTGAGGTCATGCATAAACCAGAGATGCTCCCAGCCCCAGAACCTATGGGATTTAGGAGGGTGCCATGTTTTCTTAGGCTCCTGTTCCCACCTGGGATGTGTACCTTTTTAGGGAGTCTGGGTTTTCCTTTTGCATAATATTTAGAAAGATAGTTCATGGACCAAAATACTATGCAGTATAGACATACAGGGGGTGGGGGTGTGTGACTGAGCTTCCCAAGCATTTCACACCTTTGATTGTCCCAGAAACATGTAATTCTCGGCAGCTTAAGAAAGTACTGAGAGCATTTCCCTGTACCAGATGTGCTCCCTCTGACACCGTCCTGCCTCCAGAACTCCCCAGCCTCTCATCTGTTAAAGCCCGCACTCCCTTAAAAAAAAAAAAAAAAAAAAGGTAAATTAATCTTCCCCTTGGAGTTTCCACCAATTTCTCACTTATTTCCTCTCAGAGCAGCTGGCCACTATTGTTCATTTCAGGCTGTTCTCTGTAATAGTTCAAGTTCTGTTTTGGAAGCGTGGCTTTAGATTTCTCCAGGATCCTGAGTGTGAGAAAATCATACACCTTTCTCTCCTGTGGGCTCCACTCTCGAGATAGTTCATTATCCAGCTCCAGCACCTGGGAAATTGAATCCCCAGCAGTTACAGTTGGTTATGTTATGTGATTGACATGTTTACTGGACTTCGTTCAGATTTTTCACATCCAATGACCAAAACCGGCTTCTCAAGAAATTCTAGTTGCACACAATTTTCCATACTTTTGTGGTTTTATATGCCTCATATTTTTGGCCCAAACCACAGCTGAATATTAGATTAGGATTTGGAGCAAGTCACTTGAACTGTCTGGGCCATAGTTTTCTCATCTGTAAAATTAAGGGATTGGATCTGATGATCTTTTGGATGTCTTCTGCCTTTAATCAACTATGGACACACGTTTAATTTGCTGCATGAATAAACTAGCTGTAACTCAGATAACAAACGATACAGGTGGGACCTCCTAAAATATTATGGAAATCTTTGTAACAATATGCAGTATCTCTGCAATGACTCACACAGCCTCGCTAAAACCACGCTGGCTTGTAAAGCAATATCTAGTGCAATAGGAGTAATTTGGCAGGGAGGATGAGAAATTTTAATTCAGAAAGATAAGATACAGGTAAAATAAAAGTAAGTTCTGAGAAAGGAAAGAAGCAAGCTGGACAGAAGAGAAAACTGACAAAGAAAAGACAGGTGATGAGAGAGAAGGACATCCTGAGGTGGCAAACCCTAAAGACTCTCCAGTCCGCCTCCCCGTGAGGTCATCGCTACTTTGGCTGTGTTTGGTCCAGACAGGGCTGAAATCACAGACAAGGAAGCGTTTGCTTTCCACCCCTTGGCTGAGCCTGGCTGGTCTCTGTGCGCCTGCCCTTTGCTGGATGATTTCATCAGCCTGGCTACCACAGTCAGATATTCTAAACAGCAATCTAATCACGGGATCCGGGAGGCCGTACGGCACCCTCATCTTACCATTTAGGAGCCTGTCTCGGTTTCCCATAGAGGAGGACACGAGGGACGGGCTCTCATGAATTGCTGAGGGCGCCCCTGAAGGACTGCTCAGGGGAGGACGGCTCAGGAGACTGATGTGCAGGTCGGGCTGGTCACAGCCAGGCGGGCGGCCCGAGTCTGAGTTCGCTGCCCACCTGGAAAGAGGGGGGTGGTGGGATGCTTTCTGTTCAGCTGTCATCTTATTTTTGACATTTTCTGCGGTGTTAGGGAAAAGTGTCAACGGACGCTCAGTCACTGGCCCTCATCCTATCTTACTGCTTTAGCAAAAGTTATCTTTAGGCACTAATGACAGTCCTGGGTTGTTGGCTTTTAGTCCGTTGGCACCACAGGTGTGAGTTTCTCTGCTGTTTCTTGCCTTCATCTGGTAAAGGTTAAATTTCCTGACTTGAATCCAGTTACTTTTCCATCTGTAGTTGTACCATGGGGCTGTGATGTCAGCCCCTAAAAATGTGTGTGGGAGGAAAAGAGATTGACTTCTGCTCCTTGCTTGACTCCCTCCCCCATCAGCGTTTCTGCTTTCATCCAGATGTGCCTGGGGCAACAGAGACAAAGACCTAACTAGAAAATGCTGGCGGCTAGAAACCCTTAGGAATTTCTTAGTAACTGATTTATGAACCGGGGGTTTAAGTGTTTGCTAATTTAACGTACAAAATATTTGAATTCAGAGACAATATACTTGATTAGTTAACTTTAATTTAAACTGTAATTTTATTTTCTATCAACATCTACTGCATATACGTCAATATAATCCTACCAAGAGGGTACTTTAAAAGGATAAGAAAGAATAGAGAAACGTACCTGACGCACTTTCTACTTTAACATTAGAAGAAAACCTGTATAACCTCTAGTCTAGTGTTTTTCAAACATTGAAGCATTCATGACTCCCCAGTGGGTCATGATATTATCTTATCAGATTGCTACCTACATTTGCGAAAAGTATGGAATAGAATAGAAAAGATTAGACTAGAAAATATCAGAATAGACTAGAAAATATCAGAGCTTATCATGAAGGGTTTGGTGTTACTTCATGAAACCTCTTTGCATTATCTGTGTATGTACATGATTGATGTAAATGTATTTTTATGGTGTGCCAGAAAACTCAAAACACTAATCTAGTCTGATTACCTTATGTAGTCCAATTACCTTATTTTTCAAATGAGGAAAATTGAAGTCCAGAATTGAATTTATCCTCCCAAGAATACACAGCTAAGTTGGTTTAGAAGCCACACACAAGCAATCCAGTTCAAACATGGAATTCATTTGTTTTACCAAATCTAGACTAGTTCTTAGAAAAGCTCTCGATGCCCTGCACATGGGGGTGGCTGGTAACATCCCATTCAGAGCTACAGTAGAACGACAGTGGGCTTTTCCTATTTTTTGCTAGGGGAAGAGCTTTACAGTTGTTTGGGGAAATGTCCAGGAAGTATCAGAAGCACATCAACATTAGGTTAAAAGTCGGCCCTGGGCTGCCCTGGTGGCGCAGTGGTTGAGAGTCCGCCTGCCGATGCAGGGGACGCGGGTTCGTGTCCCGGTCCGGGAAGATCCCACATGCCGCAGAGCGGCTGGGCCCGTGAGCCATGGCCGCTGCGCCTGCGTGGGCTTTCACGTCCTTCTCATTCCCCGCTCAGAGTTCCCACCTACCCGGCAGTGGGTGTTTAGTGCTGTTTTTCATCCATCACCCTGGATCTGAGCCCAGAAGAGGCATCTAAGAGTGAGAAGTCAAGAAATGATTACCAGAAGGGAAAGCGAGGGTTTCTTTAGAAGAAATGCATAGAGAGAGTCTGTTTCTATTTCAAAACTTCAATCCGGCAGAGCTGTGTTCTCAAACTCTAGTGTTCATTGGATGCTCGAGGTGGGGTTTTCTTGTTACAGATTCAGGTATCAGAACCCCACCCAAGTATTCTGATTCACATAGGTCTAGGGTAGGTTTTCACCAAGCAATTCAAGTGGCTCTAATGAAACTTTGCATTTCATCAGAGACTCTGAAAGTCAAGTCCTAGCATATAAATTGCTGTAGAATTACAACTGAGGTGTAATGGTGGATTGGGCTGTAACTGCTCATGGGGGAAAATACTTTCTATTATTTGGTGAAAGAAAGGCTGAAGGTGAAGTCAGAGCCTCGGTTCTAGTCCCAGCCTTGCTGCTAACTTGGAAAGCTTTGGGCAAGTCACAAGCCTCTCTGATTCTTTCTATCCAACTTGAATTCTGTATTTTCTGCTCTGAGATATTCAGATATTTTTAAGGTTTTTTAAGTACGTCTATTGATCTCTTAAAGATTTACTTCCTCATTGGTCAGTAGTTTCTCATATTTTTGTAGATATGGGTTTCCCAGCACTTCCCAGCTCAGTAGATTTATCTTATTTATCATATTTCTCAGTTCTTAGAATAAAGATGCTAAACAAAACATTGTGATATTCTTAGTTTTCTACTCACCTTCATTTCTAAATTGACATTTCATGCTTAGAGAAACCAGGATTAATAAAGACCACAGGATTTGGAAAGGAAGCACTTGGGGTTGAATTTTATCTTTGTCGTGTCTGAACTGAGTGATTTTCAGAGCTTAACCTCCAGGAGTCTCATATCCTTCACCTGTACCTTCATCTCTAAGAAGTGGAGGTTATAATGCCTGGCTGTTTCACATAGTTGGGGAAGATAAAATGAGACATTTTCTGTGAAAATTATGTAATAGGTGTAAACCGCCATGATTGTGCCAGATTTAAAATAGAATTACTGATATCCAAATACAGTTTTACAATAGCTGCTTTAGTGATTTAGCTTATATTCATGTTCATTAAAATTGGTCATCGATATGGGAAAAGAAAAAGCCATGACCGTGACCACCCAGCAGAAAATTGTAGGCAAATGTTAAATTTGGGTTAGGGAGGCTTCTTCTTTCCTCGTGAAGAAATTGAACCTGTAATTTTATATTCTCTCAAGTCTTCACTTTGAAGGTTGTTAAACCAAATATGCCAATAAAAGCAGATGGCGGTTCCGGGGTTCATCAGAAAATCTGAGGTCATAGGTATTCACGTAAACACAAGAAGTTTCCTAGATGATTTCAGAAAGCACCACCTATAGGTGGATCCCTAGTGTGATTGGCTAATCACAAAAGTTATCTCACAAGCCAAAGCAGGGAGGTGGTGGAGCAGCTACCCATAATCCAGGGTCTCCCTAGGAGATACATTCTTCTATCTACAGGGTCAGTTTATCCTACTCCCATCACCCAAATCGCGTGGGGCGATACCATCATTGCGTTTTGAGTTGGAGGATTATCTGTGTTTTGAATTTTCCCTTGGATAATGAGCTGAACGCTATGTTACTAACACTTATTTAAAGGTGCCTAGTAGAGGCAGACACACCTTGTGATTTTTAGAAAAATACGGTTTTGTGATTTTGTAGTGGTCCACAGCAGATGTTTGTGTACTTCCTCTTTTCTTTTTTTTTTCTTTTGAAGTTGGTCAGAAAGAAAGATGTGAGAGGCCTACTAATAGCTGTCTTTGATCTTCGGAGATGTGTTTTCCCACTGCTAGTTCAGTTGAATTTAGTGGATGGAAGAAATCTACTTTTCTTCTTCGTCTCTTTGTAAATGTTGTTAGACCATAATAAAGGGCAAACTGCCATTGGATATGAGTTTTCCTTTGGCTACGTAAGACATAAACAAAAGGCATTTTTCGTGTTTCTATCTTGTGTTGATGTAAGAAGCATCATGGCAACACATGAATATCCTTTTATGGGAATATATTCAACTTTAGTTATTTGTGGTTTATTGCAAAGCATAAGAGGAAGCCAAAGTCTAGCGTATTCTCAGTATACCGCCTCTAAGCATAAGCCTACTGATACTTCCCAGTATCAATATTATTCTATAAACAGCAATTTACACTGTCAAGGGAAGAACACGTGAACATTGTACAGATTTCAGAGTTAGATAAGAGGACTTACTAACCTTTCAAGAAACAAGTACGTTAAGTTTAGAGAACCATTGTTTTTCTCTCTGTAATACAAATTAGATATGTGAATCTCATAAAACTACAGTCAAATTTTAACATTAAATATTCTATCATTTAATATTTGTAGCAGGTGTACCTGCTCCAGCCTAGCAGGAGCTACTCTCTGGCATGACTTTCTAAGTCTCACCCCATGCTTGCCCAGTCCAGGCTCTGGCAGGAGTTCATAGGGAACTTTCCGCAGATGCCTGGTTCCCCTCTCCGTATGTGTCTTCCTCACTGGAGCAGTGCCAGTGCCTTTGGAAGCCCTATACTCTGATCCCTGCTTCCTCAGCTTAACAGGACTGTCATTCACTACTTTGGCTTCAGCTGTGGTCAGAAAATTCTTGGCCCAGATAAAAAGCCAAGGAAATCAAGACTCCTACCTCATGAATTTTCTTTCTGTCAAGGATTGCAGTCTTGGACTGCCTGTGGTCCAGTGCCTCCTATATTTTGTCCAGTTTTATAGCTGTTATGGAGAGGGGCTAGTCTAGTATTAGTTACTTGCCATGGCTGGAAACAGAGATTCCTATAACTTAAATTTAGTAAACATTGTAAAATATTAAAGAATCACAATATACCCAGGAGAGAGGACAGGGGAAAATGAGGTGAGAAAAGTGGAAGGAGTAGGGATGGCCTAGAGACAAGGGTAGGAAGTTAGATACTTGTCCCCCACTTCTTAGTTTTCAGCACATTAAGTAATATACTTTTAACAAATATTTATTAGATGTGATCTGGGCCGGGTACTGTGGTGACAATTAATAAAGGTTAACAAGGTCCCATTCATATCTCAATGAATGAGAGGAAAGGCTTAGTAGAGGAAATATACTCACATAAACACAATCACAATAAAATATATATTGGGGGTTCAGATTGCAATTTGCATAAAGTTTTATTGAGCACAAGGACATTAATTCTGTTTGATCAGGAAATGTTTCACAGAGGAAGTGATATTTGAATTTGACTTTGAACGATGGGTAAGAGTTTATTTGTTATAGGTGTGTTGGGGAAGGAGGGCAGGTTGTCGGATACAGCGTGTTAAACAAAGTGAACAGCGTGAAGATCATTTGAATACCTCAGGGACTGTTTTTTACCTTTGTGCCAACAATGGAAAAGAAGCTTGATGTGTAAATCAGAATTTCAGTAGGGATTCACACCCACCTGCCCGTTACAAGTACTACAAGAATCACTTGCATATGGACAAGGTACAGGGAAATTACTCAGCATTACCTCTCAAAATTTTTCATTAAAATTTCCTTTACTTGGGAACCTGATTATACAGGCCATTCTCCTGCAGACTCATTCCAAGTTGCATTGAAAATACTCAGTGCAATTGTATCTCCCCTCTGGGGGTAGAGTGGGAAAGCAAGGAACAGTATCATTTTAAGAACAAGTGAAACGGGCAGAGAATTCGCTCTCGATATTTGATTTATTGGCTAAAGCTACTTGACTGCAGGGGTGGTCAATTAGTCTGTAAGTTCGTCAGCTCAGGGAGACTGGGTCACAGCCTTCACTTACTGTCCATTTGATCCATAAATTTTTATCTTAGTAATACTCGTTAGTGGATCTGAAATACTTAATATACCGCCTCTTCACACACATTCCCGCCCCTCTCCTGCTCTCCCCTGCTTTTTCTCTGCCTTTTCCCTTCCTTTTTTTCTCCCTTCCTTCCTCTCTCCCTCCCTTCCTTCTTTTCTTCCTTGACCCTTGAAGAAATATCTTGGCAGACTGTAGAAAAGTATAGAAGTATATACAACATTCATCCCTCAAGTTAAATATCACTGTCAACTCCTTCAATAAATTAAGCCTTGATTACTTGCTGTTTAAAATCGAGTAAACCAAATAAATGCATGGTGAATGCCAGTTCTCTGAAGGCCGTACATAGGTAGGAGAACCTGTAGTATTTCCTATGCGTCTCTGTGCTCTCAATGCCAGTGGTTCCTCTTTTGTTTTCTGAGTATGACTATACAGCTGCAACTGGGGGAAATAGCACACCTGAACATCCTCATTTTCTTTTTTTTATTCATCATAAAGTATAATAGTTTATTCTCCTCCAAAACCTGTCAGTCAAAGACCTGTGTCTACTCCTGGATCCTAGATTTATATTATTACTGGATCCAACTGAAGATACATTAAGAATGCATTGAAACCAGACTTTCTTTGGAAAATATCTCAGATTTGGAGGGCATTTGGAGTGGGTTGGTTAGTGACTAGAGAGTCTGAAGGACTGAATAGGTCAACTGTTAAAGTAGAACAGTTAGTCATTATCTAGGACATAAACTTATCCAGGTACTATCTAAATGTTTCATATGAACGATCTAATTTATTCCTCACATTTATGCTCTGCTTTTCTTACACTTTTCTGTTCTATTTCGAAGCATAATGATGGTCACTACCATTTACTGAGCACGTAGCACGTCCAAGTCCTTTAATTGCATTATATCTCTGACGCTTGGGTGTGCACTCAAAGGTAGTTACAACTCCATCTTGGAGATGAGGGTCAGAGAGGCGAAGCAACTTGCCTAAAGTTGTACAGTTTGTCATTGTTTGAGCTGGGCGTTGATTCAAGGTCACTCTGATCCCTGGGTCTCATCTCCTATTTATCACCCTGTGGCTGAGTACCAGCTTTGTCATTTCTCATAAATTCATGCTTTGACAAAAACCATTTTGAAAGAAGGGTACAAAAAGAAGAACAGAACTGAATTACTGCTAGGCCTCCCCCTGTGACTTCTGCAGTTGAGCCTAATTTTTAATGTTTATGATAATTTGCATGGATTAAAAAAATTATAGCACTTCCAAGAACCAGAAAGTCGCGATTATATGTAACAAATTCCACTACACAGCTTAGGTTTACTATTAGTAATTGTTTTTGCCTTTGAGACCAAAAACTTTGTTCTGAAAGGAAATCATTCTTTGAACATCTCCGAATGGCCTATTGAAAATCAAGTATTTTGGCAAAAATTAATGAAGTGTATATTACTGAATGTCTGGTAAATGTAGTATAATATTTTTTATTTCCTCTCTTGCGATCTGTTTCTTTTCACAGCATGCTTGGAAGACTATACAGGTGAATCTGGGACTTTCACTTCTCCAAACTTCCCCAGTAATTATCCCAACAACTTAGAATGCATTTATAGGATCACGGTGAAGACCAGCCAACAGATTGCATTGCACTTCACAAACTTCTCCTTGGAGGAGGCCATTGGGGGAACTTGTGTAGCAGATTATGTGGAAATCAGGTGAGCACCTTTATTTCCTCATAATTTTTTTCATTATTTATTTTCATTCATCATCTTTCTTGGAAAGGTTAAGGAAAAAATATAGAAATTTTCTGTAAAGCTCCCTTTTGTGTTCTTTCTTGCAAGATAGAAAGTTTGTCATTCTGTACTGCTGAACTGAATGAAGAAGCATTTTCAGAACTCTAATGGAAAACTGATGAACTCATAGAAGTGCTAACAAAAGATCAAGATGAAAAAAAAATTAATTACATGGGACTGAGCGAACCGATGAGGATGATGATAATTTTTGTGACTTTCTGTTTGAATAAAAATAAATAAATAAAAAATAAAGTTTGTCATTTGGAACCTGGCTTAACAGTAGGAAAACGAAATTGCATAAGATTCAGTGGTTATTTAGAAGTGATTATTTTATTGGGAATATTTAAAAATAAACTCTGAATTTTATTTGGGCAGAGTAAACAGATATACTACTGGTCTGAAATTAGACACTTGCAATTCAGGTACTGAATACCTACTTTATGTAAAATCAATTTAAGTTTTAGGCTGTTTACTGTCCATTTAGTCTAATTTGTCATAAAAACGATGTTAAGATAAAGTTTTCACAAAGTTTTTTTGTGTTCAGATAATAAATTCTAGGCTTGTGAATTTCAGTGCAAGGCTTTATTCTTTAATTCTTTAGTGCTTTGAAAGAATGGGTTTTAAACAGTTATATTTGCAATAAAGGTGAGTTAAGTTATACATTAGTATCTCCCCAAATCATTACATTGAGTTAAATTAGACTAATCAATTTGGTGTGCATCTGTGTTAAATTTTTTATTTGACATCTCAAAAGCCTAGAATCTTATACTATTTTACAGTAAATGTTGTTCTATGATGTAAAGTAAGGTACTAAAACAATAAAGCATTATCATACCATGTAATGCTAAAACAACATAATTTTCAGCAATCATTGGACTTTAATGTTGAGTGAATATTTTTTTCTAGGCTTGAAAAAGCTATAGATCATAAACTAGATTTAAGACCCTAAAAGTTCTTGGGGAAAGAATTATCTTCAAAATTTTGCTTAACTATGTCAAATATATTAAATTTTGAAAATTTTCAAATGAGAAGAAAAACATTTAGGTTTTCTCTATAAAATTAAGCAACATTTGTTTCTACTGTTAATAATTATGGTTTCTTTATCCTTTGTTCTCTGACCCATTTGCCAGATGCTTTATTTGAGAGGGAGAAGATTAAACACTTTTTCTCCATTTGCAACTGGTTATATAAAATGTCATGCCAACCATACATGATGGTTATTCTATGTTATTATTCATATATTATTTAATGAAGTGAAAAATTGAAAACTTGGAATTGTTCTTAGAATATTTGAGAAAGAGGTTGACTGACAAACTGATCTGTTTTTGATCTCAAAGTTCAATTAACGTTAAATGTTTATATCGTAATATTATCAATACCCTAACAAATGATCACATCTGTATTTTGTCACAGGAATGGAGGCTATGAAACTTCACCACCCCTGGGGCAATACTGTGGCTCCAATCCACCTCCAAGAATCATCTCCCACAGTAACAAACTATGGTTAAAATTTAAGAGTGACTTCTTTGGCTCAGGGCCTGGATTCTCGGCTTATTGGGATGGGTCATTAACAGGTAAATGGCCAAGACTTGTCTTTTATTGGAGAGTCCAGTCTAACTGGCATCTTGATTGTGGGATTGCTGTGCTCTTATCTATTTTTTTCCAGCTGTATTTTGTCAGTACTATTTATAATAAACTTCAACATTGTGAATATTTCTGAATTAACAGTAGCCGTTTTGTTTTCATTTTTGAAGGGCAAAGTAAGGGAAAATGTTCTAGTTCCCTGGTATAGTTCATCAAGCTGTTCGTCTTGCTTAGGAAAAGGAAAGTACATTGACGTGAATTAGGGTTACAGGCTAGCTACTCCTTGGCGGTGCAGTTTTGTTTTGCAACTTGGTTTAAAGGGGAGTGACAGTAGCACCAGTTTGATATAGACAAGAAGTTGCAGTTTTACCAGAAAGAAAAGGATGTGTGTCATCCCATGTCTCTCTCCCGTAGGTTGTGGAGGCAATCTCACCACTCCCACCGGCATGTTCACATCTCCCAACTACCCGATGCCCTACCACCACGGCTCCCAGTGCCACTGGTGGTTGAAATCCAGCCACGGCAGTCCGTTTGAACTGGAATTTGAAGACTTCCATTTGGAGTACCATCCAAACTGCACTTCAGATTATCTGGCCGTATGTATAAAGTTTCACTTGTAGCCTCCACTGCTTCCATCTTGCCCAACACACCTTAGTGCATCATTTTTTATTTTTGAGATTGGGGAAAGGGGAACATTTAAACAAAAGATCCATATTAAAAACTGAAACAATAAAAAATTAAAAGAAAATTTGATGAGAATAGCCTTCTAAGTACAGCATACATTAATGAATGTCTTGGTACACTAAGTACTTAAAATATCAATATGCTGAATATGCACTGTTAAGATTTGGTTAAAATCTCCTGAAAGGGGTTGTGAGATTTATCACAATTATTATCTACATAATTTCTATATATACACTGAAAACTAACAATCTAGAAGATGTATTAGAGGGTGAATTAGAGAAGATAATTGAAGTCATCGAAACAGGACTTTTTACAGTATCAGCAAGTCACCCTCGTCCATTGAAAAACCATCTAAATAAAAAATGTATTAAAGTGCAATAAATTATAAACTATGAACTAAAAAAGCAAGGAAGACTACTGATAATAGCTATGGTCTCCAAAACATGTAATAATCCTTCATTTTCAGTCTTTACATTTCAACCTGGGTTCTGAGTTCATGGCTCAAGTTTATAGACATTTAAATATAATTTTAAAAGCTATTTTGATCCAGGACTTTTCTTTTGTCATATCACTTTGTATTTCTTCCCCACTTCTTAAGAAATACAGTGTCCTTTAGATAGTGTGTATAGCCATAATCATCTGACATTTAAAACATTTTCTTAAAGGTATATGATGGGCCAAGTACCAGCTCTCATCTACTAACTCAGCTTTGTGGGAACGAGAAACCGCCTGTCGTCCGTTCTAGTGGAGACAGCATGTCTTTAAAACTGAGGACAGATGAAGGTCAGCAAGGACGTGGCTTCCTGCTTAAATACCACCAGAGTAAGTGTGTGTGCCGGTTGCTTGGTGCCTGTAGTGGGTCTTCAATCTCTGGATGAATGAAGCAAATTGAAATAAGTGTAACCCATTGGTTTGAGCAACTGAAAGAAATCTTACCTCCTTATGAAAAACAATTTAACTCTGAGGGAGAAACGCTTACGCCTTGAATTTAATGTCGTGCAACTAAAGCACGTGGTGAAGCTACAGAAACCTGGAAGCGGAATATGCTCAGACAGTTGCAATTCAGCTAAAGATCAGTGTAACAGGTTAGCAGCTAATGGGTTTTCATTTGGATTAAACATTACAAACTTCTAATTAGACATTATTCCATTGTACCGAAGTGTATCGAACACTGTTGTTTTTGGCTTCTGTCTCAAAAGGTACTTAAATTTTATTAAGGGAGACTATGCTTATGAATCGTATGTGAAGTAGGTACATTCTTTGCTGTGGAAAAATCTGGCCATTGTAGAGATGCCGTTTTAAAATCTGCTTTCCCTTGAGGCAAGATGGTGGAACTAAAGGAGTATTGAACAAAGAGTCAAGGGTCCCAGGTGTTTGTCCTGACCCCCAAGTCCCTCGGAAGTTCACTTGTTTTCTCTGGGGTTACATGACTTTCTCATAAAAAAAAGATTACATCAGTTGATCAGGAAATCTCCCGTCTAGCACTAGAATTAAATACTTCCTAAATTTAGTTTCAAAATGAAAATTCAAGAAAATAAGTTTTCCTTTAATTTATGTTATTTAATAAACAACTTATCTGTGTTTTAAAAAGTAGAGTTCGTTGCCCCACCGAAGCTAAGCTTATCAATAATTTTGGTACAATTACCTAAAAATGGAATGAAAATTACAAGATCGTAATCTGAACACACAGATTATATACCCTTTGGATTAGTTGAAAGTATTAATATTTAACCTTGAAATGTGTGAATTTGAGGCTCACATTCACTTGCTTCTGAGAGTTAGGCTACATTCTAGGTAGTTTTGAATATTGAGTTTTAATGATATATGGCTTTGTTCTTCAGAAATTCATTGTTAACGTATGAAAATCTCTCCCCAGTTTTATCAAGGGATGTATCTGTTTGAGCATAAAATCATTCTCTAATATTATTAATGCTGTGATCATTTGTTTCTTGGTTATAGTCACATTGATTATTAAAGGTCCCTTCCTTTTCTTTGTATTCCTGATACTTTGTTTTTCTCTAATAATGTCAGAACACTGAAGGAGTAACGTAGTGCCAATGGATATAGGTCCTTAACGGTAGAATCGGAGCTAACCGGTGAGATTTCCTGTGCAATCTGCCATTTGAAATTGGAGGTTTGCAGATAGTACGATGCCTGAGAACTGGGAGACAACCCATAGGGTTTAATGGAATATATTTTCCCCTGCCCTGTTGTGTAGTCATTGAGGCCCATGGTACCTACCTGCCTAATAGATGTAACTTCTCGCAGGCACCCAAAACAACAAAATTCTTCTTTAGAAATCCTTGGTGGGCAAAATTGTGACCTAAATACTTTTAAGAAGAAAGAGTTTTATGCCCTTGTTCCAGCAAAGGAAGATTTTGAAGACCCACAAATGTAGGCTTGTCCATACCAAAGCTTACAAATGGTGTCCCAGCCACCAGTGGAGAAGCAGTGCAGTAGAAATGCATCTATGAACCACATTTTTCAGAGACAACGTTTTTGATGTAGTATTTATTTTCCCATTCTCTTTTATTGCACATCATACAATATGAAAAAGACTCGAGAAGAGGCCTGCACAGGCCTTATTCAAGCCATGAAGTTTGGCGGAATTTGGCACTGACTCCCAGGACTACCCCGTACCTAGAAGTCCCTAGCACGGTTTTGTTGAAAATTCAGCTGACGGAAATGCCACCACTGGCTTGAAGACTTTATTCAGAATTTAATGTTTTTATTTCTTCTTCAAATCCTTTACACTGCTTCTGTTCGTTTGATACTTCCTGATGACTAACTGGAGGAATAACAGAGTCTTTATTATGAATTTCATGCTGACTTTTGAATGTTCAACAAAGCCATGTTGTTATTCATTTTTAGCCCTCACACAGGACTTTGTGTTTTTAAACTGTTGAATTTAAAGGCCAAGATTTGTGTCCCTTCCAAATGCTAAAGTTAGAAAAACAGAAGCATGGAATGTTTAATACACTTTTCTAAACAAGCAAATTAGACTGATGTCTGAGTCGTGCTAAGCTATTCTGCTCTGCACCAATTCACAGGAATTTGATGCCTGTTTTAACGCAGGGAATTTTCATGACACTTTAAGGTTTATGAATTCACTTAAGTATTATTTCACATTTGTTCTAAATGGCAACCGTTTCCCTATAAAGATGCTGCACCAACTACATGTATATATATGCATGTATGTGTGCGTGTGTCTGTATACTCACATACATATAGGTTTCTTCTTTTTATAAATTTATTATTTTTTTATTTTCATTTTTGGCTGCGTTGGGTCTCTGTTGCTGTGCGCGGGCTTTCTCTAGTTGCGGTGAGCGGGGGCTACTCTTCATTGTGGTGCGCGGGCTTCTCATTGCAGTGGCTTCTCTCGTTGCAGAGCACGGGCCCTAGGAGTGCGGGCTCAGTAGTTGTGGCACGCCGTCTCAGTAGTTGTGGCTCGCGGGCTCCAGAGCGCAGGCTCGGTAGTTCTGGCGCACGGGCTTAGTTGCTCCGTAGCATGTGGGATCTTCCCGGGCTAGGGCTCGAACCTGTGTCCCCTGCATTGGCAGGCGGATTCTTAACCACTGCGCCACCAGGGAAGCCCCATAGGTTTCTTTTTAACCTAGCTGTTTTCCTAAAGGAAAATCTCACACACATCTTGGAGCAATTATGATATATATGACGGTGGTTCTTAACAATCATTATTATTTTTTCCAGCGTGTGAGAACGTGGTGATTGTGAATCAGACGTATGGCATCTTAGAGAGTATACATTATCCAAATCCCTATTCTGTCAATCAGCGTTGCAACTGGACCATCCGAGCAACAACTGGAAACACTGTGAATTATACGTTTTTAGCCTTTGAATTGGAACATCACACAAACTGCTCCACCGACTACTTAGAGGTATGTGTTCTGAAGCTAAATAAATCACTGCATTTTCAGCTCAAGTTAGCAAGCCAAGATAAACGTCATCATGCTTTGTAGAACTGGATCTCTCACTCTGCCCTACATGTCTATAGTATGCCAACTACCCATGGTATTTGAATAGGTATATTTCATGTCTCTTTCACTGCATCATCTTGATAGTAAGGATATTTAATCTACTAAATTGTATTCACAAATAACTATGTTTTTAGGTTTCAGTGTAACTTCTGGACTGAGTAATCTCATATTACTTAAATAATGCAGAAGTAGAAGGATAGCTTCTGGTTTTTGTTGGTTGTTTTTATGTTCTCTGTAAACAAGAAATCAGAAAGTATTTAAGTATCATGGCTTTATTTAACACTTAATTTACCTGATACTGGGAATCATGATTTTGATTCTTGTTTTTTATTTTTAAACTTAAGTTCATTTCAGTTAATTTTTCTTTTTGTAAAATGGAAGTTTCTATTTGTTACAATAATGACCACCAATAACATTTATTGAACTTTCCATATACAATGTTATGTGATAAAAGTTGCTTGAGAATTAGGTAACCCAAAATATGAGGTAATCTGCTACTTTTATGATAAAATATTTTATTTACCAAAGCTTTTTTGCTGACTCGCATATGCAACTTTGTAGAGATACAGATTGAACAGGTAGGCAGCTACTTACTTTACTTTACAAATGTAGTTATACATTCATATATAAAATTATATATTTTATAAACTATTAGTTTAGAATATTATTTTCCACTTTCACACTTCATGAAACAGTTTTACTCAGGCTATTTACATATATTTTGCCATCTAGTTTTCATCATTAATAAAATCTCTTTTTGAGTCCTCTGACACATCATCTTTTATCTCCGTCTACATTGCTAATATATAATACTTCTGAATCTACGTATGATGTTTTCACTAGAAATCTTTTCTGAAGAGACCAGTACCCACTCTGATAACGTTAGGACATTTCCCCTCATCCCATCTATCCAAACACAATTGTTGAGTGTCTTTCTCTTTAAGATGGTCAGTGATTTTTGGAAGTCTTGCTTGCAAAGGCTTCCAACGGTCAGCACATGTAACTTTGAGGACATATTCCCAGGGAAAAAACCATTATCTTTGTAAAAGTTTCTTAACCCTCTTTTTTACCAATTCTTTAAAACAAACTAGCGTTGATCGAGGTCATTTGAGTTTGACATATTTTTTTCAAATTGTACTTTTGTTCAAAACAAAGAAGAGAAAGCTTCCCATACTTTGAGAGACTTTGTGAGGTGCCGAATACATGGATTCCCTTGTTTTTGAAGGATACTTTCTTTGGGTAAAAAAAAAAAAAATCTTGCTTTATATTTAGAAAAGCTCAGTATCATAGAAACAGTAAGCATAGTGTTTACCCATCAGAAAGTTATATTTACTGGTATTCAAAGAAAATATGAGACAACGTAAAACAAACATAAAACAAGCATGAAACTGACAGTGGTTTTAAAGTCTCCTTTCCTTGATCTAGTGCTCAGGTGGTCTTCACAAGCTTAACAATGGCATGTTTGTCTCATTCCTTTACCTGGGGTGATCACCTTTTTCTTTTCTTCACATGGTGAGACACTGTTCATTCTTTAGGAAAAAAAAGGCACGGATTGCTTTCAAAGCCACGTGTTCATACCACAAACCCAGCAGTCTATCCTATCATGTTTGTACTTCTGTGACTGTGTCCACATGCCCTACTGGACCATGAGCTTTCTGAAAGTGTGAGCTGTCTCTGATTAATTTTGTAACCCAGGCACTGATTACAGAGTTGGGATCTTATAGGGGTTCAGTAAGTTCAGGTTAAACTGAATATCGCAGTCATATTTTAGCATCAGCTTAAAGGAGAGCTATTAATTAATGAGAAAGAACCGAATTCCAAACTGGCCTTTTTGTATAATCTCTACACAGTCACTGCAATTCAGCCACTTCAAGCACAACCCAAAATACAATTCGTGGGCGTGACGAGTGTTGCACATTTAACAATCTGCTGGGTGCCTTACTTGATAAAGCACAGTGGAGAGAGCAGGGAGGGGAGGAAGCTTTTGAACTGGGTTTTAAAGGAGGCTTTGGCAGAAGGAATGGGGAGGAACTGAGCTGAAACCTTTCCAGGGACCGGACTCCAGCTCTTTGGACTTACTTGAGGGTGGAATGGTAACAAAAAGGCCCATCAGATAATTTTTGGAAGTGCTCGAAAACTGTCTAATGAAAAATACTTGTTCCAACAATGGCCGAGCCACTAATCAGAGGGCGTCCACAGATGATGTGTATCTTATGCAACATTGATGGTGAAAGCAGCAAAAACACAGAATGAGAACCAGAAGTTCAGCAAAGCCTTCCAAAGAATCACACTGTTGCCAGAGAGAGGAGAGGTTTTCCATTTCTGTAAGCCAAGGGGCAAGACCAGAGCAATCGCTACAATGGCTGGTTTATGATGGAAATTTTAAAAGCACAAATAACGCCTTAAGGAGAGAAAAGCCACAAACACAAAATCTAGTTTCCATTATTTTAATAACTTCTAGTTCAATGGTTTTTTCAAGTGACTTAGCCAAGACCAAAGTGAGTAGCTATTACTGCAGCCAGAATTCAGTTATTTTGAATTAACAGAATTGAAACTATGAAAGGACTTGATTAGGTGCTGGTTGGACACGTGCCCAGCCTTGCTGAGAGGTGTGGGTTGGTAAAGATCCCACTGGGAAGCGATTCCATCCTTTATTACTTTGTCCTCTGGGCAAAATGAAATGATTCGTATTTGGAAATAAAATACTCAGTGGGAGGAAGGGTCATTTGCTTAAAGGAGTAAGACCATATTGCCCATGCAATTTGGGAAAGTCAACCTTAAGGATTTCTTTTGTATTTTATAACTTGATTTCACTTTTTCATTTTTATTTTGAGTCTGAGGCTCTGTGGAAGAAGAGATTTTTCATAGGTATTGAATATACAAACGAAAGTGATGGATTTGGGAGAAATCAGCACAGAGAGGCCCAGGAAATCCAGAGCCAGTGTTAGGTCAACTGGGAGCGTGTGGGTGGGGAGAAGAGGAAGGAGGAAGACTGCGAGGTTGTGTCATGGAAGCTGAGGGGAGAGAATGTGACACAAGGTGACAAGGAGAGATGCTGCCAAGACATCCAGAAAGGTCAGCTCTCGTGGGACACCCTCCTCTTCGTGTTCTCTTGTGTGTCAGTGTCTCTTAAAATGTGGCACTGGATTGGATTCAACGCTCCGACTAACCTGGCATTGGACCGTATCATCTGGTTCTTGCGCTCTGGTATTGTAGGTTTGTTGTTAGCCGAGTCGTAATGTTGGATGATATTAAACAGCTGTAATCTCCAGGTCACTTTTACATGAATGGCAATGGCTTCATAGCCAAACATAGGATATTATTTCTATTAAGTTATATTTCACTATTTTGCCTTAGAACTCCATCTCATCATGATTCCTCTAAATCCTGATTCTCTGGTCTTTAGAGCATTATTCATTTGCATATAAACTCATTGGCCATTGGCCTATGCCTTCTCCAAAAATAATTGATAAAAATATCAGAAAGATGCTACCTGTTTCAAATACTCTAAAATGATAGGTTTCTTGGATTAAAATGCATCTGTTATTGAACATTTTCGGGATAGCACTATTCAAACAACTTGGTAATAATAATAGCTGGTATTTATTGAACACATTATTTGCTAGGTAATTCTCGCAGCAACCGTGTGATGTAGGAAATATCATTTTCCCATTTGACAGGTGAGGAAATTGAGACAAAGCCAGGTTGTCTGTAGTCACAAAGGTTATAGTAGCAAAGCCAGGCCTTCCACCAGGCTCTGTGGCTCTGGACTGATGCTCTGAGCCGTGACACCACACATACTCCACGCGTGTTCTCTTCCGTACTTGTCACTCTCAGAGGTGACAAGAGGGGGTTTCCATGGAACCCTCGAGTTGACCACTCTCGTGACACTGTCACCAAGAGGAATTCATGTTATTTAGCATGACATTTTCATAGGGAAGCAGTGGTCATTTGCTATATCTTTGCTACATGCTGCCAACTTACGTTCAGTGTCCAATTTAGAATTTTTCCCGAAATTACCATCAATCTTACTCATCTGTGAGATTCCAGAATAAATCTTTCCCACATTTTGGAAGTTGAAACATTTTCCCTTCAGACCTCTGGCAGTCCTCCTGTTCTGCCTTATACTCTTGGTTGCAGGTACACACTCAAACTAACCCATGGAGAAAAGATTAGAGGGCTGTTCCTCTAAGAAAGGGAGAATCCTCATGACACACGGCATCAACTGAAAAGCCGGGAGAGGGCAGGAACCAAGGGGGCTCAGTAGCGTCTCCTTTCTTTCTCCTTTCTTCTGGCTTTGTTGCTTCTCCCTGCGTATGTATAGTCCGTTTATACCTTTCGTCCCCACAGCTTCCTCTGAGTTTCTGCAGCCTCACAGTTTTAGCTTAAATAAGGCCACCCCAGCCATGACACTACGTGACCGTGGACCTCAAGTGCTCACAACAACCTAGACTTGCCCTTGACAAATTACAAGGACAGGTGGCTCATCCTTTTCAGTTTGACAGCAAGGCATGGATCTAGGCAGCATGGCCAGCTCTGCCCAGGAGCGGTGAGGTCCGGCCCTCTGGCCTGCATTGCTCAGAGTTCATGTCTACGGGAAGAGGCAGAACCTTCCAGCAGGGAGGAGGGTTCCGCCGGCATGCTAAAGCATTGTTTTGTTCTTTTTTCTTTTCTTTTGGCCATGCCCTGCGGCTTGTGGGATCTTAGTTCTCTAACTAGGGATTGAACCGGGCCCTCGGCAGTGAAAGTGCGGAGTCCTAACCACTGGACCAACGGGGAACTCCCCTAAAGTGTTGTTTTGAATTACTCATAAAGCAAGCGAGGTTACAAAATCAGTTCTGCAATGTCCACATCTCTCAGTTCAATAGGATGTAATGCACTTGAACCCAGAAAAATTCATGTAAAGGAATTGACTGTCTTATATTCTAAATTGGATTTCAGTGTTTCTTCTTCCAGTTTCAAAATCATACAAGGAATCTTTCTACTTCATCTTCACGACATTACACTATCTTCTGTAAGCACTGGTCCAACTCACATTTTCATCTTTCTTTTGCCCCAGTCATAGCTTTAAAACATAGACATTTTTTTTCTAATTGTACCATATCCCGAAGTTTAGCTAATTTGTATGTGTGCTCATAAAATGGTCAGAAGGGTCCTGGGTAGCCCTATGGGTTTTTTTCTTAGATTGAGTTCTTCTGAGGTTTTCCCTTTTACTGCTCCTCAAATTTTTCCTGACTTTGTGGACAGAGTTTAATTTTTTAAGAATTTGTCATTTTTCTTGAATTTCCTTTCCTTTATCTATTGTTTTTCTTTTAAAAAACTTTTAAAAAAGATTTTGGCTGTGTTGGGTCTTCATTGATGCATGTGGACTTTCTCTAGTTGCGGCGAGCGGGGGCTACTCTTGGTTGCGGTGCGCAGGCTTCTCACTGTGGTGGCTTCTCTTGTTGCGGAGCACGGGCTCTAGGCGCGCAGGCTTCAGTAGCTGCAGCACATGGGTTCAGTAGTTGCGACACATGGGCCCTAGAGTGTGCAGGCTTCACTAGTTGTGGCACATGGGCTCAGTATTTGTGGCTCACTGGCTCTAGAGCACAGGCTCAGTAGTTGTGGCACACAGGCTTAGTTGCTCTACAGCATGCGGGATCTTCCCGGCCCAGGGATTGCATTGGCAGGCGGATTCTCAACCACTGCGCCACCAGGGAAGTCCGTAATTTTTAATTTTTAAATTGTTTTTGGTCCCTGGGCTCATATCTCCTTGCAAAGTCTCAGTCTCTCAAACCTCAAGCTCATGACTGATGTGTCCCATCATCACAGGCTCTAGGGAAATTGATCGCTCTCGCCTAACGTTTTGGTCACTTCTGCAGTAACAACCACTTCTCTGCTGGTCAGGATTAGTCCATGAGAGCACTTCTCTTCACTCTTTACTTTCTGACAGAGGACAGCATATAACGAATTCAGCACATGCTATGCTTTTTTTAAGAACAAGACACGAGAGGTGTCTGGAAAGACACCTGCCCGTTGCCATTCCTGTGTGTCTTTTTGCTCCACTAGTGTTGACGTGCTTCCTTTGCAAAAAGAAAAAGAAAAAAATTCTGCCGAGGGAGAAGCTGATGGTGGAGGATAAAGCCCCCATAACTGGCTGCTAAATCTGGCTGCCTTCGAGAATCACCTGGGGATCTTGTTAGAAAAATGTATTCGCAGACCCCATCCCAGACCCGCTCAATCAAAATCCCTGGGAATCCCAACAGAGCAAACCCCACCTCAGCCTTAGTCCAGGAGCTGAGGCCACTGTCATTCACTTCCATCGTGACAGCACATTTTATCCTCACTTCCCAGCTCTCTCCTGGGAAGCTGTAAGTATTTTAATAGGTATCTTCTTAACATATAACTTCGAGTGCTATTCCATGTTTCTTTTTCAGGAGGTCTTACTTTTCCATTGCTACAGCTGAATTATATGCTTTGACTCACCAAGGCCTGGTGATACTGTTATGTTTATCTCATTACATAAAAATGTCAGATTCATTTTACCATGTGTGAATTCTGATTCTAAACTTTCTCCTCCACTTTCTTTATTTGGCATCTTTGCCACTATCATCTTGCATGACATCCTTTCATATCTTTCTGATGCCTTCCCCTTTCCACTTATGTCCATTTCAAGTCCCCTCGGTTATGTCAGTGACTTCTGTCAAATGCATTTCCCTCTAGTCTTTATAAGGTTCACTTCATGTCTTGCCAACTCCTCTTTCTGATGTCATCCTGTTCACCAGATGTTTATATCATTGCTTATTGCACTTCCATGTCCTCCTTTCAGTGACAAAATAAGCCGCTGCTAATGAAAAAAATGCATGAAAACATTACTAATGTCCCTCAGTCTTCCAGTGCTATATCCATGTTGTCTAAGTCTGCAGCCTGGGCAGCATTTCCATAACTGCAACTGTGCAGCATCAGATCCACAGCTATTGCAATTAGTTAAGGAATACTAGCTGTTTTATGGAGAACTTGGAAATTCTTAGATGCTTAGTACAATACAAGTTTATTTCTCAATCATGTTAGAGACCAATGTAGGTATTCCTTTGCTTTCCACATGGTGATTCAGGAAGCCAGACAAAGGGGAAGTTGATTTGGGGAAACTACGTAGCTCTCTCTGCCACACGTGTTGACAGATGTTTTACAAACAAAGAGACCTAAATTCTAATAAATTTGGGAAATGCTGAATCAAACACAATGTAACAGAGTCAGTTGTTTTGTTCTGTTTTTGCTGTAGTACTTCCTCAGGCTATTACCTTCCTACATATGCATCATTCATTCATTTATCCACTCATTCAGTCATTCAAGTATAATTCAGACACATAGGCTGTGGAAATAAAACCGTCCTAGCATCAGTTTTTCTTGTTTTCGTGGAGGAGGCAGATCTTAATTTATCACACAAGCCCTGTGAGGTGCTATCGGGGAATATTATCGGGAATATTATCGGAAGCTCTAGAGACACGAAGCAGGAGGACCCGGCTCGCCGTGGGTCAGAGGAGGCATCCCTGGGGAAGGGTAACTGAGCAAGGTGTCAGGGAGCTGTAGGTTTCACTAAGGCAAGTTGTGTTTGAGGAACTGTCAAAGGTAAACAGAACCAGACACTAGTTAAAGTGGAAAGAACAATTTTTATTTTTTTTTTTTTGCGGTACGCGGGCCTCTCACTGCTGTGGCCTCTCCCGTTGCGGAGTACAGGCTCTGGACGCGCAGGCTCAGCGGCCATGGCTCACGGGCCCAGCCGCTCCGCGGCATGTGTGATCCTCCCGGACTGGGGCACGTACCCGTGTCCCCTGCATCGGCAGGCGGACTCTCAACCACTGCGCCACCAGGGAAGCCCGGAAAGAACATATTTTAATCAGCGTTATGCTCCTGCAATAGGGAAGCAGGTCCAGCATGAACTGAACTGAACTTCGATTTGTACAGAAATGACCAGGTGTTTTAAAGGGAGAATCAGGCAGCTGGGAGGGGACCAGCGGGGCCTCGAGCAGAGTCAGGGATGTGAAAAACTAGTGAGCGTTGGTCACTATGAGCGTGGTTAGGCCTCTGTGTCTGTATCTGGCGGTGATGGAGGTAAGGATTCGATCCTCTCACGGAGACTGGGAGGCAAGGGGCCTGTCCTTCCTAATGGTTTCATTTCAAAGGAATGGAGTTTAGATCCTTGAGAAAGACACTATGAGTTGTAGGAGATACATACATAATACATCTCAAAAGGACAGGAGAAGGAGTCACAACTTTAAGCCCTTTTTAGTATGTGTTCCAAGAAAGGGTGGTCCGGGGCCTATCCCCAGGTGTTGGCTGGAACAAACAGTAAATCCTTTAGGCGGCCTTGCGCTTTCTCAGGCGGGCACTTTGAGGGGGCCTGGGGTCATCCTGGGGATGTGACCTTGGGCTGTTAGAAACTACGTTCGTGTTTGTTTCGGTCCTTTAATTTGGGGAGAATAAGTGGATGAAATCATTTGTGCTGAGACTCTGAGATTCTTTATAGGCCAGGGTTGAGGCTTAGTCGGGAGGAAGGCTCAGAGGAGCTTGGCTCGAGTCGGGTCGAGGAGAACATCTGTCAGAACCGAAAGGACACAGCGTGTCTGAGGCCAAGGCTGCGGCTCCCAGCTGGGCAGGGACCTGCAGGTTAGAGCCCTGTGTGCAGGTGCAGCGTTCCAGTGACCGCTTGGGGCAGCAAGAGATCTTCCAAGAGTGAGCAGAGACAGCATGCTGGATTGGCACTTTGCCACACTCTGGCTTCGAGGATAAGTGGGAGGGGTACGAGGAACTTTGGAGATTCAGAAAGAGCATTGCCGCAGTTCAGGTGCGAGATGGCCAGCCCTTCACACGGCTGTGGAGGGGGAATGTGTCAACGACAGGGGATTTGAGAGCGCCTGGGGGGCAGAATCAATCGAACTGGACGCACACTGGATGGGGTGGGCGTGGTAACATGACGAAAAGAAAGACATCAGGATACAGCCTGATAAAACTGCATGCAGAGCGACAACGAGGAGAGGCAGAGGGGCCTCCCTCAGGGTGGAGACACTCGGGGGACACGAAAGGCAACATTCCAGGGGATTCCATCTTGGCCCAGAATTCTAACACCTATTGGACATTTGTAATCCACAGAACATTCTTAGGGAAACATTATTCTAGAGATGCTTTCCAAAATTTGTTTCCCATTTTTATTCTCATACAAAGAAGCAAAATGTTCAAGTTCGTGAGAGATTATAAAATTCTCCTTCACATCTCAAACGTCTCTTTTGAGAATTACAGCAACCATAACACATTTTAAATCAACTACACTCCAATAAAAATTAAAAAAAAAAAGAATCACAGTCGTCAATGTCTACTATGTGCCAGCCACTCTTACAGACACCTTGATAGATAATTATTGCTTATCTTCAGGATAATTTAGCAATTGGGTGGTTTTGCGGTCATTTACAGACAGGAGGACTGGGCCGCAGGTAAGCAACAGTACTCACTCTAAGACCACACTGCCAGGAGGTGATGGACCCAGGTCGCAATAACCGGCAGGCTCTGAAGTCCACTTGGGTTCAAAGCTTTGCTCTTTCTCACTGGCTGTGACCTTGGGCACAGAAGTTAACCTCTGGCTTCCTCGGCTTCCTCATGTATTAAATGGCAAACATACTTACAACTACTCACGAAGTTGTTAGAAGATCAAATGAAGCGATCTGCACAGCTGGCAAGTATGAGTACTCCGGAAATGTTTATTATTCCTCCCCCATGCTCACCCCACAGAGAGGATAACTCCCTCTTGGCCACTCAGATTCTTCCTCCTACCTTTCAGGACGCTGTCTCTCCATCTCTTGGACGAGTCGTCTCCCTTCCTCGTGACTCGTCGGTTATGAGTGGCTGTTCCTCCCTCCTGAGGTCCGACTTCCACTCCCAGGCACAGCCTGGGTCTGTTTGGCTCCAAAAGTTCAGAGTCTGTTCTCTTTCTCTTCCAAGTGTCCTTCCTCCACCATTCAGCTCTTGGGAGGACTTTGACTTCTTTTATCCTTTTAAAGACTTTGCATCCTCTCTAATGAGCAAAGTGTCCACAGATGCCTGTGTTTTCATCACTGCTGGTCTCATGAAGACACAGCTGATTCTGTACAGATCTCACACACAATGACCTCAGTTTCCCAACGTTTTGGTTTAAAGGTAAACCACAGTTGGAAGCGGCTCCAGACCCTGATCTTCCTGTTGTTCTTGGGGCGTCCCCTGGCATTTGAACTGCCCAGGCCAGCTCTCTCCTATCTGCAGACTCTTGTGCATGTTAATAATAAGTGAAGATTTACTACCTCACCTTTGCTCACTCACTGGAGGGCGTCTCGCAGGCTCTCAGTCTCCATAATAGAACATGAAATCTTGCTCAGGAGTCTCGGCACCTGTTTACTTTGGTATAGTATAGACTCTGGAGCCAGGTAGCCTGGCTTTAAACCCGGACTTCGCCACTAACTAGCCGGGAAATGTTGAGCAAGTTATTTAGCTTCTAAGTGGTCCACTTTCCCCATCTGTAAAATGGGACAGTCAGCACAAAAGAGTTTTTATATATAAAGAGACTGGCACATAGTAAACACTTACATAATGTCATTTTTTTTTTTTTCCTTTTTTGCGGTACGCGGGCCTCTCACTGTCGTGGCCTCTCCCGTTGCGGAGCACAGGCTCCGGACGTGCAGGCTCAGCGGCCATGGCTCACGGGCCCAGCCGCTCCGCGGCATGTGGGATCTTCCCGGACCGGGGCACGAACCCGTGTCCCCTGCATCGGCAGGCGGACTCTCAACCACTGCGCCACCAGGGAAGCCCACATAATGTCATTATTTGCCCCAGCACCTTAGTTAGGTATAAAGAAATTCCTAAATAGAGAGCGTTCGGTTCTTTAGGCTGAGATATAAATAACAGTTCATTTCTCAAGACATTTAATTTTCCTCTTGCTTTCTGTCTACAGCCTGCTTCACTACTGCATTTGACAATTCTCACAAAGGATAAATGATAAATGATAAAGCCAACATTTTGGTCCACTTATTTTATTCCAAGCTCTATTAAGAAATATAGTGAAGAAAATGTTGATTCCATTGAATAATAGGAGTTTGGGGTAGTATCACTGTTACTTAAAAAATTATTTGTGTTACTCTCTGTTATCACAGAGAATAAGGACTTTGCTGTATTTTTGAATTTGACAATTCTTTTTTTAAAAAAATAATTACCAAGGAAGGAAACAAGAACAATTCTTCTCGAGTTGTTGATGCCTTTCAAAATGCTGAATTACCTCTCTATACCTGTTTCCAGAATTCTAAAATGGGGATAAAAATGTTATCTGCATTATAGAGCTGCTAGGAATTTTATTTTATTATTTAAAAAAATAAATTTATTTATATATTTTTATTTTTGGCAGCATTGGGTCTTTGTTGCAGCACATGGGTTTTTCTCTAGTTGCGGCGATCGGGGGCTACTCTTTGTTGCGGTGCGCGGGCTTCTCATTGCGGTGGCTTCTCTTGTTGCGGAGCACAGGCTCTAGAGTGCAGGCTCAGTAGTTGTGGCGCACGGGCTTAGTTGCTTTGCTGCGTGTGGGATCTTCCCGGACCAGGGCTCGAACCCGTGTCCCCTGAATTGGCAGGAGGATTCTTAACCACTGTGCCACCAGGGAAGCCCCTAGGAATTTTAATTTTATTAGGTAATAACATGGAAAGGGCTTAGAGTGATACTCAGCACAGAGTAAGTGCTAATAAATATTATTTATCATTTTCTTAAACATAAACACAATTTCATGGGTTATTTGATTTCCAAAACAGCCTTCCCAGCGTGATTAGCGTAGATTGGCCCCACCTGTTGAAAGCAGGGCTCCCTTTCCCTGGCCTCACAGATTTCCTCCAAAAGCCACAGGGCCTGGGTATCCGAATCGAAGAGTGGAGTAGTTAAAATCCTGTTTGCTGGCTGGAGAAATGCAGAGAAGCAGAGGAGATCTGACGTCTTAGCAGTGATTGATCTGCACTGACTCTGTTATCATGGCACTTCCATGGCACACTTCCTGGGCAGATGAATCATGTTTCCTGGAACTGTCTGTCAGAGGAAGTTTGCTTCTAGGACGCCTGGCATTTTGCTTAGAATTCAGAGATAAGCTATTTCAATTCTAAGGACAATCGCTGTTCAAAACCACACATAAAAAGTGAAAACAGTGTGCCAGACTATTCAGCTGAAGACTCCCTACCGGATATGAATCTAGCATTGGCCGGAGCAGGACCATGATTCAAAAGGAGTTTAGCATGAAGCGTATCCATTGGTTAATTAAGCCAGATACTTTGTAGCGTCGCTAAGTGCAACGAGAAGCATTTTAGAAGAATTTTAAGACTCCCAAGTAAAATGCCCAAGTAACATGGGAGTTTTTTTAATTACAGAAAATTTAAAGGAGAGATGTTTATTTCAGTGTGATCAAAATCCCTTTCCTCAAAGGCAAATGCTGATCACTTGTCACCATCCCTCACGATGAAGAATCTTCATGTGATTGCATTAATTTGCTGCAGTTGAGGCAAATACAGCAGCCTTCCAAAGAGAGCCTTGGCTCTAAGATTCAAAAGAAACTGTGTGTTTCCCCTCTCGGTATCCTCTCCAACATGAAGGACAGGATCAGGTTAAATAATAATCAGACCTACCAATCATTTCCCCACACTACCCGCAAGCCAGTGAAAATTCCATTTGATGCTCAAAACTTGAAATTGCCATATCCACACTTCCTTTCCTGGTGGTCCTCACCGAGCTCTGCTTCTCAGACCACAGGCATGGGGTCTCTTCCATCATCCAACAGACATGTGGCAGAAGCAGAAGGCTAAATTCAGAAATCAGTGGTCATTGTTGTGGATTTCAGTTAATTACACTGATTGACTATGTTTTACAATGGGAACAGTTTCCACCTGCAACATTTCAGAATTTTTTCAAAAATGACATCTTTACCCTTCAGTTCTTACGTGTACTTATGTACTGAACAGGCTTTCTTCTCCCACCCTCCCTCAGTTGGGGAAGAGTCTGCATGGCAGGGCTTTCGGTCCTTCCAGCTCCAGGTTCTAAGATTTCATGCTGTGCTATAGGTCCCTCCCTGTTTCTGAGTCCATCTGTAGCAGATGGTTAGGCTTTTAAGAGGCAGAATAATTTTTTTTAAATGTTGAGTGCTTCACATTAGCGGTAGAGTTGGCAGAGGGAAGGCTGTGGTTCATGGAATTAAATGTTCATGTACATACGAGGGAGAATATGCTTGGCTTTCAAAGCATTTCACTTCCCACTAGGGAGGGAATTAGGCACTTATTGGTCCATCAGTGACTAACAAAACTTATGTTTGTGAGAGCTTTTTGGTCCCTGAACATCTGAAAGAATGCTTTTTTAATAACGAATTAGTCTAATTAATAATAAAAACCTAGTTATGATTAAAAAAGGAAGCATTGGGGACAAAATATGGTTTTAAATTAATGCTGGAGGAGATTACCTTATATAATAACATTTTAATGGGCTAATTTTCATGTTTAATCTTGAGACACATAAAAAAGATTGTGGAGACAGACAATATAATATTTTTAGTAGACCAGCTGGGTATCTGAGAACCTAAAAGCGTATGGAATTCTGACACTGGAAAAACATTACCAGTGCACATCTAACATTGCTATGTCAGTAGGTCCCCAGAGACAATGCTTTAAAAATAAACTTACCTGATTACACAGGAATACAGGCATTGCAGACATTTTAGAAGATATAGAAAAACCTAGATAAAATAAAAATAACCTAAATTACATCATTACTGATAATATTTGGTGGTACTTATTTCCTGTAGTTCCATCCTATATATTTATTTTATTTAATATTTGAAGGGGATCATTTTGTACATACTGTCCTACAATGACTTTTTTACATGTAACAGTAGCTTGCGAATGTTTCTCCTTGTTACTTATTTATCTCCTTGTTACACCACAGCATTTGCAGCATCGAATGTTCCACCATCACAGTACAGCCACCCATTCTTGTTGTAAAACACGTAGAATCTTTGCACATTTCCACTATTATAAACAATGCTGAGATAAAACATCTTTGTAGTTAAACCTTTGCATACATCCATGATTAAACAATGATTAAACAAACAAGCAATCCCAAATCGGCCTTTGTGGCTTCTAAAATAAGTAATATGTAGAAAGCAAAAATAAATACCAGTGCGCTATTAAGAGGGGACAGCAACTAGCCACCCCAGGGAAAGGAGACTATACGGTCTGTGTTTGAGACAGACCTGTAATTCAGAGTGACACAAAATAACTCAGAATGTGGTCTTTCAGTGGTGCTTCTTTGTCTCCTACAAAGCGCAGCACTGAGTCACTGTTTCCTTTTAGATGGTACCTCACGCTTCCGGCTGCAGCCTGCAGCACATGGCAGTGCGTTTCCCGGGCCGGGGGAGACGTGTGCCTCTGTATCCGAGGGCACTGTGAGAGCGCCCCGGTGTCTCACGGGGAGCCTTCAACTCCAGGGCCATCACGGCGCCCTCTAGAGCCTACCACGCTCTGCTGATGTGCTTTCCTTTAAACCTTTGCCTAATTTACCTCCACAATTGGATTCCTTTTTTACCCGAGGCTCTTCTCACCCACAATGGGAGCCTTTTACCCTACTTGATGAATCTTGCTTGACAATTTCTCCTATTGTTACAGGAACATTTCAAAGTCCTTCAAATTTAAGGTAAACTCTGAAAGTTCCAAGTTTATCCAGGAGATTTGTTTGTAAACATTGGACAACAATGTTCTCAACAGCTGTTCTAATAAAGCGGTTCCCATAGTTCCTGGTACACTTGTTTTTTGGGTGGGGAAAATCGGAAGAGGTGCTCCAAGAATTCACCAGTTCCCACTCCTCTGGAGTTCCAGGGGCCAAGCAGCCAGAGCTGCAGGCTGGCCGGACGGAAAGGGGAGAGGAGGCTGCAACAGGAAAAAACACAGGTAGAGCCACTTTGCTTACCGGTGGTCTCTCCCTGATCCGCTCACCAGGGCAGCCTTGACAGATTTCCCAGTGTCCTCTTCGCCACCAGCCCTGCCATGATCCACCATCTCCCTCCACTCAGACACACACTCCCTGGTCCGCCTGCCCCACTGTATGATCTGTACTGGGCTCTGCTCCCCACACACAAAACCAGGTCCTCATAGCAACACGCTGCCCCTGACGGCCATCCATCTCCTCGCAAGTGATTCATTGATTTGTTGCTTCCCTGTCAGGTCTGCCAGGGATGATTTCTGAGAAATATTTCATGTGAGTCAGTTCAAGTTCTTTCTACCTACCCATCATATTTTTTCTCTCAAAACTATTTCTGGTATGGTTTCTTTAGAAACAAGGTTGGTTCCCTTTGCCTCTGACCAAGAGTTAGAATAACATTTGGGGTACTTTCCATGTGCCAGGACTCATCCTCAACCTATTACCTGGTTTGTCTCATTTGCTAAGCACAACAACCTGATGAGATAAGTACCATTAAGATGCCAAGTTTACAGAGAAATCTTAGCTTATGGAGGTTACGTAATTTTCACAAGATTATATTCTAAGCAAATTTTAGTGCTAGACTAGACTTTGAATCTAGAGCCTGACGCTGACCACATTGAATATACTCTAGTGTGTTCCTACAGTAAAATTACTGTCCGGCTCTCAGTTGAAATATAATCTTCTACTAGTGACATTGACTTCAAAAAGCCACTCTGTGAACTCACTGAGTATAGTTCTCAGAAATGTAACTATCTTCTTGACATTGACCAGAATTTTTGCTCTGTAAAACCATCAGGGATTCTCTACTATACCTAGAATTCTCCCTCACGGCAGATGAATTATTTCAATTACATATTAAACTCTAAAGGATAAAGTTCTTTGGGGGTTTTTAAAGATTTGTTATAGGAACTGGACCAAAATTTTTTTCTGGAAGTTTCTCCATATTTTAATGATACCATCTCAAAGAAACTCTTGATTTAATTTCTTTATATGGACTATATTTAATTCTTACGATGAAACCTCCACTATAAAAATGTTTTTCTTCCAGAAAAATTTCAAGTAAATAGGAAAAACAGTAGTTAGACAAAGTGTGAATTCGATGCTGATCTAAAATAGAAAGGGCTAAGTTTTAGTTGTTACTCACTGTGATTCTAAAGTGGGTTTAGAAAAGAAGTCTATCTATACATCCCAAACTGAGATAGGAGACAATTAGTTATAATTTCATTCATTAGGACCACAAATTTTCAAAATCATAAAACCATCTAGCAACAAAGAGGCCCTTGGAAAGCACACTTCTGTTCTGAGAGTTCTTGCAGTTTATAAAGTTGATTCTTGCTGAGGGAACAGGTTACACATTAGCTGACCCTGGGTTTCTCCAGACTTGAGTTCCAGTGATTCGTAAAGTACCTACAAAAACCTTAATCTTAAAAAAATCTCACTCTGTCGGTGATATGTCTTTGGTTTTCTGTCTTCCATTTTGTATGCATGGGTCTGTACTATTTAGGAGTCCACGGATCATTTCATGTTGCAACCGTAGTCAGAAATCTCTAATGGTCTCATCAACTCTGCATGCACCGAATTATCAAACCCATGCAAAGGAAGTAGATAGAAATTGGCAAGCGAGACTTCTGCAAGAGATTTCCTTCCTCTCTGAGTGTTGTAAGAGTGGTTGAGATGTTTCAGGGTGATGTGGGGGTAGAAGATCTAAAACACAAAAACCCTAAAGGAATCTTCTCCTGAAGAGGATAACTGAAAAGATTCTACACAGCAGGTTTTGTACATATACATATCCACATCTGAAGATACATTAAATGGCAACTTGAAACTGTAAACAGCATTTCAATTATTAAAAAAAAAAACCAAACCTCTAGACACAGTTATACAAATTCGATCTTCATATTCAAAGTAAGAATCTCAGTCTTCCACTTCTTAATTTCTGCTAGTCCCCTTCCTATGGACTCAAGGCCTCAAATACTGTTCAGATGGAGTAAATCTTGGGGCTTTCTAAAAGCCGGAAATGGTACCCTTAGCGGAACCGAGCCACATGCTGGCCAGGAGTCCCAGTGAGTCACAGCTGGGATGGCCTGTGGTTAACATTCTGCTCTGAAAACAGAATCAGGAACAGCAGGCACCCACTGGTTTCCACGGTAACCGGTATTTGTGTACTTTGAAAAATGACTGTTCCTTTTTGGGTGGTAAATTTAACGAGGCAATGAATTGTTGAGGTGAAGTTAGCCATCTGTGTGAGTATAAACAAAAACCTGTGATTTAATTAAGTGTAAACGTTAGAAAGACATAAAATTAAGGGTGTGGGATTTTTTTCTTCTAGAGAGGTATTTTTCTACACTAATTAAGTCATTAATTTATTTGACATTATATGTATTTTCATCAACGTCTATTTGATGTTTATTTCAACGTATCATTCTCTTCCCTCCAAAGGCAAAAAGAAACTACTTGTTATTCACCACTGTTCCCCCCAGACCCACTCCCTTTGCCCCCAACCCCCATTCCATTCACAGTGTGTTATTTAAGAGCCACTGGGATCAGGGGCTCTCCTTCAATGAAGTAATTCCATCCGGAAGGAAGAAAAAAAACATCCCCTCCAAGTCACGTGAAAGTGTCACGTTTCTTAACCTTACTGAGCTGGGGGGCAAAAGCGCTACACTCTGTATGACCGTGCACAGAATCTAAACTAGGGCTCCTCAAAACGTTGCTACCTAGTTTTTCAGAAGATCCATGAAGCTTAAGGCAATTATAGCTCTAGAGAGATCTTACCTCATGTTTTGTTGGATAAAGATGAAGTAATTAAAGTTTTGGTCACTGCAGTACAATCCAAAGTTTAGAATGAGCCTTTTGGAGTGGAAACCAGTAGAGCGTTTTCTTGTTTATTATGCTTTGGCGTGAGAACAGTATGTTTATTTTTGTACTAATTAGTCTTGACTTGGAATTCATACCCTAGGTTTAATAGAAACTCTGTGGCTGAAATAAATGCCCTGCAGTGAAGCAATAGTTTAGGAACAAACAGGTTACCATACAGACCTTCTTCCCCCTCTACCTCCTGCAGTGGGTGGTGGGTCTGGAGATGGGGCGTGGAGGGCTGTTTTTGTTTCCTCTTCTTTTTATGTGGCTTTATTCTTTCTCTCATTTTTGCTCCCCCTTCATGTCTTCTGTCAACCACCTACAGTATTAGCAGTTTGATAATAAATACACATATTCAAAGCAGCAGTATTTAAAAAATTAAAAGGAAGCTGAAGGGACAGGTCTGAAAACTAAACCTCATCTTTATCATTTGCATAAGATGCTTAAGTTTAGTACTTAAGAGTGAGTGATATAATGGACTTCTGAGTTTCTCTTTTTAAATCTCAACTGACCTTCCCCGCGCGGCACAGAAATGTGCGGCTGATCAGCCGCCCGTTTTGAGAACTCAGTGAGATGACCCAAATTTAGAAACCTGCGATTTTTATTATGACCTTGTACAAGGCCCTTCTGCAGAGTGGCCACAAAGGATGCAGACCTTTTGCTGCCTGAAAGGAGCATGCTGAAGGTTAGGACTGTAAGACCCGAACATGTGTCTAACTGTGCAGCGTTAAAGTAACAATGCAGATTAAGTGCCATTAAAATCAATGCAGCTGTCGGGGAGATGGCTGTGTTCTTTCTCTGAAGCTGTTGTGTTGGGAACCTGCCCTGGACAAAGCCCTGTGCTAGGCTGTGAGGGGATGTAAGAGGTAGTCTGGGCTCTAAGGAAACTCGTAATCAGTAGGGGAGAGAGACACACATGCCTATCATCAGAATGTGCCCATTTCCACAAAGAAGCACGAATGAAAAGCTGAGGGGTTTCAAAGGAAAACTAATTTATGACTGGCTACAGGGATTAGGGAAGGCTCCATGGAGGGGCTTTGTAGAATCTGATTAAGAAGCTTTCCATGCTCAAATCAACATACTTCAAACAGTATTTTCTATCATAACATTTCAATAGATAAAAATAATTTGGTCAGTGTGGAATTTATTGAATCCAGATGATACATTTACATACAGACACACACAAGCACATACACTCACACGTGTGTACTCTCCAAGAGAATAATAAAGGAAGTGCATGATCAGACATTTTCCATTTTTTTATAATGGGCAGCTCATCCCAAGGGTAACTGGAACAAAGCATTTAATGTGGACATTTGGGGATTAAAAGAAAATGTAGTGGCCTGAGTCATGAGGAAGCCAATCCTTTTGGATTATCATTATTTTTACCAATTGAAGAGATATGGCAAAGGTGTTTATTTTTCTAGTTTGGAGATCTGTATCTGATGAAATTAGGCAGATAAAAGGTACCCAACAGGATGTATAAGTACCTCAGTGGGGAAATGGGCAAAGACCTCAGCAGAAAAGTTGCAAGAGAAGAAAAAGAAATGCCCAATAAACACGAAAGAAACTTCAACCCCAAAGTAACAACTTAAGACAATTACAAAAAGAAAACAAATTTTCACTATTAGCGCCAGTTTTAAAAATAATGGCAGTCATAAAATATTTCCATAAACTGCTGGTGGGAGAATAAATTGGTGTAAACTTTCCGGTAAGAAGTTTAATAATATATATCCAGAGCCATGAAAGATCATGCTCTTTAATTCATTCCCTTTATAGGAATCTTTCCTAAGAGAAATTTAAACTATCAAACAAAGACATATTTATTGGCCCCCAGGTTGGAAATATGCTAAGTGAACAAGAGTAGAATTATAATGTAAATCAGCATATTAGTAGTATTTTGTGCCACTATTAAAAATGTTTACATAGACTATTTAGTGAAAAGCAGGGAACACAATTAAATGTGTAGCCCAAATTGATACACACACATATTCCCCTGCACACATATGTGTATTTGTACATATACAAACAAATGAAAAAAATGTTGGTAAGAGAAGCTTCTGGTATTAACAAAATATTAACTGTGGTTCTCTTCAGTGGGATTAATTTTTGCATCTTCCTTTCAGAGTTTTCCAAAATGTCTAATTGTTTATACATAGTATTTATTTTAAAAATTTATAGCTTACGGTTACAATACTGTTATTTGCTGAACATCTCCCATGTGTAAGTCATATGTGAACCCATCTCACCTGGCCCAGCATTTCCTTCTTCTGCGCCTGGATTATATTGGGTTGGCCAAAGTGAACTTTTTGGCCAACCAATAATTTGGAGGGACCTCTCTGTATATAATTATCTATTTTTAATTCCTGTACTCAACCCACCTCAGTAGATTTACCCGTAACTTTTGAACCAAGGAACAGCTTTTGCTGCATGAGTGGACTTTGCTTTTTCCATCTGACAAGCCCTGTAGGTTTTCACACTGGGAGGTCTCTCTCTGATTGCAGCTCTATGATGGCCCACGGCGCATGGGGCGCTATTGTGGAGCAGACATTCCACCTTCAGGGAGCACCACGGGCTCCAAGCTTCAAGTGCTGTTTTATACCGATGGGGTCGGTCACCATGAGAAAGGATTCCAGATGCAGTGGTTCATCCAAGGTAAGCCCTCTGCTGATCTCAGTTGTATTTGGTAGTTGCCATTTGACCAAGAACCGTTCCCTTTGCAATTCTATATTTGGAAACAGTACCATTCACGAATAGTGGAACTGATCTTCGGTAGCTATGGGGTGCCCATGGCCGTGGCAACTTGAAGCGGGATCTCAGTTCCTCGACCAGGGATTGAACCCAGGCCGCGGTGCTGCCCCGGCTCTCGTCTGCCTTGTAAAAAGAATTTTAACAAAGAGGTGGAAAACAGTGAAGCAGTTAAAGTGTTTATTAGGAGAGGAATACGTGTGGAGAAAGCACGGGTGGGCTCAGGTTGAGAGAGGGAGCTGTGCCTCTGGGGTCGTTTAAATCACTTATATGGGGCAGTTCTTCCGGGTCTCCTCTGGCCAATCATCTTGCTTTGTCTGGCTCTGAGTCCGTATTTGGTCTGACTCGGGGCCCTCCCCTGTGTGCGCCTGCACTTTTTAGCAAAGATGGATTTCAGCTCAAGGGTCTCTGGGAAGTTGACAGAACATATTATGGTCTGGCGCCTCCTCCCTTCTCCGAGTCCTGAGGACCCTTTATGTGCATGTGTAGTTTGCGAGGTCTCCTTGACCTCAAGAATGGGAAATAGGGTTTCCCTGGTGGCGCAGTGGTTGAGAGTCCGCCTGCCGATGCAGGGTACATGGGTTCGTGCCCCGGTTCGGGAAGATCCCACATGCCGCGGAGCGGCTGGGCCCGTGAGCCATGGCCGCTGAGGCTGCGCGTCCGGAGCCTGTGCTCCGCAACGGGAGAGACCACAACAGTGAGAGGCCCTTGTACCGCAAAAAAAAAGAATGGGGAATATATGGTCTCTCTATCTTCTCTCCAAGCAGGGCTCAGCTCCTCCTTGCTCCTTCCATTCTCTTTATCATGGAGCGGAGTCTGTCCACAAGGGACAGATTCCAGCTGCTCAGCCTGGGGCCCATCTATCTCCTGCCTCAGAACCTGCGTGGTAATCTAGTGCCAAGCCTCAGAAAGTTTACTCAGACGTTGGTGGCTCTTGGAGAGTTGAATCCTGTTGGAGTTAAGACCAGAAGTGAAGTCCAAGTGGACAGGATTTGGGTAACTGCTTCAGGAGGTGCAGCCGTAAATCGCTTACGAGAAAGGAGGAAGCAGAAGGAAGTTTCTAGGGGTGAAGGCCTGTACCTGGGTGTGGCAAGCAGGTCACAGGGTGCGATGGAGTCTCTCGGGGGAGTGGAACAGAATGAGATTTAAGACTCACCCTGACACTGAGCAGAGAAGGAGTGACGGGGATAGAAGGGAAGGAAGGAGGGTCGATCAGAGAGAGAAGGGGGAGGGAGAGGACTGGGCTATGAGGGGAACCCGAGCAGAAAGCTTGAGCCAGTGATGCACTAAGCCAAGAACAGGGGTCACATCTGCCAAACGAGTAGGGGCAGGTAAAAGAATGCCTACGAACTGGTGGTTCCCAAAACAGGCAGGGATCACCACTCCTCTGAAGATGAAAATTCGTTTTAAGTGCAAGTTCTGAAACTTCTAGACTGACCTCATGTGGGCCAGTCGAAAGGCAGAGGACCCCAGACAGTGTTTCTCAAACCCTGGTCCCCCAAAGCAGCAGTAGAATTTGTGAGAAATGCAAATTCTCAGGCCCCATCCCAGAACTATGGAATGGCGAACTCTGAAGGGAAGCCCAATAATCTGTGTCCTAACTAGTCTCCCTGGCGAGTAAAGTTGAGGACCACTCTCCTAGAGTGACCTAGACCTGAAAAATATAGTCCTCGTGAATATTATACAAGCAGTTCTAGGCCAAGAGCTTAGGGCTCACTACTCTGATTCAATCAACTTGAAAGAGGAGTGGAGTTGCCGTGTTACACCTGGAATCACACACAGACATCCTGAACTGTGGTTCTGCTGTCACAATCAGGGGTGAGCCCAGGGTGAGCATACGTGAATGTGTGTTGAGGGTTTTTGACATCATAGCACACGTATCATAGGCGTCGCAGCACTTTACGCAACTGAAGAACCCTATCATATGCTTGAGAATGTACGACGTTCTATTATTATGAACTGGAGCCTGAGTGTATCTCGTGAAAATCTACCTATAGGGTTTTTCAGTATTTAAAAATATTCAGTGGTAATCCACAGCTACTTATAACTTGAAATACAGATTATAAATTCCCAAAGTGCATGAGCTTTGATAATTAAGCTCGTAGAAGTTCGGGATTGTCCTTTTCATCAAATAGGTAGATTTAACCTTGGAATGTCAATTTATTGATCTATTAAATGAAGGAGCTGGATTGATTCATCTCTGTAATGCAGCCCGTCTCTAGTATTGTGTGATTCAGAAATAGCCTGACTCTGAGGGAACTAGAGACAGTGTGGAAAGACCTAGAAGAAACGGGAAAATCTTGGGACATGGCCCAGATTCTGAAGGGCAAAGGGTATTTTCCAGAACGGTGTTTCTCAAGCTTCCACATGGATATGCGTCACTGGGGATCTTGTTAGGATACAGATCCTGATGTGAGGGCTGAGGTAAGGCCCATGGACCTGCATTTCTGAAAAGCTCCCAGGTGATGCCGTTGGCGTGTCTCTGTAGACCACACTCGGAGAGTTTTCTCTTCTCTAATCTCTGAAGCGGTGAGGTTCTTTCTCACTGGGGCCCCAGCCCTTATCCTACTGACACTGAGTCAGAGAGTGGAAAGTAAGAAATGCCAACCAGGAGACCGAGGCTCGGGGCCTAGGGGCACGGTCCTCAGCCAGAGATACACACAGGAATTGCCTGGGAGTTTTCACAAGTACCGGTGCCTGGGTTCCAACCCAGGAGATAGGATTCCATTGGTCTGTGGTGGGACCTTGACTACTGCTAATTTTGAAAAGCTCCCTAAGTAATTCTGCCATGCCGCTAGGAGAGAGCATTGTAGGAGAAGCGATTCATTTTGCTGGCGATATCTTTCTCCTCAGTGCGCTGCTTCCTCTCCCCTCCAGGCCGTTGTAGCCGTACTAGTCCAAGGCCACACTAAGGACTTCATGGTCATTATTGGCTACCCTGGACGACTGGGTTTCTCCAGCCAACACACTAGGCACGGTTTTGAGTTTTGGTTGGGAAAATTTTTTTCTTCCAGTCCCATTTGGAATCTGTCTTCATTTGGGAGAGTCAAAGACATCCTCTGTCTATTCTCGTAACCTGTTTACTATTTCAAAACTTACTCCCAACTGCTGAAAACTTGCTAAGCTTGGAACCAGAGTTGTGCAACAAAATTTTGCCAGATAGGACCAGAACTGTGTGCCACTAGATGTAAATTATGCTTGGGAAGAACCTTCTGGAAGGAGACTGTTAGTGGTCTAGATCTGTGCAAAATTCACTGTCATATACTATAGCTACGCAATGCTGAGTTTATACTCAGCATCTGAACTACGTCTGTAACTCGAGACAACCAAGAAGAGGGGCCGACAGAAAAGAGAAGGGTCAGGGAGGAGGCCTCCAATGGAAGAGGTTCCCTCACTTCTCACCTGTTGTTGGTAACCTGAAGACATAAATCTGATTTCTAGTCATCCCTGTGTTCCTTCCAGAGATACTAAGGAACTGTTAGTGTGTGACTCCTGCCCCAGGCCTGGTTCCTACACTCTGGGAGCTCACAGGCGACTGGGGGAAGGAGCCATCCAGCCAAGAGGCACATAAATAGACATGAAATTAGCGGTGTGATGATGACACAGGAGCATACAAAAGGGGATTCAACCTGCACAGGAGGCCAGGGCAGTCCTGCATGAGGGTGCAACTTTTGAACTAAAATCTAAGAATAAGCAGGAGCTAAGGAGGCAAATAGGAGAAGGAAAAGGGCTCCTAGTAGAAGAAAGACCCTGTGGTGGGAGGGGGCAGGGTGCGCGTGGGGATCCACACGTCTAGGGCGGCTGGAGTCCAGTGTCACAGGTCCAGCAGGAGGGTCCGGAGAGCGAAGCAGTGGCCTTTGGGTCCCTCACTGTTAGGGGCTCGTGCAGGGACGGGCTCATACCCTCTCTTTCCCGTAAACCCTTCAGATTTCAGAGAACTATAAGTTTTTTCTTCTTTTTATGCATCTTTATTTGGGAGATTATCTGGACGTTGAGCTTTGAAGCATTTATGACCTTGAAGTATCACATGTGCATACAAAAAAAACATGTTTACTTGAAATAAAATGTTGGTTTTCAGTTCCTTTTTTTTTCTTGTCATTTAAAAATTTATTTTTATACAATTTTAAAGTTTACTTTCCATGTACAGTTATTACAAAATATTGGCTGTCTTCCCCGTGTTGTACAACACATCCTTGAGCCTGTGCTACACCCAATAGTTTGTACCTTCCACTCCCACCCCTATACTGCCCCTCCCCCCTCCCCACTGGTAACCGGTAGTTAGTTCTGTCTGTGAATCTGTTCTTTTTTGGTTATAGTCACTGATTTGTTGTGTGTTTTAGATTCCACGTATAAGCAATATTACACAACATTTGTCTTTGGCTTACAGAGAAATGAGTTTTGAGTAGCATCTGGAAGCACTGAAGCAACGTGGCATGTTGTGGGATCTGAATACAAAATATTCAATAAGTAATATTCATAATAATATTCGTAACTAAATATTAAACAGATACAAGGTCCAGAATACACTTAAAAATTGGTCTCAATTTTAAATTAAAGAGAAATATTCTTGAATGTGCCTGTGTGTGCACACACACGTGTGTCTGTGTAGGTAATTCAGAAACGTCGTCTGAGCGCAGCCTCTTCAGATCCGCATCTCAGAGTCAGGCTCCAGCGCTGGGCCGGGACACCCAGGCTGACACTGGCCGGGAAGCTGCTCTTCCGTACGGGCCAGAGCAAGTGCCTTTAAACTCTGAGCCTCTTTTCACTAGAATCAAATCTCCTTTCAGGCCCTCTTCCCCCTCCCAGTCTCTTCCAAACTATGCAGTGAGAAGTCCAAAAACCTCCTGGTTGCAAGTTCAGAGTCTGCAGTGGCATCATTTCCTGACCATTGCTGCCGAAGAAGACTCCCCGTGTGCTTCATTCATGAGGCCAATTAATAAATAAACCCGCTCACAAAATGTGCCTCTCTGTCGCCCACACAAATCTTCTATTTGCTTTGAGAAAATGGCTCTACCATCGGGCTTTCTTTGTGGGCACATCTTTAAAGTGGTGTTGCGGGTGTGAGATTAACCACACTGCATTGCCTTTATGCAAAGCATCAAAGAGAATCCCGCTCTGCAAAGAAAGAAATGGCCACAGTTGCCCTGTCTGGCTAAACGGTGTGCAGTATTCAGCGCTGACAGCATTGTCTGGGGGCTGAATTTGGCCCGGCCTAGGGGACCTGCATCTGGGTTGCTGAAGGGAATATAGAACTTTCTGCGAGCTGCGTGAATAGGGCCTCCCGGCCAGCTGCACAAAGCCCTCGCCTCTTCTGATCACGCCTCCCAGGGGCCCTCTTTCACTTGGCAGTGGAATCTGGCAAAAAGCAAGGTCAAGGAGCTTTGTGAGTGAAAGGGTGACATTTGCAAAGGGAGAAAACCCCTGAACTGGGAACAGCAGAGGAAGGGCGAAGTGCATGGATCAGGGGGTGATGTCACCCTGGGCTTTCACAAAGGAGAGAGTGGCCTTTTCTCTGGGGAGATAGATGACATCAGCCTCTTGAATGGGGGCCGGTTCCATTTTCTCATCTCTTCAGCTATTAACGAGATTTCTCAAGCCTTGAGGGTTTTTCAGAGATCAGCTCGGGGTTTATAAAAACTGTATCCGGATCCTGCATGGCTGGCTTGGTTTGAACAGGAGCCAGTGGTTTCTTGACCACCTGTGGACACGCAGCATGGTATCAAAGCGCTTCTAAAAGATGCATTTTGAGAGCCCTGGCAAAGAACCTCCTTGAGGTCAGCAACATTTCTCGTAAACCTTCCCTCGGTTCTTTCCCTCCTCGCATGGGCATTTCAGTAGTCTTTGCTATTGTTGGTCTTTCAGGGGAATTCCATCTAATTTGTCGTTTTTTATTCCTTTTGTGATTTAGAGTATCTGTGCTGGGGTTTCTGGGAGGCTCACCCTTTGAGGACAAAGGTTTTATCTTTTGTAATTCAAAGAACAGTTTGTGGTCCTGCATCTTGTGTTAGTGATTACTTGGGGCCTCTGTGATATGTATTGAGGACATGTTTTCATTCAGTCATTCATTCAACCAACCAACCAGAATATATTTATTCATGACCGGGTTCTGGGCTTGGCGTTTATAAAATGTAGAGAGTGTATTTGTCTTCTCAGACTGCTGTAACAGAATACCAGCTTGAGTAGCTTAAACATCAGAAGTTTATTTCTCACAGTTCTGGAGGCTGGAAGTCCGAGATCAGGTGTCAGCAGGTTTGGTTTCTGCTGAGGCCCCTCTGTTTGGCTTGCAGACTGCAGCCTTCTCGCTGTGTCCTTACGTGGCTTTGTCTGTGTGAACCTACTGATGGCTCTGTGTGTCCAAATTTGCTATTCATATAAGGAGGCCAGTCGGGTTGGACTAGGGTCCATCCTAGGAACCTTATTCTGGCTTCATCACTGCCGTAGTAGCCCAATGTCCAAATGCAGTCACATTCCGAGGTACTGGAGGTTAGGGCTTCAGTGGGTTAATTTTGGGGGAGACACAATTCAGCCCATAACAGAGAAGAAGGAGACAGCATCCTTGACTTCAGGGAGTTGGTCAGTAGTAGCGGAGACAGAAAAAGCAAGTGCAGAATCCATGATCCATGATGCTGGGGGGCCGGGGAGGAGACCTAGGCTGGCCGCAGGGACTTTGAGAGGCCCTCCAGGCCGATTTGATACTTGAGCCGAGTTTTAACGAATAAACAAGAATCAGTCAAATCTCTGGGAGAGGGAGGCATTTCTAAGTAGAAGCAGGGAGGCTTGGGTTGATTATGGCAAAGATTTTCAACCGGTAAGTATTTCGGCTAAAGCACACGCTCCCAGCACCCACACCAAGGGGGTGAAAATTGCTTCTTGGGAGGGTGAGAATATTTTATGCTTCGTGTATAAAGCACCGATACATAGAGTACATAGCAGGTATATATTATATCTGTGATATTAAATTATTTGAGCAATCAGGAAAAAATATCCAAAAAGCCTCCTTAGAAGGGCAATAATGAACACGATTGAGAAATACGGAGCTAAAAGGAGGATAGAAGGTGAGGCAGGACAAGTTGTCGAAGACCAGTTGATGGGAGCCATCGCAAGAACTTGGATTTTATTTCCCGTGTCTGTCCTGAGCCCTGCTTCTGCACCATGCAAACATTCACAGGAACCTGGAGGTGCTCACCAGGAAAGTGATTTCTTTTTTTTTCTTTTTTTTTTTTGTGGTACGCGGGCCTCTCACTGCTGTGGCCTCTCCCGTTGCGGAGCACAGGCTCCGGACGCGCAGGCTCAGCGGCCATGGCTCACGGGCCCAGCCGCTCCGCGGCATGTGGGGTCTTCCCCGACCGGGGCATGAACCCGCGTCCCCTGCATCGGCAGGCGGACTCCCAACCACTGCGCCACCAGGGAAGCCCCAGGAAAGTGACTTTTGAATTGTGGTCAGCAGAGACTCAGTGGCAGGCTCATGAGGCCAGGGTGTGAATCGCACAGTATGGTCCTCAATCTCAGGCAGAGACCTTTCTCTCTCCCAGTATCACTTCCTGCTGGGCAGTGATAGAAGGTCACAGAGAAAGAAGTGGTAAAACACCTCTCCCACTCTGCCTCTAAGGTAACTTCAGCTGCGATCAAGAATGTGCCCTTTGTTCAGTCAATCTGTAAGCAGGCTCTTGGTAAAGACAGATGGGGGAAAACACAGACTCCTGTGATTGTTTTATGATGTTGTGTGATATGAGATAAAGAAATCTTGTTCAGTGTGGGTCAAAATTTCAGTAAAAGAGAAGCTTTTAATAACATTAGTTCTGTCTAATTTAAAAGTTATGTCCCTAACTGCTAATTAGGCTTTCTCTCACATTTATACATGCTCTATCCCGTCCTATTTATCCTGACCACTTAAGCCCATTTGATATTTTGGACTTTCACCTTTGTGTTACTCTTAGAGAATGTTTAAGCCTGGAGACTGAAAGCGAGTACAGTCTTCGTGGAGAACCAAAGCACAGATTGCTGTATTATGATACTGTGTCTGAATTTTATTTATGGCGAGTTCTCACTTAACATCTTTATTGGAAAGAAGTTCTTAATGGATGATGCTAATGTAAAAAAAAAATCTGTTTATAAATTTGTAAAAGTGGGATGATCACTTACTAAGAAAATCCTGCAGTTCTTTTCGCCTTGGTTTCACAATTTTTCCAGCAAGGTCCTAGTAACCAGAGGCAGCATTAAACCTAGGCAGACATTTCGCTATGAGCGGAAAAGCTAAATTCTGACATTATTTGCCTCCTTGACGACAAAGGAAAATACACACACACAGGGTTGACCTTCATGTAATGTTGGCTCTGAGTCTCGTATCCAGTGGCAACCTTTTAGGAGTCTGGCATCCCAATTCCCACGTCACTACTGTTTGCAGAGGTTGAGCTCTATTTCCATTGCTACTCTTTCAAACAGTTATGAAAAGAAAAAAGTAACCCTCGAACAACCATGACCTTCCCAAATCATAGATTGCACAATTTGTAATAGTCCTTGAGACTTGGGCCAAAAAGAAGGGCTTTCTTGAACCTTCTGTTTGTGTTCTGGTTCCTTAGCAACCACACCCCTGATAGATACTGCACATACTTTCCAGGGGATTCCACACTTTTCTGTACAAAGTGCAAAAAGAAACCACGCATTTTTTTCCACAGTTTCAAATTTAGCCCCAAATGACTAAACCAACACAGAATAAACACGATGTTCAGTGTAGAACATAATTTTTGTCCCCAGAGATTTCTCTTTTTGAGCATTTACTTAAATAATGCCGTACTTATCTCTGACATTATGTATCCGAGGACTTGTTTTTTTGTATATGCTGCTGGATATTCAGAGAAACTAAAGCCAGCCTTCCGTGGCCTTGACTCACAAAACCAAGAATGAATCTCTGGTATAAGATAGTAATTACATTCTAGAAGATTTAACCTAATTCTGTATTCTCTGTATAAGTGATGACATTGATATACCTTATCCCTGATTTTTTTCTCCTTCTAGTTATACTTTCAGACTACTCATAGGCTAAATAATACAGATTTATCAATACTACCTAAATGTAATTTTACATTTATTTTAAGACGTTAATGGTGATAAAAATAAAACCACGTGACCATGTTAAGAGCGCACGAAAATATGATTTAAATGCTTGGTGCACTGACTTAATTGACACCTCATTTATTACTACTGGACCAAGTAATTATTTAAAATGTTGATATTATAATTTTTGAAAAGTTGGTATTATCTTCCTACCATGTGCTGGGCCTTTGGCTAGCATTTTAAAAATACGATCTCTTGTCTTCTCCTAATAATACTCTGAGATCAGCATCATCATCCACATATTATGGATGAGAAAACCGAGGGAGGAGTCAGGGAAGTCAAGTAACTTCCCCAAACTCAAAGAGGGAATGAGGACACACGACCAAGTGTGTGGTGTCGAACGCCCAGGTGTTTACACAGCTGCACTCGGCCTACAAGCAAATGATTTTTCCCCACAATTTTTCATTGCAAAAAAGATGAGATGATATTGCAACGCAGAGAAGGTCAGAGCTTAGAGCAGGTAATTTTGCAGCTAAATTCCCACTGAGGATAATGGCTGTTTTTGAAAGAACGTGTGCTGTCTTTCCCAAGTAAATAATGTTCCAGTTCCGAGGTCTCCCCGCTGAATTCCACAGCTCCTTCTTCCATGGCAATGATGGGGGTGAAGCGCAGCACTTAGCCAACAGCTAGTTCAAAATAGCTGAGTTTGCTTGTCTGTCCTTCAGCACAGTATCTGCTTTATTCCTCATTCGTAAAGTGTTCTTTCTCTGGAGCGGCTACATATGGTTGCTGTAATCATACAGTTTGAGCTGGGATAGACCACAGAGATCATCTAATCTGCTACCATGGCTTAGTTATGCAAAAGAGCTTACAAGAGAGCTGCTCTTAAAGCGAAGGATAGGTACCCCATAATCGATTGGTTGGACGAGGGTGGAGCGCTTGAGGGTTTGGTTAATTCAGGACCCCAGTCAGAGGGGACGTGGGCTGACTGGACGCCCGAGGCATGTGTCCTGTGAGGGACCAGCACCCTTCCTATTGTCATCACAGAACATCGTCTCATGGCTCAGGCTCGGACAGAGCTTGGAGGGTCAGAGGACACCACGACCATCGGCATGGCGCTGCCTACACTTGTCCATTGGTCCATCAGGGGCAACCTTGCTCTGGAAGAAAGGCTGGGGGTTGGGGGAGGTGAGAGGAGGAATGGGGGTGGGTGAGGGCGGGTGACGCAGAGCCCTGTGGGGAGGCGGTGAGCTTCTCTCCCTGCAAACACACTGTGTACCAAAATAATTAAATGGAAAGAGGGACTTCCCTGGCAGTCCGGTGGTTAGAACTCGGCCCTTTTACTGCCAAGGGCCCGGGTTCAATCCCTGGTCGGGGAACTAAGATCCCACAAGCTGTGCAGCATGCCCCAAAAAATAAATTAAATAAATAGAAACAAAGCCAGATTTGAATGAATACTTAGTATGAGTGTTGAACTTGGAAATCACATAAAGAGAACATGTTTCCTCTGTCTTTGCCTGTTTGGGGGATTTCATGAAGTAGCTCTTGGTAGTCTTATGCATGACTACTTACTTTAGGGGAAATTAGTCCAGCTGCCTTGGTCTCATTTCATTTCCTTGGAAGATGTTTTTATATATTTTGTTCAGAAACCTTCAATAATTACAAAAATGTATAAGAGAGAGAGAATGATTGATTGATTTCTCCTGAATTGTAAGCAAAGAATTTCTGCCGGGAAACCATTTTTCAGCTTGGTTGGAATGAGTAGATTAGATGAAAAAGGATATAGTTAATCAAAATGAAAAGATGCCAAGATCAACTATACTTGTTTGGGTCAAAAGGAAAGATTTTTAAACTTTCATATAAAGGAAATTAAAGTTTATATTATGTAAAGAGTCCTAAAATATGGGTACATTGGGTTCATGTCTTTTTAATGGTATACTAAGGTGAAACACTTCAATATTCAGATTCAGAACATCTCAGAGAGTCTGATGGCTATGAAAATATTAATTTTGAATATTAATGTGACACCTTACATGGTAATTTAAAAGTCATTTTATAACTGTGGTTGGTATTGATTTTTGAGCTCCTTGTATCCTTATATCTATTTTCCAAGTCATTAACTTCATGTTATGACCTTATTCTTTCACTCTTTTTTTTTGTCCCTACCACTGAAAGTAGATAACTCTACTCCATATCCATTACTGTATGGAATACATTTAGACAAAATGATTATCACAAAGTCTGGGTCTGGGATGAAATTCTTATGGAAGATGAAACTTTCTGAACCCTCACCCTAAACTCTTGAGTTGGCTTCTCCTAATGTGATACTGAGCTTAAGTTTGTCTCTAGTTTTCTCAACAATAGACTTGGTGCTGAGTCTGAACGTTTATGTCCCCTCAAAATTCATGTGTTGAAACCTAACCCCTAAAGTGGTAGTATTAGGAATGGGGCATCTGGGAGGTGATTAGGTCATGAGTGTAAAGCCCTCATGGTTGGGATTAGTGCCCTTATAAAGGAAGCCCCAGAGGGACCCCTCACCCCTTCTGCCATGTGAGGTCTATAACCCAGGATAGGACCCTCAGCCTCACTTCCTAGGCCTACTGTAACAAAATACCACAACTGGGTAGCTTAAAACAACAGAAATTTATTTTTTCACAGTTCTGGAGTCTCAAAGTCGAAAATCAAGGTATCAGCAGAGCCATCACTTCGAAGGCTCTAGAGAAGAATCCTTCCTTACCACTTCCAGCTTCTGTTGGTTGCTGGCCATCCTTGGCTTTCCTTGGTTTGTCCATGTGTAACTTCAGTCTCTTTCTCAGTCTTCATATGGCCCCTCTTCCTTTTGTGTGTCCGTGCCCAAATCTCTCACTTCTTAGAAGGGCATCAATTATATTGAATTTCAGCCCCCCTCTAATCCAGTATGACCTCATCTTAACTTCATAACATCTGCAAAGACCCTATTTCCAAATAAGGTCACGTTCACAGGTTCCAGGTGGACATGATTTCTGGGGGACACTATTCAAGCCAATACAGGAGGTTCTGCAGCTTTGACAACTTTCCCCTCTCCTGGAGTTACCTGCTTTGTCTTCTTTCTTTTTCCTCTGGAGAATTTCCCATTCCTTGGCCTTTACATTACCTGGTTTTCGTCTCTGATTTAATCTCGTGATTGCTCCAGCTGGTGCCCTCTCTGTCCTCACAGAATCAGTCTAACCCACAAAATCCCCCAGAATATGAATCTGCAAATCCTTAAGATCAGGTGAATTTGGGCAGCCCACTCATGGCTTTGTCTTCGGAGAGGAGTGTTGACCTGATTTTAGTCTTCTCTCTTAGGATGGATACCTATCACTTGCCTTTCTCCTATACCTCAGGACTGTGCCACGCACTTTTAGACTGTTGGGGGATTAACTGGTAAAACCAAACCAGGAATTGCTGACTTTTTGTGGTTCTTATATGTGCCATGGTCACCGTAAGACAACTTTGTCCGTTTTAAGGAGCTCGTATCTGTCTCCACCTCCATTCCAACCTAACCTGAAAGTTTCTGTTCAAAATTGCTTTAATTACATTATTTGCATGTCTCATAGGTAAATCAGGCAATCCGACCCTTGGGCATATATTCAGAGAAAAACATTATTTGAAAAGATACACGCACCCCTATGTTCATAGCAACACTATTTACAATAGCCAAGGCATGGAAGCAACCTAAATGTCCGCCAACAGATGAATGGATAAAGAAGATATGGTACATATATACAATGGAATATTACTCAGCCATAAAAAAGAATGAAATAATGCCATTTTCAGCAACATGGATGGACCTAGAGATGATCATACTAAGTGAAGGAAGCCAGACAAAGACAAATACCATATATTGCTTATATGTGGAATCTAAAAAAAATGATACAAATGAACTTATATACAAAACAGAAATAGACCCACAGACATAGAAAGCAAACTTATGGTTACCATAAGGGGAAGGGGAAGGGAGGGGTAAATGAGGAGTTTGGGATTAACATAGACACACCACTATATATAAAATAGATAACCAACAAGGACCTACTGTATAGCACAGGGAACTCCACTCGATACTTAGTAATGACCATTGATCATACTAAGTGAAGTAAGCCAGACAAAGACAAAGACCATATATTGCTTATATGTGGAATCTAAAAAAAATGATACAAATGAACTTATATACAAAACAGAAATAGACCCACAGACATAGAAAGCAAACTTATGGTTACCATAAGGGGAAGGGGAAGGGAGGGGTAAATGAGGAGTTTGGGATTAACATAGACACACCACTATATATAAAATAGATAACCAACAAGGACCTACTGTATAGCACAGGGAACTCTACTCGATACTTAGTAATGACCTATAAGGGAAAAGAATCTGAAGAAAAAAATGTATATGTAACTGAATCACTTTGCTGCACACCTGAAACTAACACAACATGGTAAATCAACTATATTCCATTAAAAAAAAAAAAAAAAGTGAGGCCCGTGTACCACAGGAAATAGTTGAACCTTGTTTTGGGTCGGACTTTCCCAAATTCTGAGCTCCTAGTTACCGTTTCTCATTATAGCACCCCATGCCTGACTCCTATGAAAACAGTCCTTACTGGTAACTCCTCCTTGCGACCCTGCCCCCTTCGCCTGCTGCCCTTTTGCATGTCAGAGGGGAATTGGACAGACCAGTGAGTCTCCTCTCAAGGTCCTGCAGAAGAGAAGGTTTTTATTTTTACATTATAGAAAAACTGTTAAAATATACATCATTCATTTTGATGAGGCATCATCATTTATTATTTAAAATTTATTCTTTTACTCTACTTTGGCTTTTCAGCTTCTTTTTCACATTTACCCTGATCTCTCAGACATTTCCCTCCGAAATTAGAGGATAAGGCTGTGAGGATGTCCTGTTTGGGTCCGTTCTCTGTTCCTTTTCCTCCAGCCTCAGGGGGCTTTGGCCCAGAGTCACTTCCAAGTGGGCAGGCCCTCCCAGTGCTGTTGGTTTATGGAACATAGTTTCAGGAAAATGCCAAGTGTAAAGAAGTTTGAGCAATTGTAATTGCAGGAAACACAGAATGTGCTTTTAAAACTTTGGACCTCTAATTCCATCTAGCCGTTTCATTGCTAATTTGCTTTTATTAAAACCAAAAAACAAAACAAAAGATCAACAGCCACTCCAGACCTTGAGGATAGAACATACGTAGACTATGCTTTTTGTTGTTGTTCTGGAATTTTATAACTCGTTGCTTGTTTTAGGTCAAACAAACAAAAAAAAAACCCCAAAAAACAGTGTTAGCAAAGTTCTTTTTTGAATTTAATTTATTGCTTTTTTGAATTTAATTTTACTGATTTGCTTATATATGGAAAAGATTTGTTATCTTCACAAGTAAGCAGGTTTAGTAACAACTTTTTTTTTTTTTTTTTTTTTTTTTTTTTTGGG
>NW_020173682.1:1763510-1798224 GCF_003031525.2 Neophocaena asiaeorientalis asiaeorientalis | reverse complement strand
GACTCTCAACCACTGCGCCACCAGGGAAGCCCACAACTTTTTTTTTTTTTAACATCTTTATTGGGGTATAATTGCTTTACAATGGTGTGTTAGTTTCTGCTTTATAACAAAGTGAGTCAGTTATACATATACATATGTTCCCATATCTCTTCCCTCTTGCGTCTCCCTCACTCCCACCCTCCCTATCCCACCCCTCCAGGCGGTCACAAAGCACCAAGCAACAACTTTTAACTCTTTCTTGTTATGAGTTCCGTAGATCAATGTGCTTCCTGCTGATAACGTAAGCGCTTCCTTTCAGTTGATGGCTGCGAGTTTGGAGGAAAGGAGAATCACACAAATTATCAGTCACCAGTACTAAAAGTTTTATAAAGATTAATTAAAACTGAAACAAATATGATTCTCCTCAGGACATTATTTTATTCCAGTTCAGCTGATGTCTGACGATGTGAGCATATTAGATTTGTCAGATTTGTCTCAAATTAAATGGAAAAGCATTTTGCTTTATTATTTTCTGGTTGCTATGGTGACTTTTTTCCTCAGTAGATGGACAGAACGGTAATGAGGGTGGTGTTCAACACTGCCGTTCCAGGGCCTTAGGGCTGAAATGCCCAGTGAGGCATAGTGGAGAGAAGGCAGAACTGCGAGTAGGGGCTTGGGGGCAGGAGGGTTTGGCGGGGGGGAGGTTGGCCCCAGAGCCGCCGTTCACTATATGAGTTACAAGTCCAGCAGCCTTCTTGAGCCTTGCTCTGCTCATCTCTAAAATGGGCCCGGTATGATCACTCTTGCCTGCCTCGTAGAGTTGTTATGAATTTCAGATAAGATTAACGTGCTCATTAAAAGCACATTGAAAAGCTGTGCACTACCGTACAGATATGAACTATCTTTATTGTAGCTTCATGAACAATTGATTTCTTATGTCTTATCGGGTGATCCTTGTTTCTACCACACAAGGTGCAGAAATAGTAAATCAAAGAAAATGAACAGCTTCTTCCCATACCAGGGCTCAAACCCGTGTCCCCTGCATTGGCGCGTGGATTCTTAACCACTGCGCCACCAGGGAAGTCCCTGAATTCCACACTCTTTATTAAAAATAAAGCAAAACCAAAACTTGTTTCTACCACACAAGGTGCAGAAATAGTAAATCAAAGAAAATGAACAGCTTTGCTGTTCAATATAAACAAGATATTGTTGATGAGGCAGAATTAAATTATTTTGCTTTTGATTCATTTCAGCGTTTGGAACATGTTTTCTCTCCCTATTTAGAATTAAACACAACAGGAGTTTTTGGACTGTCTTGCTATTTCCTTTAACTGGCAGTGGGACAGTATGTGTTGATATAGGTTCCAAGTCACATTTCCTGTGTTGTAACCAGTCTCTTTTTCACAGCTAATTAAGTGGAAAACGATGTATAAATACAATTCGAAAGATTCACATTGTATACTCTTTAAAAAACTCTACTATTTACTGTGAATTATAGTTTTTGTTTTTCATTTATAATTTTAAAAACTCAACTGTTGGTGTGAATTTATTATTTTTCATTTCTATGTATAATTATCCAATTCCAAATTCATATTCTAATGTTTCAGTGTTAACCTAAAGATAGCTTGAATTTATGAAGCAAATTATCAAATAAATCATTACATATTTCTTTTTTTGGTTAATAGAAATGTTCTCAATTTTGTTATGAATATGTTTTCCTTTGTCCCTTAAGGAGAGCATAGAAAAAATAGACATTCATTTTTTCAGTTTTTGGGTTTTTTAAAACATCCTTATTGGAGTATAATTGCTTTACAATGGTGTGCTAGTTTCTGCTTTATAACAAAGTGAATCCGCTACACGTATACATATATCCCCATATCTCCTCCCTCTTGCGTCTCCCTCCCATCCTCCCTATCCCACCCCTCTAGGTGGTCACAAAGCACCGAGCTGATCTCCCTGTGCTACGCGGCTGCTTCCCACTAGCTCTCCATTCTCCATTTAGTAGTGTATATATGTCCATGCCACTCTCTCACTTCGTTCCAGCTTACGCTTGCCCCCATTTTTTCAGTTTTTTAAAGATATATTTTGACATAAATTTTTTTTTTTTGCTTGATACCAAGTACACATTTATTAAAGAATTTCCAAATCTAGGAAAAAGAAATGATACCCAGGAGAGTGAAGCATAACTGGCTAAATGCTGATAAAAGTCTCTCATCTGTGGAATGAAATTAGTATCGAAAGAGAATTATGCCAACACTGTACTATTGAAACTAGCAAATTCTAAAATATCTTTTGGCTACTCGACATAATGATTTATTTATTTTTGTTTATAACTTACCACCAATTAGCACGTGAAAGATAAAATAGAATTCACTATTGTTTTTCAAATCAAAACTTATTGAAACTACTCTTTGCAAACTGAAGGAAAAGCAAAAAGAATTTAATGATTTGCAGGAGGGCATGTGGTAATAGCACTTTTTTTATGTCTACAGATGGATTTTTTTTTCCCCAGGGACATTAAGTATACCTGGCTTCTCTAGCACTGCTTGTACTATGGCATATGCTCAGTAAATATTGATTGAATGGATGGATGGATGAATGGGAATTGGAAAGTTATTTTATGTCGTTCAAAATTTAGAAATACAAAGAGGGAGTTAAATTTCTACCCTAATTATCAGAATTAACTTTATATTTCACTACTTTATAGTTTTTACCATAAAATACCACTGAATTAATTTGTTCTATTTTGCGTTTGATGTGAACTGTTAAATCAAAGTTGTTACCTTTTGGTAAATTAAGCTTCAGAGGTAGTGAGATTATGAAGAGAAAAAGAAAGCTGCAAAGAGTCTTCAAGCTCCAACAGTTTCTTTGTCTCCTCCTCACAAGCACACAGTATTTTTCCCCAGTATGGTATCACTTTTAATAATATTGGAATTTCTCTTTAGGAGACACACACATAAGTGCTATTCATGAGAAAAGAGCACGGCATACCTAAAAATAAAATTGTGCTTTGTTTTTTTATAAACCTTGTTTTTGTTTATTTTAAACCTTAGGGGAAAGTACTCTATGGGTATCCAGAGCTGTAAGTGGGTAAATAAAAAAGTACTGTAATTTTTCAAAGCATCATTGACTGCCAAGAATCTGATATTATCATTCCAGCTTACAGCAACTCAGTTAAGGGTATTAGTATCCTGCTATTTGCAAAGGAATTTACAAGGAAACCTAAAACAATTGGAAAAGACAATGGAAAAATATTATACAGACTTTTAGATGAATCGACTATGATTTTAAAAAAAGAATTAGATTATCTGATGAGCTGAATCTAAATAAAAATGCAGGTGAGGTGTCCAAGCTTCCATTTCCTTGTTCTCTTTTATATTATGTGACCACAAAGTTATTTTCTGCCAAAGGTTTTTTTTTTTTCCACTGGCTTGCTTATTTGATACAACTGATACTAAGAACCATAGGAGCTGAAAATGTAGGTTGAAAAAAATGGGGGTAACAGACTGGCTTTGCTTACCTATAATGTATTTTAGTAAGAGATGCTTTCCATGGGCCACTGTGTTGCACAACTCCAGGGAGCATCGTCTGATGGAATACACTGTGACTGGTGCCCCCTGGGGTTGTGCAGTGGTGCTGAGCACATATACCATCTGTGCTGATTTTGGCTTCAGGAATGTTTTCCACGGATGGTTGTAGTAGGAAAAATATTTTTGAATCTTCACGCACTTATGTTTTTTTAACATTCACCACAGGCTACAATGTCAACACGTCTAATTTTAAATAGCTTTTTCGCAGGACTTTAACCAGAAATAAGAGTAGAAACTTGATAGGAAAGATGCTGTCCTCTGCAACAAATTTAAAGTCTGAAAACACAGAGGTTTTTCAAATGGAAGCAGGAAACCGGCCATTCAAGAAGATGGTAGCGTGCTGAGCTGGAATCCAACTTCTTTACACAATCAGGATTCTTCTTGGAATTCTCAGTTCTTTTCAGTTAAGTGGAGATTCTGTATGAAAACTCTTTCTTTTGAACTTTTATAACACTTTTTTCTAATTCCCTGTACAGACAAATACATTTGCAAAGGTGGATAGTAGACATGACCTCAGCTTTAGTGTCTTAATGTGAAAATGCACATACATTCACAATGGAGTGAGGAGGCATTGTCATTTTTAAACATGAAAAGCCTTGACTTGACGCTCAGTAAGGGAAGGTGCTTGGAAGAATTTACCAACTGATAAGAATATTCTGGAAAATAGAAAAGGGAGATATGTTAACAGAGCAAACAATTTTTTTTTTTTTTTTGCGGTACGCGGGCCTCTCACTGTTGCGGCCTCTCCCGTTGCAGAGTACAGGCGCCGGACGCGCAGGCTCAGTGGCCATGGCTCACGGGCCCAGCCGCTCTGCGGCATGTGGGATCCTCCCGGACCGGGGCACGAACCAGTTTCCCCTGCATCGGCAGGTGGACTCTCAACCACTGCGCCACCAGGGAAGACCCCAAACAATTTTTTTTAATCACCAAAAATTTCTTTTGGAAAACAAAAGAAAAAAATTTAGAATTTTTAGAAAAAACAATTATCGTTTTTTCTAATTTTATCTTTATTTTTTTCTAATTTTGTCTTTAAAATTTGAGCCTTCCTCAAGTTTTACTTCTTCCATACATTTTTCTCTCCCTTTCCATTCTGAAATCTCTGAATTCTTACCAACTATGTGAGTCTGTGGAGTGTAGTAGTTAAGAACCCCACATTGCCGGATTGCACGGATTGGTTGATAGCGGGAGATTCTGCGCATGGGTGGCTCCACCCCTCACGACTTAGGTACCTTAGACAAACCACTCGACCTATGTTTGCATTGATTTGCTCATTTGAGAAATGCAGATAATAATGATCCGTGTGGTTGTTGTGAGCGTTAAAATAGGAACTATCTGTAAAGTGCATCTATGCACTCAGTAGGCAGTGGCAGTGTTTTACTGTGTACCACGTGTTGTAGCATTTGATTATTTGTTATAATGACTTGCCTTAATTACTTTCTAAGGCATGATGTATACATTCATAAAACACATGCTAGAGTCTTTTTCCATGCTTGGGTTTAATACGTCAGTTTTTTGTTTGTTTGGTTTTTAGATGTACATTTCCCAGGGCCAGGACGTATATCATTTTTGTTGTTGTTTTTATTTATCATTCACTTTATTTTTTTTTAATTTTGTTTTATTTTTTTGTGTGTGTGGTACGCGGGCCTCTCACTGTTGCGGCCTCTCCTGCTGCGGAGCACAGGCTCCGGACGCGCAGGCTCAGCGGCCATGGCTTACGGGACCAGCCACCCCACGGCATGTGGGATCTTCCCGGACCGGGGCACGAATCCGTGTCCCCTGCATCGGCAGGTGGACCCTCAACCACTGTGCCACCAGGGAAGCCCTCACTTTATTTTTTAGAGGAGTTTTAGGTTCACAGCAAAACTGAGTGGGAGGTGGAGTTCCCATGTAGCCCGGTCCCCACCCACGCACAGAGTCCACCATTATCAGCCTCCTCCACCAGAATGGGACATTTGTTACAGTTGATGACTCTATATTGACAAAGTCCACAGCTTACATTAGGGTTCACTCCTGAAGTTGTATATTCTATGGGTTTTGACGAATTTATGACATGTGTCCACCCTAACGGTATCATACAGAGTAGCTTTATCACCCTAAAAATCTTCAAAAAAAGCACTCTACCCATTCATCTCTCCTTCCCCTCCAGCCCCCGGCAACCACTGGTCATTTTACTGTCTCCATAGTTTTGCCTTTTCCAGAATGTCATACAGTCAGAATGATACAGTATGTAGCCTTTCCAGACTGGTTTCTTTCACTTTTTTTGTTTTTTTTTTTTTTAGATTTAATTTTGTTTATTTTTGGCTGCACTGGGTCTTTGTTGCTGCACGAGGGCTTTCTCTAGTTGCGGTGAGCGGGGGCTACTCTTCGTTGTGGTGCACGGGCTTCTCATTGCGGTGGCTTCTCCTGTTGTGGAGCACGGGCTCTAGGCACACGGGCTTCAGTAGTTGTGGCTCGCGGGCTCATGCCACCAGGGAAGCCCTCCTCCATGTCTTTTTGTGGCTTGATAGTCCATTTGTTGTTAGTGTTGAATAATATCCCATGTCTGGATGGACCACAGTTTATTTATCTAATTCAGCTACTGAAGGACATCTTGGTTGCTTCCAAGTTCTAGCAGTTAAGAATAAGGCTGCTATAAACATCTCTGTGAAGGTTTTTTGTAGACATATCATATATATATATATATTTTTTAATTTCCTACAGTCTCTCATACAAAGGTAAGGATTTTTAGCACTTAGAATTCCACATCTGAGGTCTGAAAGGACTTAGAAATAACGCATTAGATACAAGGAAACTGAAGACCAAGCGACCTGGTGTCGACTGCGTGTGCAGTCTGTTGTACTTCCTACCAGGAAATTCTTACCTGTATGTAACGAAGAAGATCTAAAAATTAGGTTGACGTCTTGAAAATATTACCAAAGGTTTGATGTGGTGAGCATAAGAGCTGAGAATTATCGCCCCAAATGATATAATCAATTTTTTTTAAAGAGTGAATTTAATAAGCTGTAGCCATGGTTTTTCCTCATTGTTTTATAACTGCTCATTTTAACTTTATTATGACTTTATAATTTCTCTCCTAAGCTAGGCATTGTGCATTTTGAGTTATGTTTTGCGTAGCTGGATTTTTGACTTTTTCCCAGTGGCCGATGCCCTCTTGGGACTGACTGAGCCTTGCTCTTTTCACAGGTTGTGGCGGAGAGTTGTCTGGGGACACGGGCTCCTTCAGTAGCCCCGGCTACCCTAACAGGTACCCCGCCAACAAGGAGTGTATCTGGTACATTCACACAGCCCCTGGGAGCAGCGTTCAGCTCACCATCCATGACTTTGATGTGGAGTATCACGCAAGCTGCACCTTCGATGTCCTGGAGGTAGGAAATTAGATAGTTTTCCGCACGTTATGGGATTTGGGGGGTAGAACTGGAAATCACTCTGCCGAAAACCCTAAATTCTTTCCAGGGGCCAGCAGTGTTCTATTCTTAGACGTTTCGATGAGTATCAGCCCTTGGTGAATGATGCTTGCAGACAAATGGAGTTAATATCTCAGTTTGGCTTTCCCTAAAAGCAGTGCCCGAATGGCTGGGTGTAATTAGAAGGTGGTACCAGGCGGCAGAAGGGAGGGAACCATGGGGGGAGGCTGAGGAGAGAGAACCAAGGAAGGGAGCCCCTGTGGGCGACGTGGGCTTAATCCTGCTGCAACCCCCGAGGTCCTATGAGGTCTGCTGCTCAGAACCATCCCTCTAAGGACACAAGGCATTGGTCCCCTAGCTCCCGTCCCCACTGATGGAACCTGGGATCATCAGTGCCCCACACTTCCAGCCTGAGAAAGCTCCCTTGGGAAAGGCAGTGGGTGGCAGAGTGTAAAGAAGTCGTGGGTGCTCGGGGTAGGACAGGGCAGGGAGCTGAGGAAGTGGCCGCAACTTTTCCAACACGGCTGCCATGGCTTTATCTCGGGTAATTAAGATGGCCCTTGAGATTCGGTTATCATCGGCTGTTTGTTGCAGGAATCTAGTCATTAGATGATTTCCAAGTACACATGAAACTCCTATCGCCTCAGCGGTAGGGACTGCCTCATGGCAAGGTTCTGTATCTAGTAGAAGTTAAAGTCCACGAAGGCTGGGTATTTGTCTGTTTTTGTTCTGTTTTGTTTTGCTTCACTGCTATACCCCCAGAGCCATAGAGCACTTGGCAAATAGTAAACACTTGATATATATTTGTGGGATAAATGAAAGTGTCACATCTCCAATTGTCGTGCAGTGATAATGTACATTTATGGTGATTTGCAAAGGGATTTCAACATCCATTTTCCCATTTGAATGTTAACGAATCCTGTGAGGTAAGAGGGGGATTTTACCGCTCCCCATTTCACTGTTGTCAGAACGGAGGCTCAAAAAGATTGCCGGGTTTTTCCCCAACCATAAGGATGGTGAGTGGAAAAGCTGAGAACGGAATCCCTCCCCGCCGCACACGCCACGTCAGCCAGTGTAGAAGGACAGATGTGGGCAGCGTGCAAGATACTGAAAGGAGCGGCTTGTCGACAGGCCTGTATAGGAAACTTTACAACTTAAAAGCCTTATTTAATTACAAACCAAGTTGTCTCCTTGAAAAGAAATGGGGTTCTCAAATCACGTCCTCACTGAGGAGACGCAGCGTCACTAGGAGTCACATTTAGCAGCTCGAGTCTGCAAAGAAGGACGATGCTGCAGTAAGTGGGACTGGAGACAGAGCCCGTGAGTCCTTGGGTTCCACCCAAGCCCTGTCTTCACGTAAGTCCGGCTGCCCAGGCGTGACTCCAGCTCAGAAGAGGGCCAGTTTCTTCCGAGGAGAGAATAAGGTAGCTCCCGAAATTCACGAAACTCACACGCAGCTCAGACTGTGAAGCAGTGATGACGCTCACGCGGGGAGTGTCGAGACGCTCCCTCCCGCGGGCGAGATTCCTCAGGCGCATGGCAGCCCTTAACCCGCACAAAGGGCTGGCGGCAGTGTCCCACGGTAACGTGGCACGTTCGTCACCCTTCATTTTCATATTGCAAAGCTCGTGTGATCGTTGCCTACTTGGCAACATGTAAATAGGGTTCACTGTGCTTTGGTTTTGTCCCACCCATTACGTGAGAGAGCAAAGAGCAGGCCTGTTCCCTGTGAGCGGCCTTGGGGACAGAGGGGCAGCACAAGGCCTCTGGGCAGCAGCGTTCAGACAGGGTCCTGCACAGAAAGGACCGTGAGAAGAGGCTGCGGTCTGCTTGGGGCTTACCTGTGTCAGGACAAGGTGGGCTCCCGTGTCCCATCCAACCAGGGTTTGAGGGAATATATTGAAACCCTTAAATATTGGGGCAAGTTTTTCTCTTAAGGCTGAAGTGAGTTAACCCCCTGGCTTTTCCCCTCCAGACCTTGTTGGACGTCTCTGCAAATATTCAAGAAGGTGCTGTCATCAATTTGGGTTAATGACAATAGAGTGATTTTTTCCCATCCCTATCACATGGACGCCGATAACATGTTAGCAACAGGTTTCACAATATTTTACCCCAGGTGGGTGTGTGGCCTGGAAACATCGCTGACTTCCTCCACCCATCTGTCCCCGTCCTGTTTGTTCATCAGCCCGTCCTGCTCTGAGCCCCGTAGGGCCTCACTGTCTCCAGGTATCCGGTTTACCTGAGTTTCACCTGATCTAACCAAGAGTCCATCTATTTTTCTCTCAAAAAGCAGGTGTCCGGAGAGTGGCCAGCTGTATCAGGCAACAGCCATTTGGTTACTCATAACCCTGGAATGCTGACTTGATTGTAACAGTAAATGGAGCTAACAGAGCAGAAAGAACTGTTCAAAACAGATTAAAACCATAGGCTTTGAAATGTTCTATATCCTGAGCATTGGCTAAAAACACATTTTTAAATCTCTGATCATCAGACCAATTCTTTTCCCCACAAAGTTGAGTCATATGCTGTAATCCAACGAAGCACACCCTGAAATTCTTTCCATCTTTTTCCTCTTTTGAAGAGTCATGTGCTAACTATTGGTTTTAATTTGTGGAAGCGGAAAGTACCATTCTGTTGTTTGAGTGAGAGAAACGCTGGCTGATTTCACTTCAGTCCTTGAGAAAGGAGCCTGAACAGCACAGAGCAGAAAAGGGAAGCCAGTCCTCGGCGCAGGAGACCCAGACGGTTGCCTGGTGCGGGCAGTCAGCCTCCCCTGGTCTCTCGCCCGCTGTCTTTGTGAACCCGGCTCAGTACGAGGGAAAAAGCAAAGAACGTCAAAAGCGGCAGTGTTTACGCTTCTGGAGGCTCTAGGCCCGGCCGACTCACACCCGCTTTGTTTGCGATCTCAAGGGGACCCTGAGCAGGGAGACCAGAATATTTTGCTGACCTGCAAGTTTTCTTTGTTAGAACTAAACGCTTGCGCTCAGCGTTCTGTCCAAATATGTGCTGCTCGCGGGGTGGGCGATTGGGGGCCCGGGCTGTGGGTTTCAGGCTCTGAGCTCCACCCCAGGCCAGGGGGCAGGGGAATCTCAAGGGTGCTAAACCAGAAGCAGTCTGGTTTGTGCCATTTGCATACGTGTACATGGGAAGGGCCACACAGGGCTCTTCCTCCAGTCCTGCCTCTGATGGGACTTGGGGGCCACACAAACAGAGCTCTTCTAGGTGAAAATCAGCTCGAAGCGGTTGGCTCGCTTCATTCCTTTGCAATTACAGCCCTTGCGCTCGGCCCTCCCGGAACAGTGGTTTCATTCATTTCGGCCTTTCCCGCATGGCTGGGGGAATTAATCAGACAAAGAAATCATTATGGATTCAAATCACACACTCCTCACCGAAAGTAGGCTGCTTGTTCTTGCTCTCCCTCCCCGGAGGACACTTGAGTGAGGTCCACATCAGTCATCAGTCGGCAGCCGCCCTGGGGTGGGGGAGGGGGCAGGGGCGCAGGGCCTCAGGCTGGGGAGATGCTCTGGTGGGAGAGCGGCGCAGGTCAGGGTGGGGAGGGCACCACACGCACCCACTGGGCCACCTTTCCTGGGTCTGGTTCCAGCCGGGAGGGGGGAAGGGCGCAGATGCCTGAGAACTGTCACCAAATTGGTGACTAACGCCAAGTGTGGCAAGATTGACGGTCGGGGGTCTCCACCTTCTGTGGGATTCTTATCTTCCCCCCACACCCCCGCACACGGGTTATCCAAGGGGCCCTTGAGAAACCTGTGTGTGAGGCATCCTGGAGGCCCCCGTGGGCTGGGCCAGACCTCCTGCAAGATGCTGGACGTGAGATCCAGGGGACAGTTGCCACGAGGAATGTGTCGCCGGGATATTGCATCCAGCCAGATAGTTGCAAATTGCAGCAGCCTAGGATATCTCGGGACAAGTGAGATGGACCTAGCGGGGCAGAGTCCAGGGCGATTCCCGAGCAGAAGGTGAACGCTCTCCGTCTTGCTCCTGTGAGCGTCTGTGCCAGGAGAAGGTACAGAGGGGCCTGTAGGACTCCCTCCCTGAGGGTACCGCAGAACACACTGATAGAGGTTACATTTTCACTCCCTCTGAAGGGGCAAAAGTATATTAAATGCCTAATCTTGTAAAGCATTCGGGTTGCAAAGTGGAAAATCCTAAAAATGTAGCAGTGATCAATAGCCTTCAGTGAACAAACAAAATAGCTTTATGCTAAGGCTGTTCCTATGCGCCCAGAAGAGTTAGAAAATCAGACCTGATACTGGATTATCTGCCACATACCTCTGCCAAAGAAAGCAGGGGATCCTATGTGGACTTGGAAGAGGGGAAGGGGAGATAGGGGAGAGTCTGGGATAATCTACTCAGTTCAGCTCTGCAGCTCCGGCTGAGGGGACAAGCAGGCATTTCGTGGGCAGTTGAACTTGTGTGTTACGAGGGCAGAGGGAGTGCCTTGGAAAATCCAGCTCAAGTTTACAGTGTGCCCCCACATGGGGAGGCTGAGATTTCAATCTCTGCTGATAATAGGATCCAAACGCTGGTGCTAAAGGGGAATCAGCGGAAGGCTTGTAATTGCTTAAGTATCTCTCTCAAGTTCTTTTTTTCTCCGTCCCATCATAGATCTATGGAGGCCCTGATTTCCACTCTCCCAGGATAGCCCAGCTGTGTGTGCAAAGATCGTCTGAGAATCCCATGCAGGTCTCCAGCACTGGAAGCGAGCTGGCAATCCGATTCAAGACTGACTGGTCCATAAATGGGAGAGGCTTCAACATCTCATGGAGAGCAGTCCCTGGAGGTGGGTGAACCAAGGAGCTGTCTCAAAATCCTTAAGCTGAGCCCTCGTTAAATTTCATGAAGTGTTTAGAGAGCGATGTGACGGCTACATCCTCCGTCACAGCTCTGTGACTTCTCTAATGGCACACACGCTTCCCTGAGAAAGAGTTTAACTTGCAAAGAGTCACCTCGTATGTGAAAACCAGCCCACGCAAGTGTGCACATCCATGCTGAAAGCAGAAGCAGGGTGGTTGGTCAGACTCGCTTTCTCTCCAAGGGACTCCTGCCTGTTCACCAGCCTCAATTTGGGCATCAACAAAGTGCCAAATTACTTTATGCCACACATGTGGATGCCTGGCAGATACCAAAAGTGCAAATGTTAAATTTGTGAATTTCAAGGAATTATTACCTTTTGTTATATAGTGACTTTCTGCCCAAGATCTTAGGCTGTCTAAATAAATTACCTGTTGCAGAGTTTTAAAAATAAAGCATCAATGCACAAAATCTTTCAGCAGATTTTAATCTATACAGCTACTAATGATAGCAATGTTTATTGAACGCTTACTGTGTGTCAGGCATTTTTCTAACTATTCTATAAAGACTCTCATTTAATCCTCACAACCGCCCACTGAGGGAAGGTTGTTTCTTGTCCTTATCTTACTGGTGAAGAAATGGAAGCCTAGAGTAGTCAGTGACCTGTCCAAAGTCACACAGCTAAAAAATGCCAAAACGAAGACATGACTCCAGGCTGCCTTATGGCCCCACTTCTGTAGGCCAAAGGTGATATAGTAAGTATACTAGAGCTTTCCTAAAGTTAAGGGTGCATGAATTTAATGAAAATTATATTTACATGGTGTTGAGATTACCTAAAAATGATTCTCAATTATCAGAAAATAATACTGAATTTTCCCGTTATTAGTTTATATTATCATAAACCCAAGAAATGGTGGGTCATAGAGTTAGACATTGATAGATATTTGATTACATCACAGGAATTTAGAAAACTGAATGACTGTACAAGGTCCAGAATATTAAATTTTAAAAGACAGATGTTAAATAATTTATAAAAGCGTACACTACTGAATTATCAGAATTCTTAGAAGGAGATGTGTTATTCTTACAGTATGTTATATTTTGAGAGAACAATGAAGAGGCATTTCATGGCTTTGTGAAAATATGATTTTACTTGCATTATTTTTCAGTATTTTTCAAATAACCTTTGGCATCAGTATTTGAAGTATTTGAAGCCTTTTCCTAGGCATACTTCTTCATTTTGTTGAGATGCATGAATTAATGGTGAACATTCGGTTCTTCAGGATGTTTAGCACAGACTACATAAAAATGGTGGTCAAACAAAGTAGCATATCGTTCTGTGCTCCCGGGTGACGGTGTAAAGTTTTGTGCATCAGGGATTCCTCTCATTATTGAATTGGGTCTCCCGTCTACAGGTTGTGGTGGCATTTTCCAAGCTCCCAGTGGAGAGATTCATTCTCCAAATTACCCCAGTCCTTATAGGAGCAACACTGAGTGTACATGGGTCATTCAGGTGGAAAAACATCACCGTGTTCTCTTGAACTTCACTGACTTTGACCTTGAACCTCAGGACTCTTGTATTATGGTAAGTGACACAAATCTCAAGCATTGTCTCCAGTCAAACCTGGGTCAAAACACTGCCATAAGAGCATGTTTAGTGAATGTATTAGTCATGAATGTTTTCTGTGTCAAATCATGGGAAACTCAACTATTAGCAACTTAAAATATAAGGACATTTATTTTTTACGTAAATATAAACCAGGAGGTTTGTTTAGCAACTCAGTCTCTGCTCTACCATTCTTAGTGAATTGGCTTTTCATTTTGTGGTTGTTACCTAATGGTCCAAAAATGGCTGCAGCAGTTCGGAACATCCTAAGTTCAGATCTGAAGAAGACGGGAAGGAATAGTGTTAGTTGTTTCTATTTTGCATTTTTTTTTAAATCAAGAATGCAAAATTTTTATAGAAGCCCCCTTACAGATCATTGGCCAGAAGTGGTTGCAGAAGAGATTAGGAAAGTTTAGTGGATTATGATAATGGATTTATCATAACCACTTTAAATCAATTATTATTAACTCTCTGGGGGTTCTCACAGGGTTCTACTTTTCTTGAGATCAGGATATCTTGATCTGCTACTTGAACAAATCAGTGTCTGATAGAACAGACTAGATGGGGAGACAAGGGGTGGAGGAAAAGGGATATGGCTGTTAGTTGGTTCAATGACAAAAAGTTTCCATCGCTACCAATAGCTTTAATACATTTTCACCTGAAACTAATGCTATATGTTTAACGTAAGAGTGAATGAGGTTGTATTTCGAAATTTTCTTTTTGTCTTTAATTATTTTGGTTACCTGATTTTTTTTTTAACACAAGGTTTTCCATCTTTCATTTGTATCTAGAGATATTTCATTCAAATATAAACCAGATCCTCTTGGCTAATGGATCTTCCTGTTTTAGTTTCCTGACCGTTTCTTATACAAATTCCAACTGGTTAGCTTTCAAACTTAACTCAGGAAAATTCAAAAGTTGTTTCATAATTTTCAAAGTAGTCCAGGCTCACAGTGTGATTTCAAGTATTATTTTACAAGATTAAATCATTAATCTACTTAAAAGTTCAGTTGATTTATGGTTATGTATTAACCTTTTAACATGAATCTTCTGAGTCTAAATTGGCAGAGCATTATGTCCTACACCAAACTTAAGGTGTGGGACATCCACTTTCCATGACGGTCACTCTCCTGACAAAGACAATTTCAAAACTTTGGATGATATTTTACAACACTTTCCTAAATGCCACAGGGAACTCACAAGGTGGTGTGAAATTTCTGAGTTAATATCCAAGTGAGATGTGAGCTTGGTAGTTGGGTTTGCTTTTGCCCATGGGGCATTTGCCGATCCAGAAGGAGTTAGTGGCACTTCTCAGAGCCTTTCAGGGCAAAGAGGAGCAACGTTTGAGTCCAGGACCTGAGTAGGGTGTGGGTCCTGGTAAACTCTCCTGAATCCTAGGTAAAATGAAAGTAGCAGCTTTCAGGAAGACCGCATCCAAGCGTCGATTCATCTGAGTGGCCTCCCTAAATCTCCAGCCATGGAATAATGAGAGGAACCTTGCCTTGCTAATGCATCTAGGCCTTGGACATCTGGCCAAAGCAATTAAAACTCTTCTTCAAAGGGAGATGAAATCATCCCAGACCTCACTTCTACCAATAATTTTCATATGCAACAGCAAGCACACTATCAAAGATATTTATATATAGGAGGAGACAGTGCAACATAAATGAGTTATAGCATGAATAACAGACAATGGAAATAAACACTGATAGGCACAGGTTAGTAAACAACTATGGTTACTAAGCTTATGGAGATAAAAATCAAAATTAAAACTTTCAGCAAGGACTGCAAATCATAAAAAGTGACATTGCAAATATATATTTTTTAAAAGCTGAAAAATTTAAAGTGGATAAACACAGAAGCTGAAATTAATATCTCAGTGGAAGGGTTTGGGGTGTTTTGCTTGTTTGTTTTTTGTATATTAGGCAAATTAGACAGAGATGAGAGAACAAGTGAATTGGAAGATATCAGAAGAATCTATCCAGAAAAAACAAAACAAAACAAAGCAAAAGGATGAAAAATACAGAAGGGAGATTAAGACAAATATAGGATACATATTAAAAAAGTAACATACATTTACATACACGTATAAATGGAGCAGGAACAATATTTGAAGAGCTGATGACTAAGACTTTTCCCAAACTGATGAGAGACATCAATTTACAAACACAAGAATCCCAAGGGACCCTGTATACAGCCAAGCAAGATAAATAGACATACTTATCTGAAAAAACTTAAAGATTTTAATCTTTATCTAAAAGATAAAGAAAAAAATGTTACAGTCATCCAGGAGAGTAGGTGAGCGGGTGAACAAATTATCTTTTAGGAAGTGGCAGACTGAATGCTGACTTTTCAACAGTGAAAACTGGAAGGAGAAAAGACAAGGGTTGGTATCTTAAATTTTAAGGAAGAAAATAACTATCAGTCAGGAACTCTGTACTCTCCTAAAATAACCTTTAATCATAAAGGTGAAATAAAGCATTGAAGCAGTAGGGGTGCCTTCAAGAGAAGGTCGAATGGGCCAGAGACAGCTTGTCTGCCTTACAGTTTTGCCTCTGGTGGGCAATTCTCCATCACTTTCTCCCAGTCTGTATGGTTCCAGGTATAGTTTCTTCTCTTTGGTAAAGTCCGTAATCCATAAGATTCAACATGCCAAGGTGTGTGAACCAAACAAAGCCTAGGTCAAAGCCACACCCGGCATGGCTGCATTACGTCCCTCCTGTGGGCATGAGTAGGATTTCCCACCTGCATGAGATATAAATACACAGACTGGGTTTTCTAGTAATCAGTGCCATATCTCAGCACACAGCTGGGCTTGACTTCACAAACTGTAGCCAGAGGAAACAGACAGGAGGAAGTAAAACCTCAACTATAATCTGGTCATTGGGCATGGAGATAAGAAAATAAACCCACATACAGGTGCTGGGAGGAGTCCAGTCTGGCAGACACGGTAAAATACAAAATGTAATAGTCCAAACAAGTTGCCAGGATCAGGGGATCCCGTATGAAGTAGTTGGGGTAACCCCGCCTGCGGGGAGATGCGAGTATCAGAAGCAGATGTTGCTAAGCGCTTGAGTGACACATGGATGCAAAAAGCGAACTGCACCAGCAGTGTGGGTCCCCACAGCGCTGTGGTTAAGAAATCCAGCGCTGTGGTCGGGTGGCCCTGGGGCTGAGCCTGAATTTTGCCATTTTCCGGTTGAGTCGCCTGGGAGAAAGCGAACCTTTCAGCTTTGGTTTCCTTAATGGTGACATGGGGACAGTAAGAGTATCTGTGTCAGGTTTGTTGTTGGGATACTGGAGGTCGTGTCGGTGACCTGCTTGTCACATAGAAAGCCCCCCATTCGTGCCAGCCCCTAGTCACAATGACACTGACGGTGAGCGTCCCCAGAGAGGCCTGTTCCAGGGGCAGTGGTGGAGGAGGTGCTGTGGAATACGAGGACGAACAACCAGCTTGGGGTGCTGGGCCTCCAGGTCTTCAGTAAAAGAAGAGCCTGTTTATGAACCTTTCTGCTAGCACAGCACCAAGCATTTCGTGGACCCAGGACTCAATAACCTGTAATAACGATCACGAGGAAACGGGAGTGATTCATTTGGGCCTGGAAGCCAGAGGAGGTTTCACACCAAAGATGACATTTACGTGGCAGAATTTCACTAGTAGACACGTGGCACAGAAGCCAGGGGAGGAAGCTCTGGGGAGAGAACAGGGTAGATTGTGTACAGAAGCGCGAGCGTGTACAGACATTTGGGCTGTAGCTCTGTGCTGGGGAGCGTGTGGAGACCCAGGGTCTATAGAAAACGTCTGAACTGGACAAACTCTTGTGCTCTGTGAAGAATTTGAAATTATCCTATAGCCAGTGTGGGGAGTTGATGAACGTTTTCTGTAATGTACTCAAAACTGAGTTTTATGATAATAACAGGCAGCCGTGTGAGGCTAGGTTCGGCAGAGAAAGAGAAGGATGGTATAAAGGCTGATTGGAGAGCTATGGAAAAACCCTGGGCAGTGGCCTTGGGAGTGGAGAGAAAGGATGTACCGGCAAGCTCATGTTGGTGTAGCCACCGAAACCTAGAGGCTAATTACACTGTGGAGGGTTGCGGGGGAGGGGTGATAGAGATGCAGGGGTTAAGATGATTTGCTTGAAGAATGGGTAAATAATAATGCCATTGACTAAGAGAGTACTAAAGGGATAGACTACTCAGATTGATTTGGAAACTTGAGTTTGAAGGTCTACACTGCGTCCCTTATAGAGTTCAACAAACGGGTTCAGTGCTCAGGATGGGGTCTGAGCTGGACATATCCACTTGAGGATAATTTCTATATACTTGGATGGTTGTTAAAACCACAGAAGTAGATGGAATCCTATATATGAGCATTTTGTGAAGAGAAAAGGGCTAAGTAAACTCTTGGCCCTAAATCACCATTTAGGGGGAAGATGGAGAAACAAAGGACAAGGAGACTGAAGGGTACTCAAGGAGATGGGTGGAGAAGCAGAAGAGAATGGTAGCATAGAAACCAACAGAGAAGTCAGTTTTAAGAGTGGGTGGGCAAAGGTGTCAAATCCAGCAGATGAGGCTAAAATGAAGCCACCGGATTCAGTCTTTGATGACCTTGTAAGAAGCAGGACTGGTGTGGGTAGTACTGGAAGACTCCAGATCACGATGGGTTAGGAGATACAGGAGCTTCTCAGCTTTTCCCCAGAATTATGAAAGTGAATGGTATAGAGAGATAAAGGGCCATAACCTGTGATAAGTCAGGATCAAAGGAAAGTTGTTATTATTATTTGTTTTAGTGGTGAAGAAGCTTAAGCATGCCAAGAGAGCAGGGTGCTGGTGACAGAAGAGCAGCTGAGTGTAAGAGATCAATGGAGTAAACGATGAAGCCGTGTTATCAGGGCAGAGACCTGAGGAAGGGCCAGACTGGTTTTATAAATTTCATATTTTCAGAATGAGAAATTTGAACCCATGGCCAACCATGTTTCCTTTTCTGATTTGCAAATGTCTTTATATTGAAAGTTGCATAAGTCATATACAAGCTAAGTCATTTTTGTTTGTACAATTTGTAACTCACCTTTACTAAAAGATAAAGAAATGTGAAAAAGGACTGTTCGCAGAAGTTGGGGTGGAGATCTGCTGTGTACGGTTGCCAAGTGGACCCAGTTATGGGGATGGAGGTCTGCAGAGGTTTAGAAACAGGCAGGCAATGCACTGGCGAGGCTGGGAGCTGGGCTCCAATTTAGAGTTCGCTGTCCAGGCGTTCATGAAGGCAGGCGTTGAGGCACCAGCCATCTATCTTTATAGCTGGATGGACACTGGATGTGAAATGCCCCCCAAAATCTAGTATCTTACATAAGATCTCTGCAGCTTAAGTTCATACAAAGCCAGTCATTCATTTTGGAGACATTCAAGTTAATTTCTTGGTCCTGCTTCTTAGACAGAGTCAGTAGCAAAGAGAAAAACATTCAGCTGCCAGTGCTGCTGCCAGATAATGTTTGTGTTCGTGGGATTTTTAAGAGAGCTCAAGTGTATTATTCGATACCAAGGTAAATTATGCTTGGATAGGACCAGCCATCAGGGTTTTAAACCTCCTCTATCAGTTTAGATTTCAGAGTCCCATTAGAGACCCAGCCATCTCTCAGAATTATTTGTAAGGAGTAGGACAGGAGGCAGGGAATAGTGTTAGGAAGATATGTGTGCGTATGCCAGAGGAAGCCGTCCCAGCCTTCAGTGGAAAGTTGCAGACGGCTCATTTGGGAGTGGGTTGAGTGGACTTCACTCCCTGGCATCATTATTGATATTCGATCTCGGTATTTTGAGCCACATGAGAACTTAGATAACATCGCAGAAGCGTGTTTTCTAGAATTTCATGCTGCTGTAATAAAAAAAGAGAGAAACTAGATTTTTCTGACTGCTATTGAAGCGGTGATGGCATCACCTGGAACTCATCAGAAAGCTCAATTTACACTCAGGTTTCAACTAATCTGGTAATACATGTGCACTTTTTGCTCAGTCCCTGTGGGTGGCTGGCGTCGTTAACCTCTGGCTCTCCTGAAGGACACACTGTGACTGCTTCTTGCTAAGGCAGCAGCGGGACCCACGGGCTGCACAGAACTTGTATGGTCAGCATGAAAACGGCTCCATTAGGTTTCGTTTCACGAAGGCCTAGTGTTAAAGTGACCTCCAACTGACAGCCTAATTGCTTAATTACAGGCTCTCTCCTGAGCCTTAAATTCACATAGCTCTGCGAGCTCTTATTGATCTAGAAATGCGGGTTGTAGCCCAGTGTGAGAGGGAAAGAGAGAAATCAGATCAGCGGCATGACTGGCCCCCAGAGACCCCGGGCCTCTGATTTCCACATCCTCTTTGCTCAGCACAATGGAATGTCTGCCTGGTGAGAATCAGTGAGAAACAGATAAAAGGAAGCAGACCACGGTCCTGGTCCAGCCTCTCATCTGGAGAAAGTATCCACTAGGGCTACAGGCCCTGCGACAAAAAAACAGGCACATCGTGAGTCACGGTTTTCTTTCTGAAGCTCTTCGTGCTGCTCTAGGAGAAGGAAAGCAAAGTGTTGGATTTGAACTGAAGAAAACCAGATTCCCCCCACGCCAAAGCTGCAGTGCCCGTTGTTCACACTATCTGACAGCAAGGCACAGGGTGGGACAGGGCAAACGTAAAACACAGTATCCGTATTTCGTTTTATTTTTTTAAGACACTACCTATGATGTGTTTCCTTTTAAAACATTGATCATTTCCAAACCCGAGCAAATAGACCCAAGGATAATAGAAGTCAGTACTTCAAAGAAACAATTCTTAAACAGTTCTTCTTTAAATATGTACTGTTTTACAAATAGATCCATGACAGAAACCAGCCTCTTTCCCTCTCTTTCTCTCTCCCTCTCATATCTTCCCTTTTTCCTTCTCACCACAAAAAGTTTACCTTCCGTTCAATACTTGAGGAAGATCTCCAGTAATCTCTTTTAAATGTTTTATTTTGTGGCTTGCTTTTGGTAACCCCTTAGCCATTTGGCCTTCCGGTGCCAAGTTAGTTACCAAAAGCCACGCTGATACTTTCCATCCCCAGAGCAAAGAATCATTGAATTGGAGCCGCTGTCCTTAATCTGCGGACACAAGCTTTGTTTGTGTTTCAGCTCAGAATCTCCTTAAATGTATGTTTATTCGTGAAAATAAAATGAACTTCTTGGATTTCTTTTCATACCAACGTTTCCAGTAATCTTTGGGTCCCTGCTTGCAACAACTGCAAATTATGAGAGTTTCTTGTCTCCTGTAAAATTTGGAACTGGAGTGCCACCCTGTAGAACAAAGAAACAGGAGTGACAAGAGTCCCGACACGAGATGTGTGCTGTGAACTGGGGATTTCATTTCAGAGGCCCGTAGCTGGAAAATATCACTGACGGAGGAAACCGATGCGTCCTCCACCCTCCGCCGTCCACCCCCAAGAAAAGCTGCCGTGATGAGCAATACTTCCCTTTCCTTCCTTACCTAAATTTATGACTTTAACAGCTTGGATAATTTCCTGGTGGGGTGCGCTCCCCGTCACTTAGTACTTCCGCGGCCTGCAATTACCGTTCCAACACGGGGGCTCCATTAGCAGCTATGCTGCCCTCCTCCCGTTTGCCACACGTGAATACATTTCACGGACTCTCATGCTCCAGACGGACTTGGCAGCCTGATGTGAATGATGTCTTCTCTGTCCTGAGATCTTATCCACCACATGTCTTGACCCCGATACACTTCAAGGCAATCCAAGCAGTAGACACGTGTTGCGAGAATGAATTAAAAATGAAGTAAAGGGGAAAGACCAGGTTGAAAGCCAATAAGGCCAGGGACGGGGTGAGCAAAGACACCATGCTGGTCTAATGAGACTGTGGTGAGACCAGGAAAGGACAAGGAGTGGACGTATATCTGGATCCAAGACTAGAGCCGAGTCAGGAATCGGGGATTTGGGTGTTAGGTTTAGTGATTGGTCCTGGGCACTGTGCCCGCTTTGTTCCAGCCGGCTCAGTTAGCACGCTGGGAATCCCGTGCGTGTACAGTGGGGTGGAATGCATGACAGGTGCCAGCCACTCCAAAATCCACAAGGGCCCCAAATAAGACTTTCTGAAAGGCCACTGAGGATGCTTGCTTGCAAGTCTAGAGAAGAGAGAGGTGACTTCCACTCTGTTTCTCCGGATTTTCTTTCTAGATGACGACGGACATGTCACTAGCTTCCTGGAATCATGATCTCCCAGTATTCTATTGTCAGTGAAGAAAACTTGATTTTATCTTTTTGGTTGTTTTAATGATAATTGATCAGAGGTCAGACAGATGGGATTCATATGCTGGCTCCACACTACCCAGTGTGTGACTGTGAACAAGTTACTTATGTCTCCTGAGCCTCAATTTTACCAGCTGCAAAAAGGAGTTGTAAGAAAGATGGAATTTTAGGACAGGAATAAAGACGCAGACCTACTAGAGAATGGGCTTGAGGACACGGGGAGGGGGAAGGGTAAGCTGGGACGAAGTGAGAGAGTGGCATGGACATATATACACTACCAAATGTAAAATAGATAGTGGGAAGCAGCCGCATAGCACAGGGAGATCAGCTCGGTGCTTTGTGACCACCCAGAGGGGTGGGATAGGGAGGGTGGGAGGGAGACGCAAGAGGGAAGGGATATGGGGATATATGTATACATATAGCTGATTCACTTTGTTATACAGCAGAAACTAACACACCATTGTAAAGCAATTATACTTCAATAAAGATGTTAAAAAAAAAAGAAAGAAAGATGGAATTTTAAAAAATATGCTTGAAGCATTAATCACAGTGTCTGGTACAGATAAGTGTTAGCTGCTGCTCCTGGTGTTTCCATGACTACTATTACTGCTTCTATTGCTACTATACTATGTTAAAGGTCTAAACTTATCTTTTTGAAAATTGTGAACCTTAGGTACACAGACCTGGATCCATAATCCTTAGTTCATTGCTATCATGATTAGTTTGTGAACAGGCTTATTTTATCTTAAAGTATTTTTTTAATCTTAAATAATATATTAGAAAAACTTTCACACACTCTTCGCCATATCATCTCGTTACATTCTTTTCACTTCAGAAGTGGCTTATTTTGATACCTTCTAGAAGATTCACAAGTGAGTTAAGAAGGAAAAAAGTGGTAGTGCAGAAAATGAAAAGAAAAGCAAATTCATATATGTTTATAACTTGTTTGCATGGAAAGCTTAGCTCTGAAGTTAAGGTGAAGCATTGGCATACTTTGGGGAATATAAAACATGCTGTGTGTTTTGCTTTTGAATTGAAATGCTTTCTTCTTACTCCAGTTTATACTAATTTTAACCCACACATATAGTTGGTTTATTTTCTCCCTGAGCAAGATGAAACTTAGTAAAAGAAGAAGACAGTAGGAATATTTTCCCACCTCCTACTCGCCAACGATCTGAGGGAATATATTCCAGTTTCTAGAAATGAAAATGCAAACATTACTGAGGAAGCTAATGTTCGTTTTCCCCCTTCATCATGTGCTTTGGCCTGTGTGAGTGATGAGTGTTTCAGCGAGGGGACCATGAGTCACTCCATCACCAGGGCTTTCATCCTGGGGGAGGAGCTACTCACCACACCCCTATCAGCCACTCTTCTTGGTTCTAAGCAAGGCATCCGTGATTGCTTGTCTTTACTCAGTACAGTTTTTAAATGAATCGGGACACTCCACCTTCCTTTTGTATTGGATTTTACATTTTAGAAAGCTCCTTGCTCAGGGGTAGTTGTTTGGAGACTGAATTAAAGGGGGGCACAAATTCAGGCAGGGGAAATTTTAGGCTCCTTTAGTGACCTAGGCAAGACAGCATGAAGTCCCACAGCAAGACACTGCCGGGCAGGTGGAGGCAAGGGGTGCAAGAGACACGTCGGAGGAAGAGTTAACAGAACATAAGGATCCATTCCACTGGGGGATAAGGGAGGGATCTAAAAAGGCTTGGCAATTGGGTACATACTCTGGCATTTACTGAGGCAAGAAATGAAGCTGGGGCTTCCCTGGTGGCGCAGTGGTTGAGAGTCCGCCTGCCGATACAGGGTACACGGGTTCGTGCCCCGGTCCAGGAAGATCCCACATGCCGCGGAGCGGCTGGGCCCGTGAGCCGTGGCCGCTGAGCCTGTGCATCCGGAGCCTGTGCTCCGCAACGGGAGAGGCCACAACAGTGAGAGGCCCGTGTACCACAAAACAAACAAAAAAAGCAGTTACTGTCTTAAATGTTTTCCATCTTGCTAGCCTGCCCCCTTCCAAGTCTCATGACCAGACAGAGTCACCTTCTGCTGGGGCTTTTTTTTCTCTACCAATTGGTGTTTCCAGTTTTCTGGCTTCTCCAAGTCTGGGATATATAAAGCAAAAAGCAAACTAAAGGGAAACTCACTCCTGTGTAGTTTCTTGGTTCCCAGGGTCCTAGCTGATCTGCTTTCTTTTCTCTGTCTTTCAGTATTCTTATGTTTGTTTTATTCAAAAAAAAAAAAAAAAAAAAAAAAAAAAATGAAGGTGCAGGAGGAATTAGGGGAAAGGGGCGATGATTTCAGTTTGAGACGTTGACTTCCAAGGTTGATGGAACATACCAGCAATGGTGTCTGGAATGCAGTCAGATAGCTGAGCCTAGAGCTCGGAGAGAGGGCTGGACTACAGTTGTACGTATTAGTCAACTAACACGTGTTTTGGAAATCTTAAAACAGAAGCCATATCCTTGATACATTCCGTCAGGCAGCGAAAGGCTAGATTAAATGTCATGAGTATCCACCTGGCTTAGATACTGCAGTACAGTTACATGAGTAGCATATTTTCCTGTCTCTGTATGGGGTCATTTACATGTCCGTCTGGCTAAACACTTAAGCACTTTAAATATATATGTTATTTAAAATTTTTATATGCTCCTCATACTAAGTTTCTAAAATACAGAAAAGAGAAAATAAGAATGGCATCCATAATATTGCAATACAGAGACAAACTATTAACATCTTGGCTCGTTTCCTACCGAAACACACACATGCACACTTACACACACATACACAAAGAGAGTTAATATAAAACTGCGTATAGTTTTGTATCCTGCCTTTTTTCACTTAGCTTATTTTTTTTTTTTTTTTTTTTTTTCCCCCGCATCGGCAGGCGGACTCCCAACCACTGCGCCACCAGGGAAGCCCCACTTAACTTATTTAATATGCTGCTTCTTAAGAAGAGTTTCTTTGGCCCTATAATCAGTTACATGGACACCGTAGAATTGAGTTAACCACTAGCTTTTCATTGATCACTTAGATTACTTCTATTCTTTTCTTATTATAATAATGCTCTGAAGAGCATATTTATATGTAAATCTTAGTCTACATTCCCCATTATTTCCTTCATATAGATTCTCTTTTTCTAATTGAAAACTCTATTATGAAATAGTTTAAGTCTACAGAAAAATATCCACTACATGACGCATGTAAAGTATAGCATGAACAAAAACATCCTACTTGCTAAATCTCAATATTTGGCCATATTTGCTTCAAGTTCTTTGTTTTTTTTCCCCCAAAAGAAATGCATTCCTTTTGAGGCCCCATGTGTAGCCCACACTGTTCCATTCCCAGCCCCTGGCCCAGAGGAAACCAATTTATGAGAAATTGTGTTTACAATTCCCATGGCTATTTTGGTACGTTTTCATTGTATGTGTGTATACAGTATGTGATGTTATTTTGCATGTTTTACAAATATGTGTTATGTTGTGTTATGTACATCAAGTAAATGTATTATGTTCATCAAGTAAATAAATTACGATGTATAATTTATTTATCTGATGAACATAATACAACATAACACATATTCTTCCATCCACTCTTTTCATCCAACCATCTGTTTTGAACGTTTTTCTACACTGTGGTGCATTCAGATCTAATGCGTTCTTTTTGCCACCATACAAGATTCCACTTGATCAGCATCCCATGAGTCACGTACCCATGTCCTGTTAGTGCACATTTCAGTTGCTTCTGATACTGTACTATGGCAACCCCTCAGCAAGGAACGTTCTTGTCCACATTTCTGAATGCAATCATGCAAGAGTTTGTCTCGGGTAGACGCCCGGAAGTGAAAGAGCTAGCTTTTACATTTCCTGTGTTGCCAAATTCCAGTAAAAAATGTGTGCGTGAGCATTCCTATCATGAAACAGGAGAAACTTACCTTCATATTATCTACCCCCATCTTTAAGACGATGAAACTCATAACCAGAAGCTTCTGAAGTGCAGGAACAAACAAGTATCCCAGATGGATCCAGGGCTGGAGTCTAGGTGTTCTGACTCTCAGAGTGCTTCCAGGTGTTCTGATCACGAGATACCTGTGCTTCCCAGGTGTTCTGAACCTAAGATCACTGTGCTCTCCTTTGGGCCTTAGTCGGTCAGATGGAAAATGTCAGATGGGCCGAATCCCGTACGTAGCCTGTCAGTGAAGGCTGAGTACTGAGAGGCCATGAACAGTGTGGTTTGAGACGAGTGTGAGTGTTGACATCCACTTAGGCTCCACTTTTTGGACATTTTTGAAGCGGTGCTGTGAAGCCGGGTTTGGTGTTGTAGGGAAAATGTTTGGAGAGGAACACAGAGATTTTTTAAGCAATCACTGTTCTTCCTGAACTAGACCAGATACTTTGTCATCCCCAACTCAACCTGCTACATTAATGGATCTTATGAATTCTTGAACACGCTGTGATAGCTTTACTTTCCAAAGAACTAAGGAAGGAACAAGGAAAGAAAACAATGGCATTCGCCATCAGGGTAACACATTCGCTGAATGCGCATCTCACGCCAGGCAGGTCACCGTCACCACGGCAGCTCCTCTGGGAGGGCCAGTGGTTCCAAGGACAGTGGAGATGCCACTCTGTCTCCATTTCTCTTTGTGTACACAACTCAGCCCACCCCCCGGCTGCCCCGTCACTACAGCCAGTCACCCCTTAGACCTTAAGTAATTTCCAAGTCACTAAGTTCCATGAATGACTTTTGGTCCCTTCAGTGGAAGGTGACACAGGGGGTCGCTTCAGGTGAGAGAAAGGAGACTCAGAGGCCTGGGAAACCCATCATCCCATAATATTTCCAGGGACTGTTGTGTGGAGAAGTGAGGTGGGGGGGAGTGGTCACCCAGATGTCCGTTTCTTGTCACTGTTTACATTTCAAGGCCTCTATCTCTTGCTTCTTATGGCTGTTCCCTTTCTCTCTACCCCTTTTTAAGAAAAAGTTGGGATTTAGACCTCTTTGCTTTATTTCTCCAAAATACTACACACGTGAGGCTCTTTTATATGGTAGACTGCCTAAATATTGCAGGTGAGCTAAAATGTGATATTAGACATCCTTGCCCTAAAAACTCCAGTGTGCATTCCTTGCTCAGTCCCTCATTTCACACCCCCTGGATTGGTTATTTGTTGCTGCCTACAAACGTATCCCCAAACGTAATAGCTCAAAACAACAATAATTCTAGCTTCTGTGGGTCAGGAACCCCGGTGTGACTTACCACGTGGCCGTTGGCAGGATTCGGTTCTTTGCAGGCTGTGGCTAGAGGCCTCCCTCAGCCCCTCGCCACGCGGCCTCTCTGCAGAACATCTCACAGCACAGCAGCTGCTTCATCAGGGTGAGCAGGACGGGGCGCAGGGGAGTGCCACCAAGAGAGGCTGCCAGCAAGATGCAAGGGTCCATCTGTCCCAACCGAGCCATGGCAGTGACACCCCTCCCTCTGACCTTGTCCTGTTTATCAGAAGCAGGTCGTTAGGTCCATGCCACCCTCCAGGGAAGAGGCTACGCAGGGCATGAAGCACTGGGGGCAGGTCAGAAGTTGCCACCCTGTGCCTACCCCACCGCCCCAGCTGGGCAGTTTTCATGGATTATGTCTCCAACTCAGGCTCCCGTCGTGCCATATGAACCCCCATCTTTGGACCTCTTTTTGTCTTTGCCTCCCTAGCTTTCCCATTCCCTCCCTACGATGTTTTATCCATTTCTCAAACAGCAATTTAGTGATCTCTTCATCCCACTTTAATAGCAGAGGCTAATATCTATTAAGTACTTACTGTGTGCCAGAAACGACCCGACGTACCTTTATGCCTTTTAACTTATTTGATTCTGGCGAACAGTATGAACGATATTCTCATGTCAGTCCAGTTTTACAGATTAGGCAGCTGAAGGACAGAGAGGAGAGAGACCCGTCCACAGTAAGTCACGTAGCATCTCTCCCCTGGCAGTCGTTCTCTGAGAGCCTGCGAGGGTGTTTTGCTAAATAAACACCTTCTGTTTTTTTCTCTCTAAAAGGAATTCTGCCACCTGCTTTAAAAGAATGCATGTTGTTAAATAATACATATTTCCATCATCAGTAAGTATATGGAAAGGCGAAAGGTTCCCTTTGCTTGGCTCCTTTATTTTCTCAAATTGCCGGTCCCTGGAGTCTGACCACTGGCCTCTCTAAACATCATCCGGAAGGGGGTGCTGGTCTCTCACTTGAATGGTTTGCCTCCCCGTCACTTGGTGCTGAAGTTGACACGTGTCAGCTTTGAAAAGGGGTTGATATTTACTCAGATCTCCTTAACATTATAAAGCATCAAGTATTAAAGTTCATAAATGTTTGGCTCAGTTGTACCTTGTGGCTACAGCTCAGGGTATATAGAGGGTCCCCGGTGGCACCGTAATGTCATGTGTCCTGGATACTCTGGGCCTTGGGGGTCGGTCCGGTGTCCTCCACCCACCTTCCGCCATCCTCCTCCTCTCGTGGTCCTGGTGAAGGGCTGGCACAGCCCGTGAGAGGGCACCTGGGTGCTGTGTGTGTGGCCTGGCCCCTGACCTTGATCGGAGCCTCCTCCACTGCCCTCTGGGTGCGGAAAGCAGCTCCACTTGACCTCTTCTTTCCCACGATGAATAACCTCTTCCCCGCCGTCGTGCCTGCTGTGCGTTTGTACTGCCCAATCCACGAGACAAGGAGCAGCTTGCTTTCTTAACTCTGGGTTTTCCTCAACCTTAGTCCGTTGTTCTCAGAGGGCATATACTCTTTATACACGATATATACTTACGCATTGGTACATCAGACGTTTATTGTCTGTTATGTGCCTGGTTCTGTTCTTTTAAAAAGTCTCCTATTTTTGTATGATAGAGGTAAGTTCAGGTATTTTTAACGTATGTGCTGGTATCTGGAAATCTGACAGACTCTGAATACTTTGTAAAGACACTGATTAACTTTAGCGAAGAAATTAGATCACTGCTTAACTCCATCTGCCTGTTTTTAGAGCTCCTGTAGTTGGAACTCCCACGGATGGTGGCTGCTTTTTCTTTTGTGGATTCCATTTCAACGTTTTATTTTACTGGAGTTATCTAGAAATGAGTTAGTCGCAATGTGCAGTTTTTTTTTGTTTGTTTGTTTTGTATATTTCTCTTTTTACCACCTAAGCAACAGATCAGAAAATCAATTCCCAGGCCCAGGAAACTCTTGGCAGTAGACTTCCATAAGGCTTATATATCTATAAGCTACGTGAATATGTTATGTGTATAGCCAGTAATAATAGAATTTGCTAGCTCTGCCTTGGGAACTAAATGGAAGTAAAGGAAATGCATACTGATAATTTTTATGACTTTCGAATTTAAAAAAATAGCAACAAGGTTTCTCCTATTTTCTTCCCTGCAGTTTTTTCCTTATAATTTTTTTTTTTGCAAATTTTACATCAAGTTTATTTTCTTCCAGGTTTATTGAGATATAATTAACACACAGCACTGTGTAAGGTGAGGTGTACAGCATAATGATGTGACCTACGTACAGCGTGAAGTGATGACCCCAGTAAGTTTAGTGAACACCCATCATCCGATATAGACACGAAAGAGAAGAAATAGGAAGCGTATTTGTCCCTTTGCTGAGAGCTCTTGGGATCGACAACTTTCTTAGCAACTTCCCTGTATAACAGACAGCAGTGTTGATTCTGTTTATCATGTTATGCATTGCATCCCTGGCTCTTAGTCATCTCGTAACAGGAGGTTTGTACGTTTTGACCCCCTTCCTCACCATGCAAAAATGCCACATTATTACTGAGTGTGTTCCTCACACCGTGTGTTTCACCCCCATGACTCATTTATCTTGTAACTGGCAGTCTGTCCCTCTTAATCTCCCTCACCTATTTCTCTCCTCCCCTCACCCACTCCCCTCTGACAACCACCTGTTTGTTCTCTGTATCTATAGCTCTGTTTCTGTTTTGTTATGTTTGTTCATTTGTTTTATTCTTTAGATTCCACATATAAGTGAGATCATGTAGTAGTAGTCTTTCTGTCTGACTTATTTTACTTAGCACAATACCCTTTAGATCCGTTCATGTTGTCACAAGTGGCAAGATTTCATTCTTTTTTGTGGCCGAGTAATATTCCATTGTATATATATACTACATCTTCTTTATCCATTCTTCTGTCGATGGACACTTAGGTTGCTTCCATGTCCTGGCTATTGTAAATAGAGCTGCAATGAACATTGTGGTACATGACTCATTTTGAATTATGGTTTTCTCAGGGTATATGCCCAGTAGTGGGATTGCTGGGTCATATGGTAGTTCTATTTTTAGTTTTTTAAGGAACCTCCATAGTGGCTGTAGCAATTTACATTCCCACCCACAGTGCACCAGGGTTCCCTTTTCTCCACAGTATCACCAACACTTATTTGTAGTCTTTTTGATGGTGACCTTCATTCTGACAGGTGTGGGATGATATCTCATTCTGGTTTTGATTTGCATTTTCCTGGTGATTAATTGTCTTGAGCATCTTTTCAAGTACCTGTTGGTAAAATCAGCATTTCAATATGGGATTATGGCAAAAGAGAATCATATTGGGCTTGGAGCTTGATAACTCAGTGGAGGTTGGATTCCTTATAATTTTATAAATTAAAGCTTAAATTGATTTGATATTACTCTCAAATAAAAGGACTGCTATTCCAAACTGTTAAAAAAAAAAGACCCCAGATGTCTCCTTGATAACGTGAGGTCTTACACTTTCATAAAATGGTAATTGGGAACATATAACTTAATAACTATCATACACATTGTAAAGAGAAGTAACATGATATAATATAGAATTTGGAGAGAGAAGAATTAAGTTCCTGGTTCTGCTACTCAGTAGCTCCGTGATCTTGGGTCACTAGCCCCCATTGGATGAGACAATAGTTTAATAGCTAGCACACTTGTGAAGTCTCACTTTCTTCACTAAAAAAACCAAAAACATCACACGCTGTTGAGGACTAGTTTTAGAGATGTTTGCGCTGGTGCTTGTAAAATTACAACATGCTAACCAAGTGTAGGGTGACATTGGTATATAATTTTGATTTAGGCACATTGGAAACCTTCTATCTTGGATCTGTTCCTTGTGAAGTAATGACCCAGGTGTATGGATTTCAGCCAGAGTCCTGTGATTCCAGGATCTCGGGGGTAGGAGGGGCTGGAAACATGTAGACCTCCAGAAGATGTGTTCTTTTAAAGAACCTCCAGGGAAATGGTTCATTCATGTGACTTTCTGAATGACTTTCGCCTTCACTTTCTACCTTCCTTATTTTGCCTTAAGAGGATTTCAACCATTCAGAGAGAAAAAGACAACTTAGAAAGGGAAGGAACAGTATCTACTTACTCCCTAGCCCACTGAATTTGGAGAGAGAGAAAGGAAACTAGAGGAGTCTTGGCCTTGTGAGTTCGTGGACTTGTAAAAATCCTCTGAATGTGTGTGTATCGTTGGGTGGTGTTTGTTGTTTTTGTTGGGGATGTCTATGAACCTCATAGAACCCATGTTCCACTGAAGTTTAAGAAATGCTCTTTTAAGCAAACAAACCAGTCACCTTGAGAGAAGCAAGTAGTCTTGTACAAGCAGTCTTGACCAAGGGTCAGTTGCCATATGCCCCAGACCCCGGGACCCCAGATGTTCTAAGAGGGTATTCTTTAAAGCAAGATAGTATTAATATAACATTACTGAAATCCTACGTTGTTATAGCTATAACCTTAGGAAAGTTTAAAACCAAGTACAGAGATAAACAAATCTTGGATTAAACCAATGGTGGTAGTACTTGCGAGTAGGTTGCAGTATGTAGTATAAGAGGTTGTGTAATGATGGTGTGTGTGGGGGTTTGGCTCCTATTTAAGGTATTCAAGGTATTCAGAAGAGGCAGTCACACTAGATGGGAAACTATATTTTGAATTGGTTGAGAATGTATCATTTAGTGTTTAATCAACCTTTAAATGTTGAGTGAAAATCAGGTTTAAAGTTTTATTGGATATATAGATTTAAAGATTAGGACATTGAGGGAAACAAAGAAAAAGAAAAAAGAAGTGATGCTCCAGAGCATTTATATGAAATTCGTTATTGTAAAAGTTTTCGCCCCCTCATTAGAGAGTTAAAAATCCTATTGATGTTTGACTCATGTGCTCATGTAAATTAAACTGAGAATAGCCTCCCAGTCACACTTACGTGCTAAGGAGAACGCTGATTGTAATCACTAGGTATTCTAAAGTCACTTGTGTGTACCTTCCTTGTATTAAGTTCCCGACTTTCTGTCTTCTCCCAGGGCTTTCTTATGAAATGCAAATAGCAATTTATTTTGCATGAAGCAGTCATATTTTAACCTCATACTTTTACTCCCACCCTGGCGGTTGGCCAGCTGATGCATCTATCTTGCTTCATTGAAATCTTGCATTGGACAAAATGAAAGGTTTAATTCTGGACTCCAGAACCTAGCTGTCTGGTTCACCATGTCCTGCTCCCTCTTAGGAACTGTGTGTCTTGGTCACATCAGTGAGCTCTCTGTGCATCCGTTATCCTCTTCTTGAAAATGGGGGGAATCTGGGGAGGAGGAAACTGGATAGTATATGTGAAAGGCTGAATCCAGTTCCTGGCTCATAGTAAACGTTTAATGAACGGTTGCTGTCATTACTATTATCGTCCAGAGACAAAGAACTCATTTCCCCCCAGTTTACACATAAGAGCATTCAAAGATTCACACCAGACACACAAAGTCCCAAGAAAGTGCGCAAGCTTCAATTTCACACACCAGTACAGCAATTTTGGGGGTCTGTAATGTAAACTCTGTTCCGCTGGCACATATGGAAGGTCAGCTAAGTCCCAGCGCAGAACTGGGCAGCACAGAGCCCAATATCTTTTTTAAAATAATGAGGTAACTTTCTAAATCAGCCTCACATCACTACGTCATTTGAACGAATTCTACCATTTCTCTTCCTCTTGACCATGACCCCATGAAGAGCATAAAGTTCCAGCAAAGGCTGGGTTTCTGAAAATGAATGATTCCTCCTCATTATTTCTTATGTATTTGCTCCGTATTCATTCTTGTGTCAGCAACATGTGAGCATGGCCCATGATGTAACAGCCCTGGAGTCAGGAGAGGAAGAAAGCAGGGATAGGCATGGCATTTATAAAGACATCCAGTGATCTAATGGCGAGTTTCTCTGGCACAGAAACTCCTACTGAAATCCCTAGTTTTCCTAGAAATGACCAAAGACTCAGACACTCCAATGGACCTGACTGACAAGGCAATAAAATGAAGCACTGGCTTCCAGCAAATGTGTTTTCTACTAGGTCACCGATGTGCAGGTACTCCACGGAACAGGCGCCTTGTACAGGCAGATCTGAAGTTCTGAACCACTGTGTTCCCTGTTGTGTTTCTTTGTAGGCATTTGATGGTTTAAGCTCTGCAGCCCCTCGCCTTGCCGGTGTGTGTGGAAGACAGCAGCTGAGGAACCCCTTCACCTCTTCAGGAAACAGCCTCTTCCTGCGATTTCAGTCTGGCCCTTCCAGACAGAGTCGGGGGTTCCGCGCTCACTTCAGACAAGGCAAGTTCCGCGCGGGTCTCCCGGAAGCACAAACCATCTGTTCTTAAGTGCCCCTCTTGGTGCTGCAGTAAAATGAGACCGAAATTGGTCCCAGCTTTCTACTTAACATGCGACAATTTAAGTAGAACAAAGGAACCGTGGTTTGCAATGATTCCAACTGTTGATACTTTTAACTTTTCCTTTGTCTAACTAAGGTGATGTGAACTTCCTTGGGATCTCTGTATCTCTCAAGCAAATTTTCAGAATAACACTTAAAAGTGCCTTTAATATTAGAGACACTATTAAAGAAGTGTTTATCCAGATTCATTTTCACAGATATATTATCTAGTATTTATCCAAAGTTTTATGCTAAGAGATACACTACTATAAATTACAAGACTTTCTTGTACTATAAAGTCAGGTTCTAACCCTCAAGGTAGTGGTTGCCCTCCACCTGAAGAATCAGTATTGTTTTCCATTGATTTCTTCTTTTTTCTTCTCTTTTCTTTTTTTTTTTTTTGGCCGCGCTATGCGGCCTGCATCGAACCCAGGCCACGGCAGTGAAAGCGCTGAGTCCTAACCACTGGACCGCAAGGAAATTCCCCATTTTTTTTTTCTTAAAGCACCACTTCCTACTAGACCTTTTCACCCATTGCCTTTCATCTGGGAATTTTAGAGATTAACCCTTTATTCCACTGTCAGAGATGGAACCCAGAGCTGGATGGGTTGTTGTCCCCTTAATACGCCTTTGATTTTTATTGAGAGGATCCTTGTCATTTCAAACAAGCGTGGTCTATTTAGTCATTTCATCTGTTTCAGTGGACTTGGCTTGCCCGGATTCTGCAGTAAAGAGCCCTGGCTAGGAAGAGTTTCTGGGTTGAGGCCTCCCCAAGGGTACGCGGGCCTCTCACTGCTGTGGCCTCTCCCGTTGCGGAGCACAGGCTCCGGACGCGCAGGCTCAGCGGCCATGGCTCACGGGCCCAGCCGCTCCGCGGCACGTGGGATCTTCCCGGACCGGGGCACAAACCCGTGTCCCCTGCATCGGCAGGCGGACTCTCAACCACTGCGCCACCAGGGAAGCCCAAGAACAGCTTCTTAACACTCTTTCTTTTCATTTAATTAATCACTTACGTTTTGTGTCATAGCAAAGAAGTCCCCAGCGGGTCTTCTCTGGGCTGCTATAGCAGCCTCCTGGCCTCACCTGCCCTTCTCCCATATTCCTCCAAAGTCAACGTGCAGTAGCGAGTTCTCATTCTGACCTTCAGTGCTCCATTGTCTGTCCTGCCTCCACACCGACCAGGGCGTGGAGCCCAAGCTTCTCCACACAGGCACAGAATCTGCCCTGCTCTTTTTCCGGCATCGCTTGACCCTCCTCACGCGCCCCATGCTTCGGCCAAGCGTGTGTGGTGCAGCCCGTGCCCTCCTCTGTCTTTGCTCGGGCTGCCCTGGGCCACTCTCCCTCACCCCCGAATCCTCCTTCAGTGCTGTCTGCTCCCTGA
>NW_020173682.1:1762440-1763390 GCF_003031525.2 Neophocaena asiaeorientalis asiaeorientalis | reverse complement strand
TGGGGGCGGGTGGGGTGGGAGCCGCCCTGCCGATTCAGGGACACGGGTTCGTGCCCCGGTCCGGGAAGATCCCACGTGCCGCGCGCGGAGCGGCTGGGCCCGTGAGCCATGGCCGCTGAGCCTGCGCGTCCCGAGCCTGTGCTCCGCAGCGGGAGGGGCCACAACAGTGAGAGGCCCGCGTACCGCAAAAAAAAAAAAAAGTCAGTCGTAAAAGAGATTATCCCTATGTCTGTAATTTGCAAGTGGGCAGAGTAAGTGAATCAATGCCAGCATTCTGTTGAATGATTCAGGCAATTCACAGCCATTTACTCTGTTGTTCTTTGCCACTCCCCACTTCCCGTAACTGAAGAATACTGTTATAAATGTAGAGTATGTTGCCACTTTCTCATGGTTTATGTGCAGCTTTCTTGGCAGAGAACTTCCTTGACATGCCTTTTAGAAATAAGGAAACATCATTTATGCTTTCATTCTTCAAATAATTGTTTTGGAGAGTCAGCAAAACTCAAAAGTGTGTGACATATGTGCGCGCTTGTGTGTCCCTCAGCCTGTGGCGGCTACATCTTCACCGACTCCGTTGATACGATATCCTCTCCGCTGTTTCCTGCCAACTATCCATACAATCAGAACTGCAGCTGGATAATTCAAGCCCAGCCTCCGTGTAAGTAACAAAAATAAAAAAGAATCCAGGACGCTTGGTGGCTGTGGGAAAGTCCAGCTATGATTCATGTTCTTATCTCCTTGGTGGTAACAATTGATGGCCTTCCTCTCCTGTTTTTGGGAGCCCCATTTCCTGATGGGCACAAGAACAAGGGTTTCCTAATCTGGTAGGAAGTAACTTTTACTGTTTGTTCTTCATTTAATTATTTTTTAAATTTCAAGGCCTAGCAAAGGAAACGAAACAAAGCAAAAACCTGTAACCTAGTTGAAATGACAGGCGTGTGAGACTGGGG
>NW_020173682.1:1660533-1761649 GCF_003031525.2 Neophocaena asiaeorientalis asiaeorientalis | reverse complement strand
CACAGGGCTCTGCATTTCCCTGATGACACACAGCCGCCCTTATGAAGTCTCCTTCAACTGAATATTTATTTTCCTAAAAAAGAAGTCAGTCGTGGGGCTTCCCTGGTGGCGCAGTGGTTGGGAGTCGGCCTGCCGATTCAGGGACACGGGTTCGTGCCCCGGTCCGGGAAGATCCCACGTGCCGCGGAGCGGCTGGGCCCGTGAGCCATGGCCGCTGAGCCTGCGCGTCCCGAGCCTGTGCTCCGCAGCGGGAGGGGCCACAACAGTGAGAGGCCCGCGTACCGCAAAAAAAAAAAAAAGTCAGTCGTAAAAGAGATTATCCCTATGTCTGTAATTTGCAAGTGGGCAGAGTAAGTGAATCAATGCCAGCATTCTGTTGAATGATTCAGGCAATTCACAGCCATTTACTCTGTTGTTCTTTGCCACTCCCCACTTCCCGTAACTGAAGAATACTGTTATAAATGTAGAGTATGTTGCCACTTTCTCATGGTTTATGTGCAGCTTTCTTGGCAGAGAACTTCCTTGACATGCCTTTTAGAAATAAGGAAACATCATTTATGCTTTCATTCTTCAAATAATTGTTTTGGAGAGTCAGCAAAACTCAAAAGTGTGTGACATATGTGCGCGCTTGTGTGTCCCTCAGCCTGTGGCGGCTACATCTTCACCGACTCCGTTGATACGATATCCTCTCCGCTGTTTCCTGCCAACTATCCATACAATCAGAACTGCAGCTGGATAATTCAAGCCCAGCCTCCGTGTAAGTAACAAAAATAAAAAAGAATCCAGGACGCTTGGTGGCTGTGGGAAAGTCCAGCTATGATTCATGTTCTTATCTCCTTGGTGGTAACAATTGATGGCCTTCCTCTCCTGTTTTTGGGAGCCCCATTTCCTGATGGGCACAAGAACAAGGGTTTCCTAATCTGGTAGGAAGTAACTTTTACTGTTTGTTCTTCATTTAATTATTTTTTAAATTTCAAGGCCTAGCAAAGGAAACGAAACAAAGCAAAAACCTGTAACCTAGTTGAAATGACAGGCGTGTGAGACTGGGGGTAAGCAAAAATAGTGGATAAATAAATCGTTTTTGACACCTGTGCCTTGAGTGTAGTAGATGCTCAAGGCAGTTGCTAAGTGAATAAATGAACAATAAGAACCATAGACTGGAAAATTAATAACTCATAGTTTGGAGATGCAGTGCTATGAGCATATCGATCTTCAACCAAGGTGGAAGTTAATTACAAAATCTGGTCTCTCCTGTGATGCACGTATTTTAAAAAATCCCAGCATAGGCCTTAAGAAACATTTAACACGTGCTTACACCGTGTTCTTTTTAGAATCCTAGAGTCGTATTTTCTGCTCTGGTCGGAAGGATTACTATCCACATTTTACAGAGAAAGTTAAGAGACTCTTAAGGACTCAAGCAAAATGACTGCGAAGAGGGTGATCCCAGGGCCGTTATGAATCCCCTTCCAAGTGAGCCCTGCCCTTCCTTGAGGTTTTCAGGAAAAATTGATGATTTCAGACGTCATGTGGGAATGGCATTAAGTGCTTTACTCCGCTCTCTAATTAATGACCTGTGTGATAAGAGGAAAGTCACTTATGCTGATAAGGCCCCATTAGCTAATGGAAAAAAAGAAGAGTTTGGCTTAAATATTCTCTAACATTTTTCCTAGGCATGTTAAGTATTAACAGAAGGGTATCTTTATTGCCCTGCGTGTCATTTGGGGGTCAGTGATGTAATCCTTAGGCAAAGAAAGTAGCCAGGAACTTAGCCTTGAGTAAAGAAGTCCCCTGCCTCGAGTTCCACAGTCTTGCACCTAAGGATAATTTCTAAACAGTTCTAAAGCATTTAGATGAAAGAGGTCACTGGTATAAAGACAGCAACAGGGAAAGATCCTATTCGGAAGATTTGGGACCCTGGAAGAAAACAAAAGGAAAATGTACCCGGGCACATACCTTTCTGCAAGTAATTCAAAGCTCTCTTTATAAATGAATGAACTTCCGTTTCCCCGGTTCTGGCCTTAAAGTAACACCGAGAATGCTAGGATACGTGTGCCGGAGAGGAAAATGTGTCTTATTTACAAGCACAGGTAAAGAATCAGAATTTAAGGAAACTATTCTATTAAGAAAAATACTTCTGTGAGGAACACAGCAACAGTGGATGCATTCCCCATCGTCCGTGAAATAAACCGACCCAAGGGCCCTTCTCCAGGGGTTCTCTTCCCAGTACCAGCGTTTCAGAATCTACAGACATTTTCGAAAGCATGGATTCAATTACTCTTCAAAGGAAAGCTTTTAGCAGAGCGGTTGTTACTTCTCCTCTTCACCCCCCTCCCCCGTCCGTCCCCCTGTGCACATCTGCCAGATTCATGGCTCCCCTGCTGGAGAGCCAGCAGGAGAAAGGATCAGAGGTGAAATAGCATTCCCTGTATGTTTTGTTTGCCAGAACGTTATTAAAGAGTCTTCTCTTTTTCCCTTTCAGTCAATCATATCACCCTCTCCTTTAGCCACTTTGGACTTGAAAGCAGCACAACATGTACTCGAGACTTCTTAGAGGTTTTGGACGGCAGTCGTGATGATGCGCCCCTCCGAGGTACTGCCGCGCTCACCCACTCACATCTGCGGCCTTGGCTTTTTACAGTTTCTGTGCTTACGTGTGTATATGCTGTCATTCCAGGTTAGAATGTTTCCAATAACTATGAAGAGCATCATCAGCCATGTAAAGATAATGAGAGGCTAAGAAAGCAGGATGTAATATGGCGTTCGAGAAACTCAGCTTGTTCATATTCAAGGACATGAATAGTTTATATATTTTTTTTTTTAATTGAAAGTTGCGATCGCTTTAGACAGTGAAATGCAGTGCATTCCAGCGTTAAGTAGCATTCTCTGAGAAACTTCTTATTAACATTTGACCACAGTGCTGGTATTCAAATTGAGCACGTATCTTTTGGTTTTGTCCTCAGTGGAAACAAAAGAACAGATAGATAGATAGATAGTAGATAGGTAATCTAGAGTTCTGTTTGTAAAACATCCCAGTAGAAATTAGGGATTGCTGCTAAATAGTTTCTGAAATGTTCTCAAGCAAAATAATCTCAGGTTATTTAAACATTCTCCATGAGTCACTCCTGAGTTAGGAGTAGTGTCAGGGCCTTAGTTAGGGACAGTGTCAGTGCCTGAGTTGGGAGTATTTGAGCTTTGTCATCCAAGGTTCTCATCCTGCGCTAGAAGACAAGCTGCATCAGAGAAGGGACTTTGTTTTGCTCATTGCTTTATTCCCGGTGCCCAGAACAGTGCCTGAGATGATAACAGGCAATTGAGGAATACTCTCTGCTCTCTGCAGACTTCCGATTGTATTCCTTGAGATTTTTGTCTGTAAGCATTTAACTGAGGTTGAGGCTATATTATTTAATGGACACTTATATATAACACTTTGTGCTGAGTGCTATCCTAAGAACTTTATAAACAGTAACTCAATTAATCCTCATACCCTTATGATACAGGATTTCATTGTTATCAATGGTCCCCGCTCTCAAGTGGGGAAACTGAGGCACAGAGCACTTAAGTAACTTGACTCAGGTCACGTAGCTGGTAAGTGGCAGAGCCGGGAGTTGAGTTGAATCCAGGTGTTTTGGTTCCAACATCCATGTGCTTCTCTGCTCTTATATGTTGCTTTTAAGTATTAGCACGTTTACTTGCGCAGGTCCCTACTGCACTGGAGAGTTTAGCATTCGTTACCTTTGGAGGTCATCTGTATTACTCTGCCTCCCCCTAACATTCTTTGCCATGCTTACGAATCATCTCCCCTGTGCTTGCATTCATAGCTTATTCTGAATTATCAGGCATCGTCCCCAACACTGACCCTGGTTTAAGTGTTTCTCCTAATAGTGTTTTCTTCTGTTTGCTTTGGTCTCTTGTGATTCTAGTAAAATACGTGTTTACTTGTCATCATCCATTCTCCTTGTCATCGTCTTCATTATTTAGGCCGATACTGTGGCCCCTCCATGCCCCACCCCATCACTTCCTTCAGCAATGCTCTGACACTGAGGTTCGTCTCGGATTCTATAGCGAATTTTGGTGGTTTCCACGCCACATATGCTGCATCAACATCAGGTAAGAAATGTTAGCAGATGGTGCTGCTAGGTTAAGAGAAATGTGTAGAAAATCCTTGGTTTATTATTTGGGATTCTTCTGCATTCAGCGTTCGGAGCTAGTTTCCTAGATCACCTCTATGACTAACCTTACTATCTTTCAAATTAGGTCAACACGCTTGTAAAGTCTAGCAGTAGTGAACTCTATACCACATCTTCTTTGTCCATTCGTCCATCGACAGACACTTAGGTTGTTCCCATACCTTGGCAATTGTGCCTGATGCTACACGGATGAGCTCTGGAAGTGGGGAGAACTGGTTGGAATGATCTTGGGAGACTATCTTGTCGGTGTCTCCTTGTTCTCCTTCATGATATGTTTGTTAAGGGAGCCCCTGATGGACGGTGTCTGATGGCATCTCTTATGGGTGGACGACTGCTGTTCTTTAGTCTCCCTGGCCTCACAGCTGCGCTCAGGCAGGGCTGGGTGTTGTCACTGATGCAGGATGGATGGTGGCTTATGGGGAGGAGGGGAAAGAGGGGCACCCAGTGCTGGGGCTCTTAGCCAGGAGAGTGCTGCTGGCTTCCTTGTTATTAGCAGATAAAAGCCTTAGAACACCAAGGAGATTTGTGCATGTTCCTGTGCTCTCCTGAGAAGGAAAAGCTGAAGTACTGCCTTCTGTTCTAGGCCAGGGGTGAAAGTCATCCTGGTCAGAAATACCGAGGGACTACAGAATTAAAATGAGTCTTTTATTACACAAAGTTAGACTTCACAGGGAGAAAAGGCTTTTAGAAAAGAAACTGCTGAGATTCCTTCTAATCCACCATACCCTGTGACTTTTAGTTTTCAGGTTTCAGAATCTTTTCCTTATTATATATGATATGGATTTTTTTTATTATGAAATGAAAATGGCATATCCTTTGACGCTGCTAGCAGCTGTTCTAGTGTTCTTTCTCCTTTATCTTATGGTGTCTTGTATTCAATATTTAATCTGCCACTCACTTTGTTTCTCTTTTCTTCTAGCTTGTGGTGGCATCTTCCACATGGCTGAAGGCATCTTCAACAGCCCTGGCTACCCAGAAATTTATCCCTCTAATGTGGAATGTGTCTGGAACATTGTCAGTTCCCCTGGCAACCAGCTCCAGCTGTCTTTTATGTAAGTCCTTTTTTATAGTATATTGTTTCAGGGAGAATGAATCTGCAGGAAGGAAGCAGTGTTACTAATAGGATGGACAACTAATAGCATATTTGTCCAAACAACTGTTAGAGAATTTGGTGGGAACTTCAGGAAGTCTGTTTCCATATTTCCTCTGTTTTAGTCATAGTTTAGGTTATAAATAGCATTAAAATTCTCTTGCAGTGGTTTTAGAGTCCTGCCTAACATTACCAAGAGTACATTCCTGAGCTCTTGGTACATTAATTTTTGGAATTCTCATTTTCAGATAACATTAATTTTATCATTTTTTTAAAAATTAGGAACATTTAGATTCTTTCAGAGCATCACTAACATTCTTTCTTCCGGCAGAAATCCCCATCTCAGTTAAGCCTTCTTTACCCTTATGTCTTATCCCCGTGCTAATCCACCATTGTCAGAAAAGATGGGTTTATTTGGTATCAGCAGAGAATTGCAAAGATGAGTTTATTTAGGATCAACAGGAAATTGCAAAGATGAGTTTATTTGGGATCAGCAGAGAATTGCAATTTGGGGTCTGCAGCCGTGGCAAGACACGTGCAAGTCCCTGTATTGCGAGAGAAGGAGAACACTTCTATAAAGAAGAAAAGGAAGTTTAGAGGGTTATAACAAACAGAGAATCCAAGGCTTCTCATTGGTTGAGCCCTTCAGGAAAGAAGAGAGGCCTTTCTTCTTTCTGTTGGACTCTGCTATTTTTGCAGGGCATGAGGGCTCCCCCTTTTGGTATCCTGACTCTATTTAATTGAGGTTTCTGTTTATTAATTTTTTACATTTCCCCCTTTTGATCATAATCTTTCTCTGAAATCATTGCTGATCTAGAGTCAGGGTTTCTAGTTTCAGTGGATTTTTGTGTGTCAATGTCAGGAAGGACCTTTCCTGGTATAGTATCTCATGTCAGAGGGAAAGTGAACAGATTGAAAATCTATTAAGGTCACGTCTGAGTAATTAGGAGGGGTAGGAGGGAGAACTCTCAGGTGCTTTTTGTCTAAAGTCCATATGATATCAAGATCATAGAGATTGGAGATCATCTGAAGCCTTATGTCATCCTCAAAAGTATATCTTGGGAAAGCTGTCTCGTCAGATGTCGTCTGCTTCAATTCCAGAAAATCTTGACTTGCAGGTCACCAGGTGATGTACAGGTACAGTCAGTGATTTCTTTAGGTGTGCTACATAAATCCAAGAGTCTGTTTCTCAGAGCTTGGTGTCACAAGGGTTGGTTAGCAGTCCCTGATAGGGACCCTTCCAATGAGGTTGAAGTGAGTTCTTCTGGAGGACTCTTTTGCAGTAGACAAAATCTCTAGGTTGCAAGATGTGATGCTTAATGTCTTCATCTCCCAAGGGTACACTATGAAAAGATTGCTCTATTAAAACATGGTTATTTTTAATAGAGGCAATTAATCCTTTGCAATGTTGGAATGTCTCTCCTTTTATCAGTCGTGTGTCAAAAGAAGTGGGAACCAAGTGCATTGGAAATTATGTGACTATCTCAAATGGTAAGAGTTTATGAGTTCCAAAAGCGGAAGATCCAAGATTTAGAAGGACAGATGGCAGTGCTTTTGACCAAGAGGTTTGGAGGGCCTCTATAAATGTTGCCAGTTGAGTCTTAATGGTGCTGGTAGCGTGTTCGACTAAACCAGAGGAATAAGGGTGGTGAGCACAGTGCAAGTGTTGTAAAACGAGCCAAACAGAGCAGACTTGTCAAAGTACCTGGCCAGTAAAATGGATTCCTTGATCGCTGTGAAGTTTGAGATGAGTTCCCCAGGTAGGGATCATCTTTTCCAAAAGGACTTTTGCCACAGAAGGGACAGTAGGCTGTCTGCAAGGGAAGGCTTCAGTCCAGTGTGAAAACATATGGACCATGACTAAAACATATTTATATCCATTAGAGGAAGAAATTGTATGAAATCCACTTACCAGAGCTTGAATTGTCCTTTAGGCAATATACAGTGTCTGGGAGCAGTACAAACAGGCTTCCCTGGTTCTACTTTGGACAAGTGGGACAAGTGAGGGTTGGCACTCTTTTCAGCCCTGTTAATGTTTCTCCTCTAATATTGATTCATGAAGGCTATCATCTTGTCAGTAGAACAATGGTTTAATGCACGTACAGCAGTGAGGAGTGGGAGTTTTAGAGTGTTGGGTGGGAATAGGTTGTTATTTGATGTGATCCTCCCGGACCAGGGCACGAACCCGCGTCCCCTGCATCGACAGGCGGGCTCTCAACCACTGCGCCACCAGGGAAGCCCAGATTTTCCAATCTTGTTTTCCTTTTTCTGAGGCTGATTGCTGGGCTTCTCTAGCCAGTTTTTCTAAATTTCCCTTTGGACCACGACAGAAGTTTGGCTGCTATTGGTCCCTTTAAGGGCAGCATTCCTTACAGAAATATCAGCAAGGTGATTTCCCTTCGCTTCCAGAGAGTCAAGTTCAGAATACCCCAGAATCTTAATAATAGCTAAAGTGGCAGGTGAAATTATTGCATCCAATAATTCCTAAACACAGGGGCCATCTTAAATTTTTTTTTCCCACTGGACGTAAGGAAGCCACATTGCTTCCACAATATTCCAAAATTGTGAGCTACTCCAAAAACATATCTACTATCAGTATAAATATTGGCAGTTTTGTCCTTGGCTAAAGTATAAGCCCATGTAAAAGCATGTAATTCAGTCTGGGCTGAGGTAACCATAGGTAAAGATGCTGCGTCAACAACATCAAAAGGAGTCTTAATAGCATACCTAGAACTGTATTTGCCGTTATCACCTCTTAAATGAGAACCATCAGTGGAATTCCCTGCAGATCGTCCTGAGGAGTCAGGAGGTGGTGCTTCAGTGTTAAGCGCCATGAGGGACTTCGCTGGTGATGGAGGGAAGAGGAGTAGCCGAGTTAAGGTTATTACAGTGGAAGAGAGTTATGTGAGGAGCAGTTAACCAAAAGACTTCACAGGAGGTGAGGTGGCTGGCTGGGAAATGTTGAGTGTGACGAGAAGTCAGAACTTCTACTGTATGAGGTACAAAAATGGTTAAAAGGGATCTCACAATAATTTTCTCGGTGATCTTAACCAAAAGGGGAGTGGTTGTAATGGCTTTAAGACAAGGGGGATATCCCCGTGCTACAGGGTCCAGTTGCTGGCCATAATACCCTATGGGTCAATGGTGGTCCCTGTGTTTTGGGATTAGTACCCAAAGGCATTCCCATTCTTTTCATATACAAAAAGGAAGAAGAGAATCTGATCATTGGGATGCCCAAGGGCAGGTGGCAGGTGGATTCACCAAACTCTCCTTTAGGGCCTCAAAGACTGTGTCATCTGTTTCTTCTCTTAAAATTGCATTGAGGTTTTTATTGTTGAGTACAACGTACAGAGGTTTAGCCATAGGAGAGAAATTTGGAATCCAATTTCAGCAATAATCAACTAGCTGGAGAAAACGTTGCAGTTGTGCTTCGTTTGGGGTTTTGGGAAACTTAGGTCACCATGAAGTCTATCTGGATCGAGATATAGCCTTTGTTCTGATCGCAGATACCCTAAATATCAAACCTGGGTTTGGGCAAACTGCAATTTTCCTTTGGCTACCTTAGGTCCCTTTAAGGCTAAAAGCTTTAGCAAGTGGATGGAGTCTTCCTGTGAGGAGGCTTGAGAAGGAGCTCAAAGAAGCAGATCATCCACCTATTGCAACAAAGTAGTTGAATCTCTAGAGAATTTTGTATCATCCAGATCAGCCTTCAGGATTCCTGAGAAATAAGGACTCTGAGTAGAACCCTGAGGCATTACTGTCCAGGTTAATTGGTTTTCTTCCCAAGTAAAGGCAAAAAGGTATTGGCTAGCTTCCTAAACTGGAATACTAGAGAATGCACTACATGAATCAATTACAGTAAAGAATCTGCTTCCAGCTGGAATGACCTCAGTATCATATAAGGGTTAGGGACAACTGAATGTCAAGGGATAACAATGTTGATTGTTTTGAGATCCTAGATAAACCTTCACCTTTGACCTGTAGGTTTTCTCACCAGTAAAATGGTAGTGTTTCAGAGCACAGTACAAGGGATTATGAGGCCTTGACAAGCCTTATAATTTTCCATCAGGGGTTTTATGCCTTGAAGATCTTTTTTTAAAAGGTTTTTGATTAATTCTGGGAAGAGATTTTGAGAGGTCTACTTAAATCTTGATGGGAGGTTTCTTGTGAATTTTGTTGTTGTGAATCTCCAGCATAAGTTGGAGATTTTGCCCATAAGGAAGGTGGTAGCTGATTCAGTGGAGACAGATGATAAGTATTTCCAGAATCAGCTCTAGTACTATCAGAGGCAGAGGCTGCTTTGTAGTAATGGGGTTGAGCCCCGAGAGTGAGGCTCTGGTGTCAGTTAGGACTGGAAGAGCTTCATCCCCGATCTAGAGAAATGTTCCTCCATGCCAACTAAGAGGGAGAATTGGGGAAAATCCCTGTAGTTCCTTGGAGCCCCATCAGTGAGAATTGGGAGGATGTTGAAAGGCTGGTTAGAGGGCTGAAGGCACCTGAAGCACTTAAATTTGTAACAATCTCTTCCAATGTCCTGGCTCTTTGCAATAATAGAAATTAGTAGGGTTTTGGTTTCATTTAGGAGCCTTCATTTGCTGGGGCTGAAGATTAAGAATTTTGGCAGTCTTCCTCTGAGGTGCCTCATCTAGAGTTTGAGAGAGCTGGTTTGCCACATTAACTAAATCTGGAATAGATATAGTTTCCCATTCCATCCTGGTCCTTTTTCCTAGAAGGGAAAGGTCTCAGTCCAGCCCATTATAGAGTTAAAAACTACCTGCGTAGAATCAACATCTAAAGGAAGACCAGAATTTTCTTTAAAAATAACCTGAAGTTGATTGTAATAATCATGAACAGTTTCATCAGATTTTTGTGTGTATGCCTGGATTTTGTTCCAATCAACAGGTTTTGGAGAAACCCTAGGAACTGCTTGATGAAGGTGCCTAGGGATTGGCCAAGCCTGATCATATAATAAGATAGCAGGCTGGGGACTTCCCTGGTGGTGCAGTGGATAAGAATCTGCCTGCCCATGCAGGGGACACGGGTTCGATCCCTGGTCTAGGAAGATCCCACATGCTGTGGAGCAGCTAAGCTCGTACGCCACAGCTACTGGGCGTACGAGAGCCCACGTGCCACAACTGCTGAGCCCACGTGCTGCAACTACTGAAGCCTGAGTACCTAGAGCCCATGCTGCTCTGCAACAAGAGAAGCCACTCCAATTAGGAGCCCATGCACCGCAACCAAGAGTGACCCCCTCTCGCCACAACTAGAGAAAGCTTACGCACAGCAACGAAGACCCAACACAGCCAAAAAAATAAATTAAATTAAAATTAAATCTTTAAAAAAAGATAGCAGGCTGGTCCCCCAGCTGTAATTCTAGAGACCTTTTAGGATTTCCCCCAATTAGTGGTTTTCATCCAGTGCTGAGCCTGGCCTTCACTCACCAGCATATGAACTAGCTGATACAAGTCAGAGAAACCAGGTTGACAAGTTTGAATGACTATATTAAATTGTCCAGCAATTTGTGAGCATCTCCAGTGACTTTGGGAAAGCCTTGCCTATGGATTGCAGTTCAGCTTTAGTCCAGGGAGTACAAAAAATTAAGGGCTTAACCTCTGGATTCTCAGAAGGCTTAAGTTTATTTTTTTTAATAGATCTTTATTGGAGTGTAATTGCTTCCCAATACTGGGTTAGTTTCTGTTGCACAGCAAAGTGAATCAGCCATGTGCAGACACACGTCCCCATATCCCCTCCCTCTTGAGCCTCCCTCCCACCCTCCCTATCCCACCCCTCTAGGTCATTGCAAAGCACCGAGCTGATCTCCCTGTGCTATGCTACTGCTTCCAACTAGCTAACTGTTTTACATTCGGTAGTGTATATATGTGGATGCAACTCTCACTTCGCCCCAGCTTCACCCTCCCACTCCATGTCCTCAAGTCCATTTTCTATGTCTACATCTTTATTCCTGCCCTGCAACTAGGTTCATTAGAACCTTTTTTTTTTTATTTTAGGATTCCATATATATGTGTTAGCATACGGTATGTGTTTTTCTCCTTCTGACTTGCTTCACTCTGTAGGACAGACTCTAGGTCCATCCACCTCACTACAAATAACTCAATTTTGTTGCTTTTTGTGGCTGAGTAATATTCCATTGCATACATATGCCACATCTTCTTTATCCATTCATCTGTCGATGGACACTTAGGTTGTTTCCATGTCCTGGCTATTGTAAATAGAGCTGCAGTAAACATTATGACACATGACTCTTTTTGAATTATGGTTTTCTCAGGGTATATGCCCAGTAGTGGGATTGCTGGGTCATAAGGTATTTCTCTTTTTAGTTTTTATGGAACCTCCATACTGTTCTCCATAGTGGCTGTAAACAGACATATTCTGACAAGTGCAGAGGAAACAGGAATGGGAAGAGTTTCAAATGGGGAAGCTCATTAAGAGAATTAGCATGGGGGAATTGGCAGTACAAAGGAGGCATAGGTGGTGTAGCAAGGAAGGAGGAAGATGGCGCCGGAGATGAGGTCTGACCATGAGGAGCCAATGGAGAGACCAGATGGTGCTGGAAGAAGAGCCTGAGGCGTTGGGGGCCATTTTATCTCATTAATTATGTTTGCCTCAGTTAGCCTTAAAATCTTATTTTGTAGAGAGGCAATTCTAGGCTCCAGATAATGTTGGGAAGCCTCAAAAAACCAAAGTAAGTATTCCACACATTTCTGGAAATTTTTGAGCTATTGTAGTCTACCTTGGTTCTAAGAAAGTTAAGTTTGGGGATTTCAAAAGTTCCCCACAATGGCCATTGATATCCTAAATTGCTTATATTTTTTTTAACATCTTTATTGGGGTATAATTGCTTTACAATGGTGTGTTAGTTTCTGCTTTATAACAAAGTGAATCAGTTATACATATACATATGTTCCCATATCTCTCCCCTCTTGCATCTCCCTCCCTCCCAACCTCCCTATCCCACCCCTCCAGACGGTCACAAAGCACGGAGCTGATATCCCTGTGCCATGTGGCTGCTTCCCACTAGCTATCTACCTTACGTTTGTTAGTGTGTATATGTCCATGCCTCTCTCTCGCCCTGTCACAGCTCACCCTTCCCCCTCCCCATATCCTCAAGTCCGTTCTCCAGTAGGTCTGTGTCTTTATTCCTGTCTTACCCCTAGGTTCTTCATGACATTTTTTTTTCTTAAATACCCCTAGGTTCTTCATGACATTTTTTTTTCTTAAATTTTTTCTTAAATATAAATTCCATATATATGTGTTAGCATACAGTATTTGTCTTTTTCTTTCTGACTTACTTCACTCTGTATGACAGACTTTTATCGGGTTGGTCCATTTAGTTAGGAATGTGCATGAGGAAGGACTTTAGTCTTAAACATCAGATCTGCCAGAGTCCCTGTTGGGGGTGTGGGTACTCTCAAAAACTGGGCTTCCATTTCTCAGAGGTTTTTCTCTAAAGTAAAAGAACAATTTTCAAACATTTTACAACACAAACAGCTCAATTCAAACAGCTTGGAAGCCTGAATAACAGCCAATTCTAAGGAAAGGTCTTGGTCCTAGAGGAGCCAGGCCGAAGGTTTTTTCAGCCAGTGTCCAGAGAATAGCCCTTTACAAAAGAATATGCCGAAGGCTGGACAAAAACTGGCACAGTTTCAGTGAAACAGCCCCTGCTCCTGAAGGAATGGGTCGAAGTCTGGCCAGTTTCAGTTGAAACAGCCTGATCTCAAATCAGATAGAAGTGCCAAGTGAATACTCATGTACAGAACAAAGCATTGACCAGAAAGATGAAGCTTTGAAACAGATTCCGAATAAAACCTGGAGAGCTTCAAAAGCTAAGAGAGTGTGAGCTCAGATCCAGGAGAAGGACATACCTTTAAACTCCAGGGTTGGCAAGAAAAACAGTGAGTAACAGTGGGCTGGATTTGTGGGTACCATACCTGTTTGCTTATCAAACCAATGAAATGTTGATCTGAAATAAATAGAATGCCATATACTTCTCCATCAAAGATGGGTTTATTCAAGATCAGCAGAGAATTGCAATTCAGGGTCTGCACCTATGGTGAGCCCCTGCAAGTCCCTGCACAGCAGAAGAAGGAGGATGCTTTTATACAGGGAAAAGGAAGCTAGGAGGGCTTCAGTAAACAAAGAGTCCATGGCTTCTTATTGGCTAAGTCCATGCCAAGAAAGAAGAGGAGTCTTTCTTCTTCCTCTTGGGCTCTGCTACCTTCACAGGGTGTGAGAGCTCCTTCTTCTGGTTTCTCAGCTTTGTGTAACTGAGGTATCTCTTTATTAATTTTTTACAGAATTTAGTGGTTGATTTGTAAAATCACTCTCACGTTCCTCGTTGAACTGTAAGCCTTTTTGAATATGGACTATGGACATGCAATCAGCAGTAGGATCCTGCCACATTCTGAGTGGTCTTAGGTTAAATTAAACAACAATAATATATTTTCTGGAAGTTGTTAGTGAAAAGCACATGGTAAGTGAAATGGGACCTTTTAATCCCATCAGTAGAGAGATACTTGTGACATGCTACACTGGTAATGAGTGCTTAATAAATATTGGATGATAAGACATTGGTATTTATTTATTTATTTATTGGCTGCATTGGGTCTTCGTTGTGGTGTGTGGGCTTCTCATTGCAGTGGCTTCTCTTGTTGTGGAGCACAGGCTCTAGGCGTGCGGGCTTCAGTAGTTGTGGCTCGTGGGCTCTAGAGCGCAGGCTCAGTAGCTGTGGCTCATGGGCTTAGTTGCTCCACGGCATGTGGGATCTTCCCGGACCGGGGATCGAACCCGAGTCCCCGGCATTGGCAGGCAGATTCTTAACCACTGCGCCACCAGGGAAGTCCCAAGACATTGGTATTTAAATTGCCATTTTAAATTAAAAGTTATTTGTTTTTCTGTGTCATAGATTATTGGCCTTTGGTTGGGGTTGATAATTCTGTCTTGAAAAGAATATAAGAAGTAACTTGCTTGGAGAGAAGAAGATTGTTTTGGAGACACTGCTCTGTTTATTCAAAAAAGTCTTGCTCCTCTTCTAGGCATGCCATTCTGTGCATCAAGAATGGATTTTTAAACATGAAAGAGAAGTCCTATTTGTGGACCACATTCAAACATCTCAAGTTACTTTGTTTTAGCCCATCAATCAGACAGTGCCTCTTCAGGGTCCAGCTGGCATTGTGTCAAAACAAAGACACCCTCTGAACACCTGAAAGGCAATACAAGTTTAAGTTGCCACGTGAGAAAGAGGTTTTGTTTGCTTTTGTCTTTACTAAAAGCACAAAGTTTTGTATGGGGAAAAAAAAATATATATGTGACCATATATATATAACTATATATATATATAACTATATATATATATATATATATATACTTCTTTGTTCAACAAATATTTATTAAGCCCCTACTTTATACACATAAGCACTGTTGCACCCTTGCTAGATGCTTCATATATAAAGCACATGTTACTCCCATAATTGACGTTTTATATCCAGTGATGAATAAACCATGAACATTGTTCTTATGATAAAGTCCAAAGTCCTTCACACGGCTTAATAGGCCTCATAATTGCTAGATCAAAGGGCTTTTCTGGTCTTTTTCCTCTTGGTCTTTACCACAGTCACATTCTTGAACAATCTGATGTTCAGTGGTTCTCAGGAACTGGGCCAGGTACTGGGAATGTTTAAGACAGACAAGATCCCAGTTCTTGTTAAGTTACTAATAAGTTAATGTCAAGAAGCTATTTGTTTAAAACCGAAAGAGATTCATTTCATCTATAGGGGATTATAGGGCCATAGGTGTGATTAAAGGTGTTCAATTTTAAATGTATGCCACAAAGCTGACGCATACCTGATGTTCAATGAATGTTAAATTCTCTCACTCTGCCATTTCTAAAGTATCTTGTGTGGCAGTTCAGAGTTAAATCCAAATGAACCACACTGGGCTTTCCTCCTAGAGGGTGGAAGATAAACACGAAAAGCCAGTTTCACTCATTTTACTCTTCAATGGACAGGAAATCCTGATTATTGCATAAGCAAATCTTAATGCTTCATCTTTTTCCTTTCTCATCCATAAGAAGTTAATTTTGATTATTTCGTGTTCGTTGCTTGAGTTTTATTTTTAAAGTATAATCTGTGGAATGCAAGATGCTCCCCTCTATGCAGATGATACTGAGAAGGGCTTTATGGCCAGGCCTCTGAGTTATTTCTGCCCTGGTCTAAACTATATCCAGATGGGTGCTTGGAAACTTCCCCTGGGGTGGGTGAGAAGCATATGAAAAACATATGGAATATGTCAAGTTCTAAAATATAGGGTTTGGATTGTGGACATGGCGGTGAAATCGAGTAGGGAGAAAAGCTGGAGAAATTATGGTTGCATGTATAACACAAAAGGAGGGGGGAGAAATAAAACCCCCAAAGACATTTTTTTATAAAACAGATATTTAAAGGAATTAACAGAAAATGTATTTTATGCTGGCAGAGTCCTTTTAAAATGCGATTGATCTAGGTTCAAGAATCAAAATGAGATAATGAGAAACAGTGATTGTACTATTTTTGTTCCACATCATATTTTTACCAGCAGATCTGAGCCAAAGTGTTTGGAAAGAGGATGGATTTGCTTATAAAATGAACCGGACTAAACGAAAGACTTCCAAGAACAATAAAACTTTTTAAAAAGTCTAATTTGATTCTTACAGGTATCATCCTACCATCCTTTCTGATGAAATGTCTTTTGTGACATTTAGCATTGGATTATACCAGTCTGGTACAAAAAAACAGAAAAACCTTGCACTTAGCGATCTTCTAGACCATTGGACCAAACTTTCTTGTGCATGTTGATCACCTGGGATCTTGTTAAAATTCATATTCCGATTCAGTTGGCTGGTGGGGCCTGATGCTTCATTTCAAACAAGCACTGGGGTGACGCTGATGCTGTTAAACCACGTGCAGCATTTTGAGTAAAGATTTAGGGGCAATTTCATAGAAGTCGCCTGCTGAGGAGAATGGTCACCCCTTCTTCCTTCTTCTGAAAATCAGAAGAACACAATTTTAGCATATTGTACGTCATTGATAACGTTATGGTATCATAATAAAGCTGAGCCTGAGTTTAAGAGCCCAACTTGGCAGCTATTCTAAGGGTGGATTCAGAGCAGTTATTTGCCAGAAGTGATTGTAGTTATGAACTTTGTCTCATGAAGCATTAAGTTGTCAAGGAGGACAGTGGAGGTAAGACAAATGTGTGGTTTGTTTAGCCTGATGTGGGTCTTCCCTGATCTCTTCTGTGCTCGGTTATCAGTCACAGCTTGCTGCTAAGACTAAGTCTGAAATATAGATCCCGATGATCTGCAGGGTAATAACCCACCTTGGTGGGATTGTGAGAGCCACAGACTCACCGTCTGGCTAGAGACCTACCGGTGCTAGTATCTGGCTTGAGAAGCCAGTGGTAGAGCAGAGCTGACCGGTTTGCTCCAGGGCTCTGGTCGGCAGTGAAGGCTCAGAGGTGTGCCTGATATGTTGATCCCAAAGTGAGCAGTGAGGTCCCGGAACCTCCAGGCTGGTCACCTGTACCTTACGCATCCTAACCTGTTAGCTGAGATAGAGCCCGGGGAGGGCGCTGTGCTTATCATCATGTGAAGTCTTGCTCACGTAATGTTGAGCAGTGACTGAAAGATACACAGCAAGGAAGTAAGTTTTCTATTCTCGAGATGTTTTTTTTCCTTGCCAATGTTTTTTTTTCTATAGTCCTACTAGACCATTCTTTCTTCTTCTCTTTATCTTGTCCTTCTTCTTCTCAGCAAAAATTTCTTTCAGTTACTTCTGAAAAAAAGAATTGTTTGCACTCACTTCATTTACTTAAAAAAAAAATTAAATTGCTTTTATATTTAAAAATTAATTTTAAATAAATAAAATATTACAGGGCAGCATCACATTCCCTTACCTTCTCATCCCAGAGATGACCCATATTCTGAATTTTATGTGTATCACGTCTATGCATGTTTATATCCTTTTATTATATATATATCAATAATATATGTATACATGTCTCCATACACACTACATAATATTGCTTTCTGTTTTACATTTTACATAAATGCAATCATACTTATTGATTTTACTGGAAATACATTGAATTTATAGATTAATTTGGGGAGAATCTTTATTGACTCTTCATACTGAACTTGGAGTATCTTTCCATTTATTCAGTCTTCTTTTATGTCCTTCACTAAAATTTCGTATTTTTTCCATAAAAGTCTTATAGATATCATGTTACATTTATTCCTAGGCATCTTATCTTTTGTTGCTATTAAAAATGGTGCCCATTTAAAAATTATGGATGTACCCTGTCCACCTTACCTAAAATAACCCTCCTTAATCACTTGGTTTTTTCCTCCTAGAGCATATCACTACCTCATTATATTTCTATTTATTTGTTTATTATCTATCTCTCCTTCTAGAATGTAAGCTCCCCGAAGGAAGGAACATTGTCTGTTTTCTTCATTGTCCTGTCCCAGTGTTTGGCAATATAGTAGAGAGACAAATATTGTTGAATGAGTGTTGACTAAGTTACATCTTGTAAATTTTCATTCGCTGGTATAAGGAAACCCTATTAATTTTTGCATATTATCCTTTTTTGTTTGTTTGTTTTGTTTTTTCACACACACACACTGTATTTTATTTTTGCAAGAGATAAATAGACTGACACCAAGCATTGTAAATTTGCATATTATCTTATCCTACCACTGTTCCATTCTCTAGAATCACCCAAAATTTTGTCTCTTGTCTGCTACTCTATCTTCAGTGCCTACAAAAGGACCTGACATGTTAAGGTGCTCGGTAGATATTTACGAATGAATGAGTGCTCTTGAATATTGATTTATAGCACTTCCTTTCCAATTCTTACAACCATTCCCCCTTTCCCTGTCTTATTGCCCTGGAGAACCCTTAAGTACACTGTGCAACAAAGTGATGAGCAAGCTTTCTTGTGTTGTTTCTTACTTAAAAGAAATGTTTAAAAACGTTTACCTCTAAGTATATTTGCTGTAGGTGTTTGGTGGGCAGTTCTCATCCGGCTGAGAAAATGTCCCTCTATTCCTAATTTTCTAAGAGTTTTTATGATGAATGGGTGTTCAGTTTTAGCGAATGCTTTACTGCAATTGTCACTGATTCTCCCTTCATATATTTTTGCATCTTTTTTTCTCTTTAAATCTTTGTGTGTACGTGTGTGTGTTGAATTGTTGTAATAGATCTTTTCATCTTAAACCATTGTGAGTCCAACCTTATTAAGATTTACATATTTTACAGATTGATGGATTGATTTAGCTAATATTTCATGTAAGATTTTTCATCGGCATTAAGTGAGATTGACTTAAACTTTTTCTTTCTTTGACCTCCCTTGACTGATTTTGCTTCCACGATTATATTAAATTCATTAAATAAGTTGGACTCTGTCCCCTCTTTTCAATTTTTTTTTTTTTTTTTACAATATACACAAGATTAGGATTGGGATACTGACTTATTGAAGCTTTGGTAGAGTTCCTCTATAAAATAATCTGGGCTCAGGTATTTGTTTCCTTTTGTCTGCAGGCAATTTTTAATACTGACATTTTTTGATTTAATGGTATTTTTAGGTTTTTCCATTTTTTCTTCAACTAGTTATAGTATTGTATTTTTATAAAAATTGTCTAAGTTCAAATTTAGTGGCATAGGTTTTTAGTAAATTTCATTATAATTTTAAAAATTTCTAGTATATCTGTTGTTTTGTCTTTTTCTTATTAGTAATGTCGTTCACTTAAGCTTTCTTCTGTTATTGGTCAGTCTTATTGGAGGTTTATACTTCGTTAGTCTTATCAAAAGAATAGCTTTTGGTTTCTTAATCTTTTCTAGTATTTTCTACATTTCTGTTTCACTAATTTCAGATGTTGTTGTGTTATTTCTTCTACTTCCTTTTTGCGGTTTGTATGTTTGTTTTTTGTTTTACTAACTTCTGGGATTAGACATCTAGTCCACTTTTCTTAGTATTAGTTCTCTTTTACCATAAACATTTAAGGCTATAAATTTCCCTCTAAATAATGCTTTGACTACACTCCCTAAGTTTTATGGGCCCAGCACACTTCTACTGCTCAACTCTGCCTGTTTGAATACATAATGTGTTCACTCTCATTCAGTCCTAGATATATTCTAAATTGCCATTATGATTTCTTGTTTAACACATGGTTTATATAGAAATTTGTTTTACATATCCAAATTGCGGGATCTCTTTGTTATCTCTTTATTACCCTGTTCTAATTTTGTTCTATAGTGGTCAGAGAACATATTTTTTAATAGTTTTAATATTTTCTGAGACTTGGTGTGTTGTCAACTATATATTGATACATTTTTATGCATGTTAATGGGCACATGAAAAATATAAATATAGAGAATTTATAAATTCTAATTGTTGGGTGTTATAGAAAGCTTGTTATTGTCTTGTTGTTATTGTAATTCATCATCTTATGGAAATCACCAAAAATCATCTAATTTACTCCTTAATATGTGTGAAAAATAATCCTATAGTGGACCCTCTAAAACTGCTCCTTTAAAAGTTACTAATTTACTTTGAGTAACCAAATCCTATAGCCCAACGGTCCCCAACCTTTTTGGCACCAGAGACCGGTTTCATGGAAGACAATTTTTCCATGGACTTGGTGTGGGAGGGTGGGGGGGATGGTTCAGGCGGTACTGTGAGTGATGCAGAGAGACTCAGAGCAGCAGATGAAGCTTCATTTGCTTGCCTGCTCGGGGGTTGGGGACCCCTGCTATAACCTGTTCTTAATCCTGGATCTTTCTGTCATATGACACTCTTCATCACTCTCTCCTTAATTTTCTCTTGGCTTCTGTGACATGACACTGATCTTGTTTTTATCCTACTTTCCAGACTATTCTTGGGTTTATTGCTTCCTCTTCCTTTCACTGAATTCAAAATATGGGTGTTCCCTAAGCTTCTGCTCTTATCTCTTCTCTCTCTCTCTATGTATCACTCCCCACTTTTTCATTTCTAAACCCCCAATCTAGCCATGTTTTCAGCTGTTTTCATATGCGTACAGGTGATTTCCAAATACAGCCTCAGAGTCTCTTCTGAAGCCCAAACTTGGCACCATGAATTGGGTCGAATTGACTTTATACTTGTGGATCCTTCTCTGGACCATCTCTTCTATTATATTTATCTATTTGTCTACCCTCCCACCAACACCATATTACCTTGATTATATCCAAGTTTTTTAAGCATTGAGGCCAATTTTTAAAGGCATTCATTTAGCATCTACGTGTTCCAGACTCTTTATATATGTGACTAATGACAATTACATGAGGTAGATCTTATTTCCCACCCTCCATTCCCCCATGTCATCATAATTGCAGAATATAAAGAAGTTGACTATGCCATGCTTGAACGCTAGCCTGTTTTAGTGCAAATGCCATGTTTTTTTCTACCTTTACAGAAATTAAGTACAGATGCCTTTGATTGGCATTTAAGCTCTCCCAAAATTAACCCATCATACTGCTCCAGCTATGTCTTCTAATGTTTTCTTAAAGGTACTCAGTATTCTAACCAAACGAGACCTCTCACAGATTTCTAAATATGTCCCACTCTTTCTGCATGTGTGCTTTGGTTAGCACGCATTCCCTGCCCACCATTTTTGCACCTTAAATCCAGCTTATGCTTACATTTCCATCTTAAAAAAAAATCTCTCCATCAAGCTATTACTAAACTTCACAATTGCATGTGATACCTCTGCCTCAAAATAACTCTGATGGCATGATATTCTGTCTTCTATATTCTGTTTTTTTTCTATCTTGTTGCCCAATTTTCCCCCAGAAAGAAAACTCCCTGAAGGCAGTGTATTAATTGTCTTCTATCTCTTGAATCACCATTTCAACTAATTTGAGTGTAAGAAATGTTTTGAGTTAGCCAAAAGACACTGTGATTAAAGTTAAAGAAAAAATTTAAAAACCAAACAGGTCAACCCAGCAAGTGATTCAGGATAATCCCAAAATTTATTTTATCAGTTAAATCCCTAATTTTGTTTCTTCCAATCAGAACTTTCCAGGTGGAGGAGTCTCAAGACTGTAGCAGAGATTTTGTGGAGATCCGGGAAGGAAACGCCACTGGTCGCCTGGTGGGACGATACTGTGGAAACGTCCTCCCTCTCAATTATTCATCCATTCTTGGGCACATCCTGTGGATCAGATTTGTCTCCGATGGCTCAGGCAGTGGCGTGGGCTTCCAGGCTGCATTTACCAACAGTGAGTTGCTTCTGTTTTAGTGATGGCTTCCAGAATGTGTCCTACAAACTAGAAGGATAGCAATATTTTCAGTAATGCATTAAGAACAATTCCCCTATATTTAATGTCTCTGTGGAATTACTTTATATACTAGAAAAATTAAATTATATATGAATGACTCATTAAGAGCCAGGGAGAGCATTCTCAGTGGTTCTAACATTCTTTTAAAGCTCTAGTGTCTACCTAATTTTAAGTTAAACATTTTTCATGATATTGCAATAGAGAGTTTTCTAATGTATCATCGTTTCAGTTTGGTATACTTATATCAAATGTGTTTCATTTGATCCCATAAACTCTATATTCCTCAAGTTAAAAATGTTTACTCTGGTACAAATGAACCCATTTATGAAACAGAAATAGAGTCACAGATGTAGAAAGCAAACTTACGGTTACCAGGAGGAAAGGGGAAGGGGGGAGGGATAAACTGGGAGATTGGGATTGACATATATGCGCTACTATACATAAAATAGATCACTAATCAGGACCTACTGTATAGCACAGGGAACTCTACTCCAGACTCCATGATGACCTATATGGGAAAAGAATCTAAAAAAGAGTGGATATATGTATATGTATAACTGATTCACTTTGCTGTACAGCAGAAACTAACACAAATTTTAAATTAACTAGACTCCAATAAAAATTAATTAAAAAAAACACAAGAAACGTTTACTGTTACTTTAGGATATTCCTAAGTGCTCAGATATTGTAATAACAGGATATTCTTCTAATAGGATAAAATGTTAAATATTAATAGCTACTCTATATGTTGTTTGAAAATGTCAGTTTCTCTTACATAGTTAAAGAAAAAAAAAAAACATGTTTCGTTCTTTCTTAACATGAAGCAAAATAGGTAAACCAAAATTATAGAACAGGGCTGGTGATACCCCTTCCCAAGTCACCAAGTTCCCTGGGGTCTGGGAACCCAATTTTACATGGGACGTGATTGCTTGTTTTCACACCATGTGGTCTTCTAAGGAGATGGAATTCCATTCACCATATCACCCTTCTCCAAAGAATTAATAGATAGCAGAGAAACCAAAAGGGAAGCAGTATTTCTTTCAGTGTTCAGAAAAGAAATTGCAAAAAAAAAAAAAAAAATTGAAAAAAAAAAAAAAAAAAAAAAAAGAAATTGCAGTCAATTAGAAGTCCATCCTTTTTAACACCCCTTGCCTTTTGTTTCTTTCATTTGACTAAAGAGCTGTTCTAAGTAGGTCTGATTTACTACTCTGTTTTCCTTCCTAGTATTTGGCAATGATAATATTGTGGGAACTCACGGGAAAATTGCCTCTCCCTTATGGCCCGGAAATTACCCCCCCAACTCTAATTACCATTGGATAGTGAATGTGAATGAATCTCAGGTTATCCATGGTAGAATCTTGGAGATGGACATGGAGGCAACACTCAACTGCTATTATGACAAACTAAAGGTGAGTTTCCAAGAGCAACTGATGTTTATACATTTTGGTGACTTGCTATTGGCAACCATAGATCCAAGTTAATGTCTGTTCAAGCATTTACAAGTCGTAGGGGATGGTCTACCCTACATCACGAATACCCCTTCCAGGTTACCTGAACAATGGTGATTCTGACAGTATAATTATTATCTTTGATTCTGTAACTAACTTTTTTTCCGCATTATTGTAATCTTTCTGTTGGGCTTTATCTAAGCATGTGTATGTGTCTTAATTAAGAATTTATTCTATCTTATATCCCATTACCCTGTTTATTCTCCTGTTAGAGTGTTAAAAATTTGAACAATCATTTTAAAGTAAGTAAATATAAGTATATAAAAATTGTGGCGATCATTGCCATCCAGACATTGGCAACTGCATCAATTCCAGAAACACTATCAGATTATTTTTTATACAGTTTTATTGAGGTATATTTGACAAATAAATATTATATATATTTAAGATGTACAACTAGGTCTTTTGATATATGATATTTTACAATTTTACATTGTAAAATAATAATCACAATCAAGCTAATTAACATATCCATCACCTCAAATGGTTACCATCTTCTTTCTTTGTTTCTGGTGTGGTGAGAATACTTAACATTTACCCTCTTAGCAAATTTCAAGTATATACATGGTAATATTGGGTTAAAGCACATTGTCACATTAGATCTTCACATTAGATCTTCAGAATTATTAATCTTGCATAACTGAAACTTTGTACCCTTTGACCACCTCCCTGTTCCCCGCTCCCCGCATCTCCTGGTAAACACCATTCTACTTTCTGCTTCTAAGGGTTTCACTATTTTACTATCAGATTCTTGAGGGCCGAGATTCTGTCTTATTCACTTTTAGGTCCACAGTGCTTCACATAGAACCTAGTACTTGATAGATGCTCAGTAAGTTGGAAATAATTATTAGCTAATTTGAAATCTGAGCTTATATAGTAGCTTCAATAGAGAAATATGTAATAGCACTTATAACGAACTTGTTCAAATTATTTACAAGATGGAGGGAAGGATATGAAATGTAATTGGAGAGATCCACCCACATGTGAAGAAAAAAATAAACGTGCTCAAGATTACGTGTTTGGAAACTATCACAAAATATGTCTCTAACTATGTAATCTAACATTTTCAACCAAATGAAAGAGATTTCTTGCGTGCTTTGAGTATGCTGAGCCCTCACAAGCTGTGATTCTGTTGCTGTTGTTAATTCTGCTTCTTTACTTCTTTGGAAATGTGAACTCCTTCAGGATACCTGGCCACTTTCTCTCATTAGACTTTTCCTTTTTCTTGTGACTTTCCCCCTTTCTTCCTAATTCCTCCCTTTTGTGGCCCCAAAGCACATTTCATAGGCACTGTTGTGCCACTATCCTGTTCCTACTTTTCCACCCATAAGTTTTACTGTAAATCGAATAATGAGCTATATCACGTGGAGCATGGTTACTAATATAATTCTGCGGGGAAGATACAGATACTTTAAAAACACATTTAATTACTTGCAATCATAGTTTATACTTCGTGGTTTTCTATTTATGAAGAAAAATGGAGGTGATTGCCTGAGTTCAGTGCTCTATTATCTGTCCCTTCCATGCAGGTTTATGATGGGGCTGGCATTCATTCCCGCCTGATTGGAACCTATTGTGGTACCCAGACTGGCTCTTTGAGCTCCACTAGAAGTTCTTTGACATTTCAATTTTCTTCTGACTCTTCAATCTCAGGGAAAGGATTCCTTTTGGAGTGGTTTGCAATGAATGCCTCTGTTGGACCTTTACCTACCATTGCTACAGGTGTGTTTGGTAATAAATGAAATTCTTTTTAGGGGCTGATACGTGCAGACTAGTATTTCAAAGGTTCCCACTAATAAGGGCCAAATGCACAAGTGAGTAAGAAGAGTAATTACAGTCTCAAAACCCTTCCTCCATATGTTCAGGTGTCCTTTGAATTTCATAAATACTTAGAGATTAGATGTTTATTTCAAAAAAAAATGCTGGTTTCCCATTATATTTTCCATAATAGTTAAGGGTTTGATGTCCATAAGATATTCTACTTACAATTTCTAGAAATCGCTTTAGAGATCTCTGAAAGTTTGGTTTGCAAATACCATACTCTCTCTCACACATACACACACACACACACACTAGGATCAACTAATGCAAGTAACTGTTTTACCTCTATGTTACCTTTTAAGTGTGCCTTCAGAAATGCTTCAGTGTGTCCTTAGCCGGTTGTAAACCCTCATGTTTCAAGGTAAAGTTGGCCTAAATTTTAGGCTTTCATTTTACTATTTTTAAGACATTTAAAATTCCCTCAGTAAGCTGTGTTTTGGGAGACTGCGCTTTTCTTTTGAAAATTTGTTTAAACACTTTTGAATGGCTCTTGTGAATTTGAGGGTTGACGTAGAATAAATTCAGCAGATATTTCTTATGGCATATTCTCACTCCTTGAAATATTTGATTGGGACATATTATCATTGGATCTCATTGAAGAGTACTCAGACTTTGAACTTGTTCTAAGACTAAACAGACCCTAAAAGATGAGAGTCTGTTTGCTTCTAGCTTCTTGGGAATTTGTACCAACAGAGATCACAGTTGAAGGTGTAATTCATACTTACATATTATTTAATGCCTCTTAGCATTCTGTCCTAAGATGTTATTTTCACCTCTCTTGCAAGGTGCTTTCATAGCATTGACTATGAAACTCTTCCTTAAAACATTAATCTATTTATCTAAGAGCAAAGAGCCATCAGCAAGATTGCCAAATGTAATTTAGAGCTATCCATTTAAGACTGGATAGCTCTCATAAGTAAACTTGAGTTAAGCTTCTTTTATGTCCACCAATCTCAAGTTACAGAAGAAATCACTCATGCAAAACATTATATCAATAAGTATATTGTAGTACTCAAAAAAAAAGTTCTCTTCTCATACATATATTCCATAACTATGTGATTGAAGTGGATGAGTGAATATGGTATAGTATCATAAATCTCATTTCTCTTAATGAAAAACAAGCAAAGGAAAAAATAAAAGAATAAGAAAATTTTATAGTTTACTAGTTACCTAGTTGGTGTAAATGGTTATCTCATGATCATAGCACATTCTGACGCTTCCATTAAAGTGAAAAAAAAGCTTACTGTTTTAAATTGTATTAATATATTAAACACTGTAACATTAGCATTCCTTATGCGAACATACATAAAATTTAATTCAACCAATATTTATAGAGGGTTTATTATAGACATGCTGAGGTAAGTGTATACCAACTAAGAAAGGAAACCAAGATATAATCTCTACTCTCCAAGAGTTCAAAAGTAATTGGCAAAGATAAAGCACTCAGTTAAATAATGATATAGTAACTAAATGATTAAATGACAAAGCAAAAAGCAGTCAGAGGAAAATGAGCCTAATGTGGACTAGGGTCATGTGAAGGAAATTAAATATGGCAAGTTGGAAAATATTAGCTTATCAGTCAGGACATATTTGGTTATGCTGCAGTAACAAATAATTCCAAACTCTGAATAGCTGAGAAACACAAGACTTCTTACTTGTTCATGTTGCCCTCTTGGGTTAACTGGGTGTTGGATCTGACATTGTTTGGGACGTTACCTGTGATCATGGCAAGAGGAGAGAGAGCCCTGGCATGCCTCAGTCTTAAAGTGTTCAGCTTAAAAGTGATACATGTCATTTTGCTTATGATTCATAAACCAGAACTGGTCAAATGGCCTCACCCAACCACAGAAGTATTAGGAAATGCAATTTCACCGTATGTTTGGAAGTGAGGAAAAATGGAATATTTGACAAACAGCACTAACAGCTTATAGTTAGTATGATAACTGCTTTTTATAAATTCAAGATAAGAAATATTTTATGTAAAGGAAAATCTTAACATTTGAAGATACTGGATAATATTCGGATCTTATACTTTGAAATTGCTTTTACTTTATTTTATTTTTAAACTTGTACAGCCTATATAGTAATAGGATAAAGTAATTAGGACCTAGTCCTATAAATTTTACATTCATTTCTTGGTGGCCCTAGCAAGATTCAAACATGTAGAAGAGTCATAAACTTCTGGAATGGTGGAGTAAAGGCCTCTGAAAATCTATTCTTGCAGAAAAACAATGAGAACACTGGCAAAAAACTTTTAAATCAACTTTTGAGAACTCTGGAAATTAATTAAAAATTGCAATGATCTAAAGAGTGTTTATTCAAGAAAAATGGTTCAGTCTGAGTGACAGTAGACAACTTTCTGGCATCTTAATTTTCCCTATTCCCATCTCTCTCCCTGTCCTAGCTTTGCAGTAACCTCACAATAGCCTCACAACCACGTTAGCCATGAAAACCAGCGGCCTAACAGCCACTGGAAGGGGTGGAGTAGATCTGGAACTCCAGAAATAATCCTATCCCTAAGGAATTGCTATTATTTAACCTGTCTGGCAGCTTCCTAGAAAAGCTCCATTCTCAGGACTCGTCTTCATCTGACCTGACTCAGTGTGCTCTGCGCAAAAGCCCTGTCTCTGGGGTGTTTTTTAGAAATCGTCAGTGGCAAGTTACTTAACATCACAACTGCATGTGGCAGTGATTCCAGTTACAGCTAATAAGAGGCTGACCAAAAATGTAAAAAGAAAAACTGGGGAGTGATATATCCATAGGGGACTTTGAAAAGTTTTGACATATTTCTGGGAACATAGAAGGCTCCACTCATGTGCGGGGCTATAAACATGCCCAACATGAGACTCGAGAAGGCCCCAGTCTCTCACCTCTGTAGGATCTTGAGGTGAAAGCAGAAAGTGAATTCTAGGGCAGAGTTATAAACTGTGAAAGCAGAAAGTGAATTCTAGGGCAGAGTTATAAACTGTGAAAGCAGAAAGTGAATTCTAGGGCAGAGTTATAAACTGTCTTCTAGAGTCATATAGGCGTATCCCAATACACACACACACACACAGTCACTCAGAAAAGTGAGAGAATTATTGGTTCAAGACATTTAAAAGGAATCTCTATTTAATCAGTTGTTGATCACTAACCTGAACACAGACTTTCAATGGTTACACACAACAATTAACACAGACGTTACAGAATTAGTACACAAAAGCCACTGAACAAAGAGCAGTGACAGCAAACTTTGGGGGAGGGGTTGATTTCCAGAGTTGGGTTGCCACATTACATTGTTTAAAATGTCTGGTTTTCAACAAAAAATTATGAGACACATGAAGAAATAGGAAAGTATGGCCTATGCAGAGGAATATAAGCAATCCATAGAAACTGTCTTGGAGAAAGCCAAAATGTCAGACGTACTTAACAAAGACTTTAAATAAGCTATTGTCAATATGTTAAAGAACTAAAAGAAATCATGTGTAAAGATTTAAAGAAGAGTATGGGAATGATGTCTCACCAAATAGAGGATATCAATAAAGTGATAGATATTTTTGAAAGAAAAAGCAACCAACTAGAAATTTTGGAGTTGAAATTCACTGGGTGGGCTCAATGACAGATCTGAGCAGGCAGAAGAAAGAATCCCTGAGTTTGAATGTAGGTCCTTTAGGATTATCCTGTTGAGGAAAAGAAAGAAGAAAATTATACAGAGCTTCAGAAACTATCATTTATACCAACATATGTACGCATAATGAGAGTCCCAGGTAAAGAAAGAGGGAAGGGGAAAAAAGAATACTTGAAGAAACAATGTCTGTACACATCCCAAATTTGATGAAAAATATTAATCTACACATCCAAGAATCCCCAAAATTCCAGGTAGGATAAACTCAGTGAGATCTGTACCTAGACATACTGCTGTCAAACTATCAAAGCTAAAGAAAAGGGGTTATCTTGAAAGCACGAAGAGAAAATCACTTATCTTGTAAAAACAATACTCAACAGGGTTAGCATCTCGTTTCTCATCAGAAACCATGAAGGTCAGAGCAGTGGGATGACATAGTCAATGTGCTGAAGTAAAAAAACTGTTAATCAAGAATTCTATAGCCAGAAAATGTATCCTCCAAACTAAGTAGAAATTAAAACATTCCCAGATAAATGAAAACTGAAAGAATTCATTGCAAGCAGACCTATGCTACAGGAAATGCTAAAGGGGGGCTTTCAGAATGAAATGAAATGACCCTAGCATGTCTTTACTGCTAGACAGTAGGTAGTGAAGACAGCTACATATATAAATATAAAGGCAGTATAAATGTATTTTCATCTGTAGCTCTTTTCTTCTGCTATCTGATTAAAGATAGCTGCATAAGGCAATAATAATAAACTATGCTGATGGTCTTATAATGTTTAAATATATAATTTTATGACAATAATAGCATAAAAGATGGGGGTGGGTGGGAATGGAGTTATATTATAGCCAAGTTTTGTATACTATTAAAATTAAGTTAATATTAATCCAAACTACATTGTCTTTACTTAAGACGTTAATTGTAATCCTCTGAACAACCACACAGAAAAAACTCGAAAATATACAGTTAAATAAATAACAAATGAATTAAAGTGATATACTAGAAAATATGTATTTAACACTAGGATGGCTATAATCAGTAAGGCAGACAATAACAATTATTGACAAAGATGTGGAGAATCTGTACATTGCTGGTGGAAATGTAAAATCCTACAGCCACTTTGGAAAACAGTTTAGCAGTTTCTCAAAGATTGAAACACAGGGTTACCATACAATCCAGCAGTTCCACTCCTAGTTATATACCTAAGAAAATTGAAAACATATGTCCACACAAAAATTTACACATGAATGTTCATAGAAACATTATTCATAAATAGTGAAAAAGAGGAAAGAACCCAAATGTCGAACAGCTGATGAATGGAAAAACTAAACGTGGTATATCCGTATAGTGGAATACTATTCAGCCTTAAGATGAAAGAAGTATTGATACATATGCCAGAATACAGATGATCCTTAGAATATCACGCTAAGGGAATGAAGCCAGTCACAAGAGGCCACATACAGTACGATTATATTTATATAAGATGTCTTAAATAGGCAAATCCACAGAGACAGAAAGTAGGCTAGTGGTTTCCATAGACTTGTGGAGTAGAGAACAGAGAATCAGTGGTAAAGAGTATCCAGTTTCTTTCAGGGTGGTGAAAATGTGCTCTAAGATTAGGTAGCAGTGACGATTGCAGAACTTTGTGAATATACTAAAAACCACTGAACTATGTAAAAGGGTAAATTTTATGGTGAGTGAATAATAACTCAGCAAAACTTATTTCAAAAGCAAACAACAACCAAAACAAGGCTGTTGTTATCATAAGCTCACAAACTTTTTTGAATGCTTCCCTTCACCAAATTGAAAATTTTTTCAAAACTGCCTAATATAAATTACATGATGAATAGCTATGCTAAAAAAAGGTGAAGATTAAAGCACACTGGAGACATGAACAAAGTTCTACCTTGGTAACGATAATAACAGGGTCTTCCATATGGACTTACTTCGTGCTTGACAAATAATAGGCACTCGTTAATAATTGGGTTAAGTGGTAAAACTACGGTGAAAAAAGTAGAATACAGTGTGTTTTTCTTCAAAAAATTATGGAAATCACAGCTGTCTGAATCAGTGGATCTAATAAAATATGTATAAATTTCTTTGAGAAAATTGTTTCAATTGGTTGTTTCAGTATAGAACTGTGGCTTTCAAGTGAAATGCTACCTTCTTTTCTGCCAGAGGTATTTCAACGATGTTGCTTTTCATTCTGCAGGTGCTTGTGGTGGGTTCCTGCAGACAGGAGATGCTCCAGTCTTTCTTTACTCCCCAGGCTGGCCTGAAAGCTACAGTAATGGCGCTGACTGTATGTGGCTTATCCAGGCTCCTGGTTCTACTGTGGAACTCAACATCCTTTCCCTGGACATTGAATCTCATAGTACATGCAGCTATGATAAACTTGTGATAAGAGACGGTGAGAAACGTTTAAAAAACAAGATAAAACAAAAAACTACCAAGTTTCAACCCTGACACACATTTAGTTACATTCAATTATAATCAGACTTGTTTACTGCTTCCATCCATTTGCATGGAAATGCACAGGTATTATGGTCAGTGAAAGCATGAGATACTAGAATTGGCCACCATTTCTGCAGAACATTAGGAAAGCGTTCAATTGCCTGGAACAAAATAATCCGCACGCTATGTTAGGGAGAGCATTACATTCCCAAGAGGAAACACTCCCTGTGGTTTAAGTAGGAAATTATAAAATGAGTTTCCAGGTTGTGCTGCTTTCTCGTTGAAAGGCTATGGAAATAAATCTTGATATTTTATACCTATGGCTTTAAGATCCAAGTGTGAAAAGTATTTAAAATTGCAATGTATTCAAGTTTCTATTGTGTACTGAATCTCTGGGTAGAATGGGTAGAATTAAGGGCTAATATTTTTTCACCTTTTCCTCTGTACCCAGGTGTGGTATTGCTATGCGATGAGCGAGGGATATAAATAATGCTTCAATGCCAGGCGCACAGAATTGTGCTTCACGGTTTGCATGGAACAGAGGAGAATAGGGAGGCCATATCCTCCAGTCAGTGTCTCTTACAGTGAGGTCCCCAGACCAGCAGCATCAGCATCACCTGGGAACTTGTCAGAGATGCAAATTCTATGCCCCACCCCAGACCAACTAAACTAGAAACTTGGATGGGTCCTAGATCTGTCTCCGGTTAAGGTTAAGATCAGGGTGAGGAGAGTAAGGCAGGATTGGACAAAGTACAGAGTCAGATCCTATCTTTATTTAAAATTTTAATATTTTGTTCATTTTACATTAAATTTCAATTTTTGAAATATTGTACTGAAATATTTTTATCTTGATTTCTGAGGTCTCGGGCACCTCCTTAAGTTTTGCCCCCGATGTGACGTGCTCCCTTCACCTGACCCGGGTCCCTGCCTCCCGGTGGTAGAGTCTCTGAAGCTGGGGACCCACTGCCCTGCATGACACATATTGCAACCCCAGTGCCTGCCTAGACAGCAGGTGACATCTAGTAAGGTGTTAAACTGGAGGACAGAATCAAAGGGCAGCTACTAGGAGTGCAGGTTCAGTGTTATGGATCTCATTTTCCAAGAGATATGAGAAGCATAGAGTTTTCTATGAACTTCTCAGTTTGTTAAATTTTGGCGATTGATGAAAAAAGCTTCAGAGCTTTTTTTTTTTTTTTTTTGGACCAAAGCATGTGTTTGATTTTGGCCCACTGGAGGCTAATGTGCATTTTCATGTCCGCCTTATCCCCTTAACCCTAGACCCCCACTAAGTATAGTAGAAAAATCAAATGGCAGAGGTGCTTTACTTTCCTTCTGTAGGAGCTGGGCAGTAAGTGAAGACTCAAGTCAGTCATTCAAACGTGATCAGAGGGTAAACCATAACTTTCCCCCTTTTTCCTATCAACTATCTGCTATCAGCACATTGCCCAGAAGAACTATCATCTTTCCTCTTTTTTTTCTTTCTTTAGGAAAGAAACGAAAATCAGTAGACCCAACTCAGTCTCACTGAGAGATAAAATATACACATGTGAAAGAAGTAACAACATATAATAAGCTTCAAAGCTTTGTGATGCAGTTACTTAGAGAATAAGTCAACAGATTTGGGATGAAATGTGTAGCAAAATAGCATAATGAAGATAAGAATGCAAAAGGAGTCACAGATAAATTTTTGAATGATAAAAAATGCAGAAGTTTCCAGAGATCAGAACCCCTGTAAAGAATGCCTTTCCAAGCATCATGTATTTATAGCTGTGCTACTACATTTGATAACTTGTTTTCTACACTAGTTAATAATGAGTAAATTTTAGGTTGTGGCCAATGTCAAAAAAGAATCATTTTGCTAGTTGAGTGAAAGGACAAATTTCCTCATGTCTCATATTCTATTTTTGTCTTTTTTTAAGTTTCAAATTAATTAATTCTCTGCCTTAGGGAAAAAACAACATATTTTCCCAGCCAAGGAATCTAAGTCCTTGCTCCATTCAGGCTTTGACTGAGACAGTTGTTCTGATCAAAATTTATAATCAAGAGAAAAGCCAAAGGAAAAAGGGGCTTGGGGGTTACCCAGCTCTCATTGATGTCTCTGGAGGTGCACATTTGCCGGCACTATCTTTTTTCATCCTCCACACGTGGAGAGAAGTGTGTTCTTATAATGGCAAAACAAACAATGAACAACAAAATAATGAAAAGAAAAAAGAAAACCCCTCTGAAGGTGAAGGCAGATTTCGGGGCAAATGACCTTATAACATTAGCATCGGATCTGGGGCTGAAGAATCAAACCTTTTTTTTTTTTTAGATACTTGACCTTCAGCAGTCAGAATAGTTTAGATCAGAATCTACTGCACATATCAGCATCGGTCCTCAGCTACTTCCCAGTCTCACGTCCTCTCATTTTGAGTTTTCGTTCCAGGAAGAACTGTCAGCCAGTTTTTGGAAAGGCAGTGGGAACTGGCAAAGAAGTTGTCATTGAAAAGGTTAAAGAAAAAGACAGGTGGCACCGTTACAAACTGGAGCCACAATGATGTAACCCCTGGAATGTCCCTTATTTGGTAATCCTGCTGCCTCCTAGGAATGGGGGTGTTTTGAGAATAATGTGTGAGGCACTTTGGCTGGGTTGCAATGATGGTGGAGGATACTCTTTTTTAAAAAGTTTTATTGGAGTTTAGTTGATTTACAGTGTTGTGTTGGTTTCAGGTGTCCAGCAAAGTGCATCAGTTATATGTATGCCTGTATCCACTCTTTTTTAGATTCTTTTCCATATAGGTCATTACAGAGTGTTGAACAGAGTTCCCTGTGCTATACAGTAGGTCCTTATTAGGTATCTACTTTATATAGAGTAGTGTGTCTATGTCCAGCCCAATCTCCCAGTTTATCCCTCTGCAACCCCGTTCCTCCCTGGTAACCATAAGTTTGTTTTCTATATCTGTGACTCTATTTCTGTTTTGTAAATAAGTTGTGGAGGAGACTCTTAAGACGTCATATTTTCACACTGACATTTCCTCTCTTTGGTCGTAGGAGACAACAGCATGGCCCAGGAGCTAGCAGTTCTCTGTGGCAGAGACATCCCTGGGCCCATCCGGTCTACTGGAGAGCACATGGTGATCCACTTCACCTCGGACTTCAGTGTAACCAGGGCGGGCTTTAATGCATCGTTTCACAAGAGTAATATGTTCTCATGGTTCTAATTCATTTCATCTCATCTTCCTCTTGCTCTCTCCCTAACACACGCTGCTCATGTTTCAATGCCAGGACACAGGTTCTAAGTCAGAGCGCACAGGTCTCTGCCCAGCCTCTGGGGGTTATGCTGATGTCAGGTTATTAAGTCTTAAAAAAAAAAAAAGAAAGAAAGAAACTGGCCACATTTGTGAATGGTCCCCCATCTTCAGTTCTTTGGGCAGGGCATCTTCCCTCCACGGTAGGCACAAGAGAAAGATGTTTAAAACAAAATTTCAGCCTAGAGGATGGCTGGAACCAGAAGACAGTACATACCCATAACACATCAAAGAAGCAGTAAGTCAGAGTTATCTTCAACCTAAGAAATAACCAAGGTAATGTAGGAGGTATTGTCATAAACCCCTTGGTTGAAATGATTCATTTAAAGGTTGGCAGTAAGAGTTTGTTTGCTCTTGAAATATGGATTTGGTGAGTCTGACAATGGACATCATGTGTGGCAGGCTGTCGTGTGGAGTATGATCGAGACTTTCAAAACTTGACAATATGTGAAGTCCAAACAATCATTTTCAACCCACACTGGATTAAAGTCAAAAAGTAGCCCACAGAATGTGACATTTCTAAAGTCTCATATTTTTAACTGAAAAACCTAATTTTAAAGTAGATTATCAATCTAGACATGAAAAACGAATGTTTTCTCCAGGATTATGTATGCCTTTTATAGAGTAGGGACCAATTGAAGATAAACGGTCGTCCTCACAGTCAAGGAGGGGACAGCTGCAGAGTGGTTTAGGAGAATGGGCTTGGGAATTAGACAGACCTAAGGTAAATTTCCACCTCTGCGTTTTAACGGGCCGTGTGAGCTCCCTGCCCTCACTCACTGATGCTCTGGTCGGTCCCTGACAGCTGGCAAATAAGCGTCTACTGCATCGCTGTCTTCTCAGCTCGAACTTCTCCCTCTCTGTCACGTGGCTCGTGGACATGTGCGTGACAGCTCACGCTGTGTGAGTTAACATGTGGGAAACTAACTCTTGCCTCCCACCATTTATTACCTCCCCCAGCCCCAGACTTGTTCATTCCACATTCTTCTCGATTTTAGGAAGTGGAAAGTACATTCTTCCAGCTATTTAAGCCAGGAAGCTTGCATCACCGTTGATTCTTCTTTTCTGGCTCCATCAATCCCATTCATCAACAAACCACAATGGTCCCACCCTTGCAGTATATCCAGAGTCCAACCACTTCTCCCCATTTCTACTGCTCTGCCACCCTAGTCCAGGCATCTGTCAACCCTCCTTGGACTCAGGAAGCCACCCCCGTCCTGGACCTCTTGCTTCTGCTTTGCCCTGCCCTTCCTTAGAGTTCAAGTATTGCAGACAGAGTGAGTCTTTAAAATGTTAAGTCAAATCATGCCATTCTGATGCTCGAAACGCTTCAATGTGTTCCTCTTCTTACTCAGAATAAGCCCTTGCAGTGTCCTGCACGACCTACCAGGCTAACCATTTTGGTCTCTCATTTGGCCTCATGCATTCTGACTTCTGTGATGCACCCACTAACACAGCAGCCTTCACGCCAGCTGTTTTCTGGACTGCAGTGCTCTTCTCTCAAACAGTCTTATGTCTTGATTCCCCGTCTCTCTTTTTCTTTTTTTAATTGATTTTATGGAAGTATAGTTGATTTACAGTATTGTGTTAATTTCTGCTGTACAGCAAAGTGACTCAGTTATACGTAGACATACACTCTTTTTCATATTCTTTTCCATTATGGTTTATCACAGGACATTGAATATAGTTCCCAGTGTTATACAGAAGGACCTTGTTGTATCCCCCCCGCCTTTCCCCTTATGGTAACCATAGGTTTGTTCTCTTTGTGAGTCTGTTTCTGTTCCATAGGCAGGTTCATTTGTGGCGTATTTGAGATTCCACATGAACATGATAAATGGGATTTGTCTTTCTCTGTCTGACTTACTTCACTTAGGATGCGATCCCCCATTTCAATCAGGTCTCTGCTCGGATATGACTGCAGTAACATGGCCTTCGCTAACTGCCTCAGGCAGTATAGTTCATTTTCCCTCTCCCCGTTCATCTTTCTTTGTAGAACTTATCACCACCTCACATATTAATTATGTAGGTGTTTGTTGTACGTCTGACTCCTCTACAAAGTAAGCTTCATGAAAGTTAAGGGATTTGTCTCCACTGCTTACTTCTACATCCGTATCTTAGAAACAAAAACAAAATGAGTACCGAGGAGCCTGAGCTCCATCCAAGCTTGTTGCGCTAATTGTTTCCAACATTTTTTGGTCCCGAGTGAGTTTCAAACCACATTTCTATTGCCTATACTTTGAAAATTCTCAAGACAAACAGAAGAAGTATCAAAATCCAGTTGTGAAAAAAAAAAAAAAAAATCCAGTTGTGAGTGATTTAAATGTACTGTCTTTGTTTCTTCCTGGGAAGGTTGTGGTGGATACTTGCATGCAGACAGAGGGATTATCACATCACCCAGGTATGCAGAGACCTACACTCCCAACCTCAACTGCTCTTGGCATGTCCAGGTTCAGAGTGGTCTGACCATCGCTGTACACTTTGAGCAGCCCTTCCAGATTCCAAATAGAGACTCTTCTTGCAGCCAGGGGGATTACTTGGTGGTAGGTGTTGTTTGCTGCTTTTTCTAACTACTTTCTCTACACACTTCATTCAGAAAACAAAACGATGATGTTTCCCCTCCTGGGCTGTAAACTGATAGAACTTGTATACCTCATCTTTATCAGTGTGAAGGAAATCGTGCAATTTTAATTTGTCTTTCCAGCTAAAAAATGGACCTGATGTCTCTTCTCCACCCTTGGGACCCCATGGAGGAAATGGGCGTTTTTGTGGCAGTCGACCTTCGTCCACTCTGTTCACCTCAGATAATCAAATGTTTGTTCAGTTCATTTCTGATAATAGTAATGAAGGACGAGGATTTAAAATCACATATGAGGCAAAGAGTTTAGGTAAGTATTTTCACTGAGAATAATGTCTGACTTTTTCTGCAATTGCTTGGCCTTTTTTGTTTAAATAGATTTGAGAAAAAAATATGTAAAGTTTTTTTCTGAACTAACAATAATAATGTAATAAGAGTAGCTACCTATTATCAAGCACTTACTTTATGCTTGATACGTTTGATATCTCATCACGACTACATTTTCTTCATTGTGCCCATTCTTCAGATAAGTAAGTTGAGGCTTAGATTGTTCCAAGGCCACATATCAAGAGAATGAACAAAGTGAACTTCTCCATGAGTATAAATTGAGCTGATCTTAATGATCCCCTGAAATTCCTTAGACTTTTCCATTATGCAATGTCTAATTATGTTACATACAGTTATAGAAACATTATAAGAATGATAATTACATTGTTTTGTAATCATCTGTATGCTTCTTTTTAAATGAACATATAATCCTCTGATTCTATTATTACCCATTTAATTATATATTACAGTAATGATCTTTACTTAATTACCTTGTCTTAATCATACTTGATTGTAATTATATTTAATTCTACTGTAATGATTTGATTTTTGTGACATTTATTTTTAGATAATGTTTAATTGCATAAATAAGTAAACAAGCATAGCCTCAAAAAAGGGAAGGCGTGGTGTCTGTAAAGAGTAAGTCTTCGTCCCCTTAAAATTAGATAATTTGGATTTCAGGATAACCCTATGACCTCAATGACAGATTCCTGGACATATTTCAAAATCTGTATCAATCCAACTGAACCACATATGTTTTATCGCACATTCTCCAAAATATGATATGAGAATTGAAAATGTCAGCAGAATGTCTTCATTTGAAGAGAGGAGAGGAAGTACGTCTCCACCAACTGACACAGAAAATCATCTAATGCCTCGTGTAGATTCCATGACTACAGGGAATGTCCTTTCACCACTTCCCAGACCACAGAGCTCTGACGCTTAGAAGGAGCCTTTACCAGTACAGCTTTGTGACCCCAGTACCGCTGCCTTATAGGTAGCGAGTTTCTCATCCTTCCCCATCTCCATTCTGAGCTTTGCTGCTGAGTTGTGAATGGGCAGGATTTCACCTGGTCCTGAGCCTTTAGAGAGCCTTATAGATTTGCAAACACTGTAACTCGTTGCTTTTTTGACCCTCTGTTCATGCAAGAACGGTATGGCCATTACCGTCTCCCCGTCTTTCTGCCTCAATATTAGACTTAAAAGTCTTTTGATTTCAAAACCTATTGCGATATGATCACTCTTTGTTTCTCTCAACTTTCTGATTCAACCATTTCCTATAACTACAGTCAGTTCTACTTCCCCATCTGTCTTTCCAGCACACCAACTTCTTTGCCACTTCAGTTCCTCAGCTTTTAACACATGTTATTCAGTGAACAACTTGTGGCATCGAATTAGCCTTGTCCTACACCATCGTTCTCCAAGGACACTCCTTCAGTACGGTTGATTGAGAGTTCTGTGTCCCTGTGCTCCGTGCTTTTATTCTCACTGGACTGATTGACATTCTAATTAATTAATTGGACATTTACAAAGGGCTTCACACTGCAAACTACCAAGTCTGTTGAGGAGTTCAGTGCAGAGGGGGAGACATACAAGCAAAGGCACAGGTAGGACACGGTACGATGAGGCTAGAAGGAGGGGCTGTCGGGAGCTATGGGTGGGAGAAGGCTCCCAGAGGAAGGAAACTGACAGAGATTTGCCAGTCAGTGAAGAGAGGAGGTGACAACATATCAAGTCTCGATGGCTGTGCGATAACAAGGCGTTTCCGTGAATTTGAAAGAGTTCACAACTGCTGGAGAAGAGAGTCAAAAGGAGCTAAACATCATGGTGGTGAAGCAGGCAGGAATCAGGAGGGCGGCACCAAAAGGAGTTAAGATGTTCACTGGAAGGCAGTGGGGGCCCTTGGAAGGTTTTAATCCAAAACACGAATGGCACTGTCAGATTAGAAACACCCGTGTGGCAGTGGCACTGAAAACACGTGGAGGGGGAGAGACTAAGGTGGAGAGAGCAAGTGAAAGAGTAATTCAGGGAGGAATTATTAGGTCCTGGACAAAGGCAATGGCAATAAGCATGCAGAAGACAAGGGATACTGAGAGAGATTATAGATACGGAATTGAGTGGATTTGGATGTGGGACAGGAGGGTGCCGTAGATGACCCCCAGGTTTCTGGCTGGTGGATCCATTTATCCCACAAACATTTATTAAGAACTTGCCGTGTGACAGACACTATGCTAGGCCCCGGGGATATAGCAGTAAACGAATAAAATCCATGTCCCCATGGAGCTTAATTTCAGTGTTAAAATGCAGATAATAAATAAGAGATGCAGCGTGTCATATGGCAACAAGTATTAAGGAGAAAACGAGGTGGTCAGTAAGAAGAGGATCATGCAGTTGTGTACGGACTTCTGGGCGGCGGGTAGGTAGTAAGGGCAGTCTGGGACATGTTCGGTTTGAAATCTCTGAATGATGTCCCCTCGGGATGTCCAGTAGACCCCTGCACTGGACCAGGAGTCTGGAGGTCAGAACAGGGATCTGGGCTGAATCTTGAAATACGGGAACTGTTAGAAGACTGGTTGCAGTTTAAGTCACGAGGGTGGATGACCTTAGCCAGGAAATTATTTATACTGAGAAGATGAAGGGCCTGCAGGGGGATTCCTGGGGACCTCCAGCAATGCCAGGAAAGGCCTGGAAAGACGCACCCAAGGACCAGAGGAGAAATGGTGAGAGGGATGAAAGGAGGAGGAGAAGAGCTAATGTCCAGGAAGCTCAGGGGCAACAATGTAGAGAAGGAAGGTGTGGTCAACACGTTAACTGCTGTGGATACAGAATAATGATTTCAAACATCTTTGGGTAAAGTGACTGTAGGGTGATGGGGGACCAGGAAAAGAGTGCTTTCAGAGGGTTGACGAGTGAAGGGGGAAGGAAGACGTAAAGAAAGTGGCTGTAAATTACTTGAGCTCGTGATACGTGGAAAGGTCAAAGTATCACGGAGGAGAGAGAGGGGAGGGAAAGGAGAGAGAGAGAGAGAGAGAGAGGGAGAGAATGAGATTAAAAGCACAGGATAAATGGAGGGATTAAATAGAGCAGGGTCCCTAAAGAGACAGAATGGATTGGGAGACCAACCCCGAGATACATGAAGGCAGCGTACAGGGAGAAATAAAGGAGGGTAGAGATGTAGATGAATTTTTAAGGATGGTAAAAAATAAGGGGTAAAAAATTGAGGGACTTCTCATCTGACTTCTCCTTTCTAAAAGAGGACTCAGAGTAGCATGCTGAGATGAGAGAGGGAACGGGGAGGACGAAGGGTTTGGGGAGTCGAGTTGGTTTTATACAGCTGTTGTCATCTATCTGATGAAACGGGAGGATGGCTTAGCAGTGTCGAGAGTGGAGAACGTGCATGTGTTGTGGCATCAATTTCCACGAATGGTTTGAATGGAACACAACCACCGAATTGGGGTTTTGCAAGGAGCATCTGAAGGAAAGACCAGGAGCAAGGGAGTTAAAGGCAGTCAAAGGAGCTCAACGTCTAGGGTTTCAGAGATGAAGGAGTTCTAGGTAATGGCACAACTCAGGATATGCCCTTAAGCGGCTGAATGATGTTGGAAACAAATGTCAATAGAATTTAGCAGATTCAGTATCTGTGAGGCTAAGTTATTGAACAGGTTAACTCCATTGGCATTGTAAGTACCCAGATTGTTCTTACGTGGTTTGTTTGCTGAGATTGCCCAAAAAAATGTTTATTGATAAAAGGAAAGTATTTTTACTTAACACTTTGGGCTTTTTAAAAAAATATTAAAAGCTTATTATCTTCTCGAAAAAACTGGCTCATAAAATTTCTTATACCATTCATCTCTTGCTCTTCAGATGCACCTAAATCCCAAAGAAACATAAGGAGTGAATGTCCACAGAGTTGTACAAAATGTATATCTGCTTAGTCTTTTAAACATCAGTCTATTGACCTGAATGGTCAGGGGGCAGTTAAAGTGCTGGTGCCTTTACACGCTTATCAAAGTGGTGGGTACATCGTTATGCTTCCATGATGTGCTACTGCATGCACCATGCACCATAATCTTTTGGTTGGCTTTAGGAAGGAGTGAAATTTCCAATGAGAACATATGGTTTGGCGAGTTAAAAAGTGGTACATGTGATAGCTCCCTTGATAGCAAATTCAGAATGTATTTGCTTTAAAAAGAAAAGGAGGATAATTCCAGATGAAATTAAGATTGGAGGTACAGATAAAGAGACCTTTAAAAATGGAGGTGGCAGTCACCTGCATCCTCTGTCTCCAGATGGTAGGTTGATTTAACTGTGTTTCCTGACAGCCTGCGGGGGCAATATCTACATCCACGATGCGGATTCTGCTGGATACGTAACCTCCCCCAACCACCCCAGCAATTATCCACAGCACGCTGACTGCAGCTGGCTCATAGCTGCTCCTCCGGGGAAGCTCATAAGGCTGCAGTTTGAAGATCAATTCAATGTCGAAGTAACACCCAAGTAGGTCACCTCCGTTTAATTTTCCTCCTACCCAGAGTTAGTATTTTTCAGCTGTCACATCTCAGAACAATTTCCTTCTTCTTCGCTCAGCAGCATATAAGGCAAAGGAAATCTAGGGACGGGGAAGGGAAATGCTTAACACCGGGAGCTTGAAAACCTTGCCTGCCGGACACTCACCCATCAGCTGAGCAGATGATGTAAACAGACACTGTCCCTCCTGACCCTGTGCACATCCTCCGAGAGACACGGAGGGTGGCTGTCTGAGATTTATATTACCCGCTCTTCCTCCCACAGGAAAAAGAGAGTGTCTCTGGTAGACGAATATTTATTCGGCCAGCCCCATACTCAGTGTCATAAATGATAAGGTATCTGTTTAACAAATAGAAATTTGTGACACCCGAGGTCACCAGTGTCAGAGACAGGACGAAAGCAAGGACAATACGATTTCCCAATCTCTGTTTAGTAAGAATCTTTAAAGATTACAAACCAGAGGGTTTGTCTGACTATGTTGAACACAGATGGAATAACTACCTAGATTGAAAAATATCTGTATCTTTCTCTTTATTTAACAAACATGTGTATACATCTGCATGAATACGTGCAGGGTGCAAAGCTTAGGTATGAGAGCTTTTGCTTTCCAGTTCTGGACTCCTGATATAATGCCACTCTCCCCTCACTGAGCATTAATTGGCTGGTTGACTTTCTCAAGAAATACTGGGTAAATACTTGTCCCCTTTTAGGGACATGGAAAATTCCAGCTGAGATTCTCCCTTAGCCCCGGTTACATAGCTATCAAGAGAGAGTTCATCTTTGTCATGTGAAATGTGTCATAACATCATGTGAAACAAAATCCTTGTGTTTTGACATTCCTAGGGGTTGATTCGAGAATGATCTTTACATTTCTAAGACCAACAGAATATGGAAGGCGAGTACATATTCTTCATTGTGGTACATGTAAAACCTGTCTTTTTCAGCTACAAACTGGAGTGTATAATTCAGAAAAATATCATATGGCATTTCGAAGTGACACACCACCAACACTGACTCTGTCATAGTGTCTACGCTGTGTTGTGTACATAGCGCTACAGAAATGACGATTTAATAATGCCCTTGGAGAAAGTGAAATCTTTATTATCAAAATATGTCAAAGCCATAGACTTTGCAAACTAAACAGAATTTTCTTTCCACTGTAGCTGTACGTCCAATTACCTTGAGTTGCGAGACGGTGCTGATTCAAATGCACCGATGCTTTCCAAGTTCTGTGGAGCTTCTCTGCCCGCCAGTCAGTTGTCCTCAGGAGAGCTGATGTATTTGAGATTCCGGTCTGACAGCAGCCCCACTCATGTGGGATTCAAGGCCAAGTATTCCATAGGTAACAACATTTTTATATTCAATAAGAAAGTAGTGACAGAATAATTGCATTAAAACTTTTGAAATGATCATGCCATTTTTAAAGAAGCCTTTCTATCTGCCTAATTTTCACAGTTATTTTAATGATAGAAATAAGTTAGGAATGTGAATGTTTAAAGCCACAAAGTCATTTATCAATTTTAATTTTTACTTTAATTTCCATTTAAAAATACTCTTTTTAGTAAACTTGAATATTTTGTATTTTTCCCTAACTTGTTAGTGGAAAACATATCCAGTTAAATTCTTGTTTCTTCCTCTCGTCGTGAAATACGTACAATATTAAAATGTAAAACTCTTTAGTAATCAAATAACTACTTTTAGAACAGTGACTTTGACCTCCTCAACATTAATAGATAATCGAGATGTATTTTCCCCTAAGTGTCTAGCGCCAGGTCGTTCATTCAATGTTTTGATTTCCTTCCTTTAAAAAATGAGTAATAAATAATGCATTCTGAAGATTCACTACAATATGGTCACAATTACATAGAATTTAGTATCTGTTGGGTCTGAACACTAACCAAACATATTTAATGCGTTCAAAACTTGAAAAGCCTAGTTGTAACAATATTTAACCCACACCATGGGTCATTTTATAGCCTGAGGCAAGTTGTATATAATTCAATCTCCCACATCCAGCTGATAAGAAATAATTGGATAGTAATTTTCAAGGCCCTGAGATACCCATTACTACAGTAACCCGTTTATTTGATAAACCAGAAATGGTAGGCATGACTAATCAACCACAGCATTGTTTTTAGCTGAGCTAGGACTTAGTCTACAGAATCACTAACACAGGGTACTAGGCAGGCCCTTATCAATCTCTCAGTTAGTTCTGGAATGAAACCTACTTGCAGCTAATAGCTCTTACATAGTGTCCCAAGAGAATTCATGAGACGTTACAGAATATGCCATTCAACATCTTTCCGTCTTCCCTTTCCCATTATTAGATTGGACTTGTGGTATCATTTCTCTGTACACCAATAGCAGATTTCATTTCATACCTTTTCAGTATTTTTAAAACTTCAGTTCATGTTCACTTGGCACCTAAAAGCTTTTAAATGTGCTGGTTGAATTAAAAAAAAAGAAAACCTGTGATAGAATATTGCTCTTTTTCTGCAGCCGAGTGTGGAGGAAGGGTGACAGGGCAAAGTGGAGTCATTGAAAGCAGCGGGTACCCAACGCTTCCGTATGCAGACGACTTGTTCTGTGAGTGGCATCTCCAGGGACCCTCGGGACATTATCTCACCATCCGCTTTGAAGGCTTTAGCCTTCAGGATTCATCTGGCTGTGAACGAGACTTCGTGGAGATCTGGGAAAACCACACGTCTGGTCAGTGAGATACGTCTGCTGTCTTTTGGGGTTATCTATTTTCACAGGTTACTCACTCAGCCTCTGAAATTTCCTCATTTCCAAGTAAGGCAAGACTTTTTTTTTTTTTTTTGCGGAGAAGTGCAGATCAGTCAGCTCTGGACAGTGCCAGGTTTTCTCTCCCTCAGTTCTTACCCCTGAAACAGTGGTGCCCAAAGCCCCGGTGCATTATATAGCTTATCCTGAGAGCACTGTGTCCGGAAGGCATCCTCTTCCAGGGAGACCTTCCAGGGCCAGGCTCAGATGTCTGAGGGGCACCCTGTAAGGTAAGGAGGGAAACGGTGACGTACCCTGGAAATATTATCGGGCGGTGCTTGTCACTCCGTCGCCTTGGACCACTTCACTGACCACGTGGGCAGCCTTCCTCGTTGTGCTGCTGCCCTCGGCTCTGATTGGTTGCTGTTTTTGTTACACTTCCTCATATACTTGAATATATTGATTTTTATTCACGTTTGACCTGCTTCTCTTGCCAGAGGTCACCATTTCTTCCTGGCCAGGGTCTTATCTATTATTATTTTTTTCTTCGTACATGCAGAATTTCTCAAGTAGAGGTGAAATGAAATCAATCACCTGGACATATAAATACTTAATTATTTGACTCTCACAGGTACTCTATTGGGCAGATACTGTGGAAACACCATTCCTGACAGCATAGATACTTCTGGCAATGTTGCTTTGGTCAGGTTTGTCACAGACGGCTCTCTCACTGCCTCAGGATTCAGACTACGGTTTGACTCCAGCGTGGAAGGTATGTTCTTTGATTCACTTTATATATATATATAAAATTGAGCACCTACATTGGATAGACACTCCTCTTAGGCACTGGTGTGACAATAACTAAACAAAGACACCGTGCCCCTTGTCTTCCTGGGCCTTACTCGTTTAGCGGAGAGGCAGACATTAATCAAATAGTCACACCAATAGATGAAAAGTCACAACTGCAATCAGTGCTACAAAGGAACGGATCTAATGCTGTGAGGGGTGTCAGGAGGTGAGAGCCGCGTTCCTCATCTTAAGAAAGACACATGGGAGCACGTGTATATGTATAGCTGATTCACTTTGTTATAAATCAGAAACTAGCACACCAGTGTAAAGCAATTATACCCCAATAAAGATGTTAAAAAAAAAAAAAAAAAAAAAGAAAGCCAGTCTGTTAGTGCTCGAGTCACTCAGAATTTGCATTCCAAATTCCCTGACAAGCTCAGGTGAAATAAAGATCTTGTCTTGAAAAAACTGGATGCTGACTTTAGCCCTCTGATTTTCCTGACTCTGATGATCACTGCACTTACTGGACTCTCATATTTCTTGGGCCATGATGACAAAAGGCTGCCAGTGAACTACCGTCTGTGGAAGCAGAGATTAAATATTAAATGTCAGAGACAGTCCTTGTGTACATACAGTGATAAATAAGAGCACTGATTTTGTCTAGTGGGACAATAAAAAAAAATGCTTTACTTTTGAGAACATTCCTTATAGGATTGGATTGGAAGTTTTCTTAGGTTTTTGGGTTTTGTTTTCTTCTCTCTCTTTCTTCCCCCCCACCCCAGCATGTGGTGGGGATCTCCAGGGCCCTGCCGGGACCTTCACTTCTCCCAACTACCTGAACCCCAATCCTCATGGCTGGATGTGTGAATGGAGAATCACTGTGCAGGAAGGACAGCGGGTGACCCTCACTTTTGACAACCTGAGGCTAGAAGACCATCCATTCTGCGGCAGTGAGCATATGACAGTAAGTGTCCCCTGCTGTCAGGAATATTATAGTCCATCGTTTAAGGAGTTTATTGACCCATAAATCGGTCAGGAATATTCCCCTCCGTGCAACTGTATCTCACACAAATTCTAAGTATTTTAGGTAGAACAAAGTCACAATAAATGTTTGCCATAATTTTTATAAAAGCTGTTTTAAGAGACTATTAGTTGTCTCAACCTATATCAGGGTCACAGGCAGGATATATTTGCAAGCAAATGATCATTACGCATGGAAGAACCTGCGTAAGCCGAAAAGTTAAGCCTATGATTGGGACCAGAGTCACAGGACAAGCCACCACCAAAGATTTTAAGCAGATGGGTGGTCCTGCATAATTACTGTTCTCTGCTGGCTGTGCCGAGTGACTCCTCTAGAAGACCAAGGTCGACTGTCTTCCAGGTTGCCGAGCTCATGCTTTGAGATTATACCCTTAGTATAATCTCAAATATTATATTTGAGTATAATATTATATTTAAGTATAAGTATAATACCCTTAGTATTCTTAGCTTCCCTTAGCAAAAGAAAGCTAATGAAATCCGTGAGTGTTAACTGTGAACGACAGATACATATATGTTTATACTGTATTAACTGTAGACGAATATTAGTATATTTTCCACCCAACTTGCCCTTTCTGCAGTCTTTGTTATCTCAGTAGATAACTGTTCCAAACTTCCGGTTGCTCAGGTCCAAAGCCTTGATGTCTGTTTTGGAGTTCTTTCTTTCACATCCTTAAACTGTACCCATAAGCCAGCTCGCTCGGCTAGATCTTTACAAGAGATCCAGAATCTAACTACTTCTCACTACATCCACTGCGACCGCCATCACCACTCATTTAGATTTATTTTAATAACTTCCAACTGGTCTCTACTTCCACCCTTGTCTCTCTGCATCTCGACACAGCAGCCAGTGTGATGGGTTTAAACCTAAATCAGACCATGAGGCTTTCCTTGAAAAGCCTCTAATGGCTTCTTTTCTCACTCAGAGGGAAGTCCCACATCTTCATAATGGCCCAACTGGACTTACATTATCTGCTGCCCCTTCCTTATTCTACCCATGTGTCTCATCTCAAACCCCCCTCCTCTTTTGCTCACTAGGACCCAACCACACTGACCTCTTTTCTGTTCCTTGACTGACTACCCTAAGATGCACCCACAAGCACTTCCCATGTCCGGTTGCCTCTGTCAGTGGGATAAAGGCCATTGATCATGGTTTTGCATATATTCCATTAGCCTTTTAGTTGTGAATAATCCGTTTTGATTCTGGCAGTGTGTTGCCCATTCCTGTTTTTAGAATTATTGAAATACTTGTCACTTTCTGTTTCCTTATGCATTACTTCATGGTTTGGAATCAGAGGGATAATTTGAATCCCAATTTTATTACTACTGGCTCTTTGAATTTTGGCAAATTGCATAATTGTTCTGAATTCTAGTGTCTTAATCTGGAAAACAGGGGTAATATTATATGTCTGAGTGGTTGTTTTGCTAATTGGATAAGGTAATCCCAGTGGGTTATTAGCAGAGTCTGGCATTTTGTCCGTGCTCAGTAAATGATAGGAAGCTCTGTGTCCTGTCCTATGAGCCGGAAGTCACTTTAAACCAGAAGCCCCCGAAGAACAAAATTTAATGATCAATTACAGTAAATAAAAAAGCGTACAGCTTTTGTTATGGAATACATTATCCTTGTCCGTAGCTCTTAGTGTCATACTCTGCCTCATTATTTCTAATCATAAACCATTCAAGTCCTTTTTAGAAACAGGACTATCACTCGCTCAATCTATTATTGTTTAGTCACTTCTGGATCTTTCTTGAGCTGTACTAAAGTATTCCCTTGGTTTTGTAAAGAAGTGGAATAACATTTTGCCAATTATCATAACTATGGGCATAACTGGAGTTGTTTAATATTTTGGAGTCCACAATGCTCTAATCCATTTTAAAAAATTCAAACCAGAGAGAAAATCGAAGCTTTGAATGCATGACTAATTAGGAAAGAACTATTATATTGAGATTGATTTTTAAAATTACTTGGGTGGGAGGGAAGTCCAAGAGGGAGGGGATATATGTATACATATAGCTGATTCACTTCGTTGTACAGCAGAAACTAACACATTGTAAAACAATTATACTCCAATAAAAAAATGGCATTTAAAAATATTTGAGTTCTTGGGCTTCCCTGGTGGCGCAGTGGTTGAGAGTCCACCTGCCGATGCAGGGGACAGGGGTCCGTGCCCCGGTCTGGGAGGATCCCACATGCCGCGGAGCAGCTGGGCCCGTGAGCCATGGCCGCTGAGCCTGCGCGTCCGGAGCCTGTGCTCCGCAGCGGGAGGGGGCACAACAGTGAGAGGCCCGCGTACCGAAAAAAAAAAATTGAGTTCTTCTATACTTCAGATCATCAGAGATTAACATTTAAGCCTTCTTTCCAAATATCAAAGGTCCTGATGGATTGTTAAACAAAATTGTTCCCCAGTGAACTCTGTGAACTAAGATGTGAGCGTGTTGGCATAGCTTCTTTACATTTTGATGACAGTTTCCAGTTGCAAAGAGCACAGCGGTTTTTCACTTGTCACCACATGGCAGGAGGGCATGACTGCAATACTTCCATTTTAGTGCAATGACCCTGAGGCCACAAAATGTGCTCCAGGTAACGTGGTGGCTTGTGGCACTGGGCTAAGTGCCCATATTGTTAAGTAATTCATTTTAGCACAGAGTTTTCTTAGAAGGAATTGTGTCTGGTCTGGGAATGTAACATCCTAGGAAATACTCAGTCAGATGGACTGTGTCTAAAGGTTAAACTATTTTTTCCGACAGGTATTTAATGGCATTAGAAGTAACTCACCCCAGCTAGAGAAACTGTGTAGCAGCACGAATGGTACCAGTGAGATCAAATCTTCAGGAAATACAATGAAGGTTGTTTATTTCACTGATGGATCCAGGCCATATGGAGGCTTCTCTGCCTCCTATACGTCCAGTGAAGACGCAGGTAATAGAGGATGTTACAAATACACCTGTGTTATCGTCTGCGCTGCAGGTGTCCCACAGCTACTGCCGACAGCAGTGGAGCCATGAATGTCCCCTTTAGAGATCAAAGTCACACCTCGGATCTTCCACAAAAGACAAACATAACCAGATAGAAAACCCAACCACAAAACCCCCGAAACAGAAGACAGAAACCTCTAGTTTTGGAAAGAAAACAGCTGTTGTGAATTAGAAAATTTAGAAAATGCTGTTAGAAGAGCTTCTAGCTCAGTTCCATGCAGTGTCGCCATAATAGTTGGTTGCCAGTCCCGCAGCCCTTGGGCAACTCTTTTATCCTGGAAGAGGATAACTACCTCTCGAGGGGCAGCTTGCTCCCGGAGAGTAAGTAAAGTAATTGAAGACACACGGATTTCATTGTTTCTCAGGCATCCATCCATCCTTATACAGATTTCCAGCGTACGTGACTGAGGGGTTCACATACGATACAGAGCGTTTAAAATTAGCAAGCTGTGGCCTTTCTATTGTAAATATCCTCCTACTTTCTGGATTGTTGTTATTATCTAAGAGCTTTAAAATTTAGGAAGAGTGGAACTGAATATTTTTTTAAGAGCTTTAAGTTATTTCCTTGGTACAGGGAGCATTCGTTCCCTATTAAAAAGGAGCCAATTCATTGGAATGCCAATGTTATATTATCTGTTTTATCCAATTAAATTCTCGGGTCAGGTGGAAGATTGCCAAACAATAGCCATCGGGACCACCGTTATATTTAGATATTGCTCTGAATTAAATGTTAATGAACAACAGGCTCACATTAGGAGATACTGACACATAGCCAAACCCCACCCACCTAATCTACATCTTCAGGAAAATAAAGAAGCTGCTTATTTTTGTACATCTTTCTTTCTAAATCCACAGAAACCACTTCTGTAGGCGGCAAGAGGAGGCAGCCCCCCACCCACAGCCCTGACCTGACTTCATCTAGAGAAACAAATCAAAGCAATAAGAAGCTGCTGTGGTTGTTGTCGTTATTTTTTTCTGTCTTCTTTGTATCTTCTGCTATGGCATGGATCTGACAACTACTTTCTCTGTTGCCTTCTGTTGTCTTAGTGTGTGGTGGGTCCCTTACAAATTCCGTTGTGGGAAACTTTACTTCTCCTGGCTACGATGGAGTCAGTAATTACTCAAGAAACCTAAACTGCGAATGGACTCTCAGCAATCCACACCAGGGAAACTCCTCCATTTACATTCATTTTGAGGATTTTTACCTAGAAAGTCACCAGGACTGTCAGTTTGATGTCCTTGAGTTCCGAGCGGGTGAGTCCAATCAAGGAGCACGTTCTCCCATTCACCTGCAGCCTTCTTATGGCTGGAGGCCACCAGCAATGAAGGGAGACAAAGGGCTGTAAATGTATGTATTATATATAAGATCCAGAAGAACATTGTTCAGACAAAGCCATCATTCTGCACGTGCCCAGCTGGGGACAACATGCCCTATAAACAAGGAATGAGATGGATCAGTGTTTTCAGCTAGACCCTATGTCTCAGTTGATGTGACATTTACCCAGGAGAGGTTCTGGTTTGTCTTTGCCCTGTTAATGAGTTCAAGTGGTCCCTTCAACTCTCATCGACTCAAGACTTCTTTCTTCAGAGACTAGAACGTAACATGGTCAGAATGTGTGCTGGTGGTTTCCTGAATTTACAGGATTCACAGAAGAGGCCGTGGAATTCTCCTTAGGCCTTAGAAGTCTAAAGAAACTTCGCAATGCATTAAACGGAAAAGCACATAGAAGCTGGTTAGGAAATTATCCCCGAAGCAGTCAAGTTTGTCTTTGTTTGCATAATAGAAATGGATTGAGCTATACCTGGTAAACTATAACCATCTTAAGAATTTTTTTAAAATCTGCATTCATGGCTGATAAATCCATTTTAGTTCTTTCCTATAGTGGAAGCACAAGTTATCCATTGAATTGTCCCCAGTGTTACATTGGCACTCTTTTCCCCCTAAAGAAAAAAAAAAGGGGGGAGAAAAGTAACAGTATATCAATATATCAGCTATGCTGTCTAAGGCTCACGGGGTTCCATGTTGTTGCAAAATTTAGAGAAAAGGAGGCTGAACGCTAATGCAGTTTGCTGGTGACAATGTACTGGGGCAACTGTAGAAACTGATGCTGGCTTTGGGAACGTGGAGGGCAGAAAGAGAATTTGATAAAGTTTATGGTCACAGACCAACTGCCTCAGCAGAAGAATCATCTGGCCTCTTGGAGGTAGATGAACCTAGAAAAGGCTTATGAGGGAAATGGAAGTTGTAGTTTGAGAATGTTCTGCATGGGATTCTGATAAATCCTCAGCCCCTCTGCTTAGTTCAAAACCACTGGCTTACAGAATCAAACAGAGCAGCTATCTATCAAATTTCATTCAGTTAAATGCAGTCTTCTCTCGATTCCCTCATTTTAGAGACAGTTAGAATACTATATTTTGTTGACTTTTAAGGTCAGTGATGTTGTCTGACAGACTAAACAGTGAGGACATAAGTGTGAGCAATAAATGATCATCAGATTACTGGGAAAATAATATTCACAAAAATAGCTCCAAATCTGATCGTTTTTAGCTTGAGTATGGAATATCCCATTCATTTTAGTTGATTAGATACAGTGAAGAAATTATTAAAATTTAGGTAATTATCACTTTTATCTTGCTGATGTATTTTGTCACTATTAGTATTGTGTTTTTTACTCCTTAAAAAAAAAGCACAGCCAAAGTTTTTTTTAAAGTTTTTTAACAGTTGTGTCTCTGTTTAGATATGCTAAACAATAATTATGAAAACATGAATTGGAACAAAATGACACCTATGATAGAGAAAGAGGCCCATACCAAAAAAAGCATTCTTTTTTACCCATTGGAGGCACTCTTTCCTTTGTAGTTGAGAAAGATAGAAAGGAGGTTTGTGAAATGTCTGCTATTAAACCAGAATTTAAATATGCATCAATGTAATAGCTTAAATTTTTTAAAATTATTTTTTCCTACTGAATTCATTGGATATAGTTTTCAAAAGATATATATATGGTGACACTGGTGTGTTATTCTGCTCAGGTAATGCTGATGGGCTTCCAATATGGAGACTTTGTGGAGCTTCAGAACCTAGCATGCCACTGGTTATACCTTATCCTCAGGTATGGATACACTTTGTCACCAATGAACGTGTAGAACATGTTGGATTCCACGCACAGTATTCCTTTACAGGTAAGACTTATGATAAGCTCTCCAACTCTGGCAATAACATAATACATAAATTTTTAAATGACATTTTCCATAAAGAGCTCACATATATTTTGTTAGATGTATTTCTAGGTTTATTTATTGGTTTCGTTGGTAGTGTCAATGAGGCATTTTTAATTATACTTTCTAGCTGGTTGTTGCCTATATCTAGGAATTTTTAAATTTTAACACATCAATCTTTAGCCCACAGATCTTGCTAGACTCTTATTCATTCTAGTATTTTGTCTATAAATTACCTGTGGTTTTTCTGTGTAAACAGTCATATCTTCTGCAAATTGATAGCAATCGTTCTCTTTCAATCCCAATTCTTGGTTTCTTTTTCTTGTCTTATTTCACTAGCTAAGGCCACCATCATAATGTCAAATGCAAGGGATGACAGCATCTTGTTTCTGACCTTAATGTGAATGCCTGTAACATTTCATTGTTAAATATACTGGCTTCTCATAGGTTTTCAATAAATACTCCTTATCACATTAAAGGAAGTCTCTTCAATTCATGGTGTACAAAAAGTTTTTTCTTTTTTTTACTGTCAGATTTTGGCAAATGGTTTTTCTGCATCTATTGAGATGATCCTATTTTTTCCTACTTTAATGTGTTAATGTGAAAAATTGTATTAAAAGATTTTTCTCTTGTTAAACCATCCTTTCATTTCTGGGATAGACCCTACTTGGCCATCATGTGTATTTTGGACATATTACTAAACAAAATTTGCTAATGTTTTGTGCTAGATTTGTATCTGTGACATTCAGTTTGTACCTGAAAATTCAGCTGAAGACAGACAGTACTCCTCCTTGCTGCTTCTCTGGGCCATTAGAGTTTTTCTAGTCCATTTCACTAATATGGCAGTCTTTTTAGATTCTGAACTTTATGGAAAAGCCCTAGCTTTTGTGGAGGTCAAAGGCCATATGTTCTCTTTTTGCCTGATCATCAAACCTCAAACCACAACTCCTGGGGCCCACATCTTGATTCTATATCCTCTTCGACCGACACACTCAGTTTAAGATACCCCTTGGAATTTGAGTACATTTATAGTTTATAGTTCTTAGAGATCTCCTTTCTTTCCATTAAGTTGGACTATGAATCAAATATATTTTGGTTATAATTTTATTTAACATTTCTTTGTGTTATAACCAAATGGTTGGTTGGAGAAAACAGTGAGATTGATTATTCAGTCGACCATGTTGCCAGCTGGTTTTTCTTTCTCAGATTGAAAGAGAAGAGTCAGATTTCAGGAAGCAGTATTATTTGTGTGGAACATCAGACCATACCATGCTTTAGAAATGTATCCATGTTTCAACTTGCTATACTAATGTACACTTCGATAGCTGATTACAATATATGTGCTTGTTGTCAAACGACAAAGTCTTTAGTTATGGTACTCATCATATTCTTCAAGCTTACATTTACTTTCACAGGCCTAGTGTTTTTAAGAAAGGCAATGTTCTTTACTTTGTCCCTAGTGCATTTACTGTCAGTTCTATGCTCATCTAATTATTCTCCATTTATGCTTCAGATAATCTTCCTTCTCCTTTGTATCAAACTTGAGCCTGCCTTCACTGTGTGATTCCATTTGATTAACACTATATGGGATTCTGTTTATTTCTAATCTTCCATCTAGTTTTACTTTGCTTTCATACAATTTCATCTATTTATTCATTTATTGTCCTTTTTTAAAATCATAAAGTACGATGGCTATAAGTAGTATTTACTTTGGCTTTACAGAATTTGGTGGTTTTTTTCCTTTCTTATTTAGAAGTTTACAATCTAATTTCAGACTGTGGTGGAGTACAGATAGGTGAGAGTGGAGTCATCTCAAGCCCCAACTATCCAGCCTCTTACGACAGTTTGACCCACTGTTCTTGGTTGTTGGAAGCCCCACAAGGCCACACCATCACTGTGAGTTTTTGATTAGTGGGTAAAATAATTCTGAAATTATACAATAAAAGCACCATGTCCTGTGTGGAAACAGAGTTCTTTTAATAAGCAAGTGATGAGAATAGGCTTTGATCCAGGTCATCTTCTTCCTAAAATTCTCTGATTAGCGTATATACATTGGCATCTACAAGTTTACAACTAATGAAGAATGAAATATCTTTCATTCTTTTTCAAGCACAGGAGAAGCTCTCTATAGAAGACAGTTCCCCATCCAGAAAAGAGATGTATTTATATTCTTGATATGAGTTGCCATCCCAGCCCAGGGGACTGAGGATGACCCCAATGACTCCCGTTCTGGGAGAAATATCCCTTCTCAAAATTTCCAAGAGAAACTTCAATAAGAAAAAAAGAGAGGAGGACAAGGGAGAATGAAATAAGAGACATAAATACAAAATTATATAAATTAAAACAAAATAAAAGGGTGTGTAAGGACTTCAGTCGAACTCTACGTAGATAGGCTCACTTACAGCTCAGAGTGTTTCCTCATTTCTTCCCTTTTCTCCTGCAGCTGACATTCAGTGATTTTGACATTGAAGCCCATTCAACCTGTGCTTGGGACGCTGTCACAGTCAGAAACGGTGGTTCCCCCGGATCACCCATCATAGGACACTACTGTGGAAATTCAAACCCCAGGACAATCCAGTCGGGTTCCAACCAGCTGGTGGTGATTTTTAACACGGACCATTCGGTGCAAAATGGTGGCTTTTATGCTACATGGAACACAGAGACTTTGGGTAAAAGAAAGAAACATTCTCTGCGCTTACTGTCTTTTATCATCGATGTATTTTTAAAATGTATTACCCAGCCCAACAAGTATACATTTTGTACCTACTCTCTGTCAGACTCAGTTCTAAATGTTTACACATGACATCTCATGAAGCAACCTTGTAAGGAAGACACAGTATCAGTGCACATTTTCTCCACTTGCATGGGTGGAAACAGGAGAAACGGGTGGATAATTTGCCCAGCTCGTGGAGCTGACGATCAGCAGAGTCAAGATTTGAATGAAGACAGCAGAGCCCAGAAACTTTGATCTTAATACTTCACCGTGCTGTCTCCACAGGCAAAGGGCCATGGTACAACTAGGGAATCACAAGAAATAGAAAAGATGTGTTGGAATCGCTAGTAGTTGAACATACTTGGACCATGGAGGCAGAATGCTGAGTGGTGAGCTGAGGGCAGGAAAATAAGTAGTCCACATCCTGGAGAGCCTTGGCTTCTATATTATCCCTCGAGCAGTGGGGAGCTATCTGAAGAGTTCTGAGCAGCAAAGTGACAAGATAAGATTTGTGACTTAGAATGAATGCTCTGTATGGGGCAAAACATGATAGATTCTATTTCAGAAGATTACTTGTTGTACCTGCAAACTATGACATTTCATGGAAATTCCCAGAAAATATAAGCCTTGCATTGGACACTTTTGTCAGGATCTCATCATAGTCTTGCAGCATCACACAGGGCAGTTATTTCTAGAAGAGTCAGGTGTTTGGGGAGCTCTCTGAGTGCTGCTGAAGCAGAGGGGAGCTGAGGTGAACCATTGGTTTTCCAAGGGTTTAAAAGCAAAAGATACAGGGAATACTCTTTAACTTCATTTTGTTTTGAGTTCATTTTTTTTTTCTTTTGCCATCTCTTAAGAACATACTTTAATATTACAGAATAGTTCTAGATTTTTCTTTCTTTCAATCCCTGTAATTTATTGTTCATCCATCAGCATTTCAATATGAATGAACCAGGTTACTTAATGGAAGATTAAGTGATCTTAATCTTAAGATCAAATGATCAAAATCATCTTCTCCCGTCCAGGATGTTAACGTAAAATTGCAGATGAGTAGAGACTTGTATTCTCAGGCGTTAGTGGTAATAAAATACAAAGCTTGAGATTGTTGGGCCACAAATACTACATAGCCTCAAGGGGAGTGAAAATTATTGCTCTTGTTTGAAGACAGGATAGAAGTCTGTCCTCTTCATGGCAAGGATTAATGGTCTCAGGTGAGTTCAGTATAGGTGTGACGAAACAGTAACAGCTGTAGCCTCCTGTGGCTTCAGTGACCTTCCATTTCCTGAGAGTCCTTGCTGTGGACCTGCCCCGAAGGTCAGAGACTCATATGTAAGGAAAGACACACTGATATCTCACATTTAGAAATGTGTCCTCTCCAGAAGTCTTCGGTTACCAAAATTGTTATTTTCCTCACAAAGTAATGACTTTTTCCATGACAATTTTTCAGGTTGTGGTGGAATACTTCATTTAGACAATGGTACAATCAGATCCCCCCACTGGCCTCAGAATTTTCCCGAGAACGTCAGATGTTCCTGGACAGTCATTACTCACCAAAGTAAACACTTGGAACTCAGCTTTGACAACAACTTCCTCATCCCCAGCGGGGACGGACAGTGTCGGAACAGCTTTGTGAAGGTCAGTGCACTTGTATATTTAATTGGAGCCAAGCTGGTTGCAGGAACGTAAACGTTTAGACTAGAAATGACTCACTGCCTCTCAAAGGAGGAGAAGGACAATTTTGCTGCTTGGATTTCTTGAATGAAAAAGTGAGAAACCTCAACAACTAGGAGTTAAAATTTGGACCACAACACACATTGCCCTGTGACTTTCATTCACTAATACATAAGCAAAGACACTTAATTTAGGAGATCGTCTCGCCTTATTAAATTCTCATGAGCATTTACGGTTCTTCCTTTCTACAGAAACTAAAGAGAGAAGGGCAGATTTCTTTCTTCCTCTCTCTCTCTCTCTCTTTCTTTCTTTCTTTTTCTTTCTTTCCTCCTTCCTCCCTCCCTCCCTCTCTCTCTCTCTCTTTCTTTCTTGTTTTCTCTTTCTTTTCTTTTTTCTTTCTTTCTATTAGACCCTCAAGGACAAAATGAATCAAAGTCACCATGACAGGCCACATTTAGAGTATCCTATAAAAATTACAGAAGGCTAGACATGCACTAGCGCCAGCCTTCACCTGAGCCTTAAGTGCCCACAAGCTGACCAGACCGTGAGGGACCCATCCATGTAAAATCATGACCGTGGGTCAGTCAGTAAGGCTCTCTTCCTCTCTAGTTGTAAATACTGCCCCTGTGGCACTGACATCACTATTCATTGACTTATGACCGTGATAACTGTATTACAAATTGATTCCATCTGTGCTATTTTATATCTCATGTGTTCTATCGCTAAGAGGACATACACCTTTTAGGGGAAAGAACATTCATCTGGGCTCTGCATCTCTTGCATTTACCACCTGAATGTTCCTCTATGAGCCAATTACACATTTGGGCTTTAAATTACTCAGCTGTAAAATGAAGAGAATAATTCCTACTTTAGTAGGACTGTTTTAAGCATTAGACGTAATATGATATAATAACATAAAGAGTGCTCAGTACTTGGAATATAAAACCACCTAATGAGTAGAAGTTGATTGTATTGTCGATGTTGTTATTATTTGACATGATCTCTCAAATTATGTTTTATATCTAACTGATCCATGCATGCTGTTTCAATGAAAATCCTAGACTTGTATATAATACATGTAAAACAAAACATCGTATACACTTTTCCTAATTGCTTTTTTCATGAAACAAATGAACTCTCTCAGGAATTGAGTCAACATCAAATATATAGACAAAGTAAAGTCTTTCAAGTTCTTCATTGGAAAAATGGAATGTGAAAAGTTATTCAGTCCCGTTTCTCCTCTGGATGGAATGGGAATCCCTCTGACAGCAGGCAAGGCTGAACCACTGGTGGGTGGGATCCATCTGGAACTCTGACAAAACTCAGTGGCCTGGGAAACACACTCTTTCTCTGCTGGGCCTGAGACTCCAGTTTTTGCCAAGAGATACTGAGGTGGGTAAACAAGACAGGCAAGAGGGGCTCAGCTCCAGCAAGCAGCCCTTAACCTCAAACCTTATACAAAAATTCACTCAAAATAGGGCTTCCCTGGTGGCGCAGTTGTTGAGAGTCCGCCTGCCGATGCAGGGGACACGGGTTCGTGCCCCGGTCCGGGAAGATCCCACGTGCCACGGAGTGGCTGGGCCCGTGAGCCATGGCCACTGAGCCTGCGCGTCCGGAGCCTGTGCTCCGCAACGGGAGAGGCCACAGCAGTGAGAGGCCCGCGTACCACAAAACAACAACAGAAAAATACTCAGAATAGACCATGAACCTAAATGTAAATATACAGGTATAAACTTTGAGGAGAAAAAGAACAGAAAATCTTTGGGACCTAGAGATAGATGAAAAGTTCTTAGACTAAACCTCAAAAGAATAATCCGTAAAAGGAAAAATTAATACATTTTACCATATCAAAATTAAAAATATGTTCCCCTGTAAAGAGATGAAAAGACAAGCTACAAACCGGGAGAAAAGATTTCCAAAGCACTTACCTGACAACAGAACTACTATCTAAAGTATAGACAGAACTCTCACACCCAACAATAAAAATACAGAGTCCAATTAGAATATGGGCAAAAGACATGAACAGATATTTCACCGAAGAGGATATTCGGGTGGTGAATAAACACACGAAAAGATGTTCAACGTCACTGCATAGCCTCTAGGAAGAATGAGACTTAAAACCACAATGACTGCCACACACCTGTCAGACTGCCCAGAATAAAAACAGCGACAGCACCAAGTCCTGCCGAGCCTGCAGCGAAGCTGCATCACTTATTCATTGCCAGTGGGAACGTAAAATGGCGCACCACTCTGAAAAATAGCTTGGCACTTTCTTATAAAACTCAACGTGCGCTTACCATAAGATCCAGCAAGTATACTCCTGGGCATTTATCCCAGAGTACTGTAAACTATGTCTGCACAAAAACCTGTGCACAAATGTTCATAGCAGCTTTATAGGCAGTAGACAAAGACTGGAATCAGTGCACATGTCCTTCAACAGGTGAACGGTTCAGTGAACCCTGCTACCTCCGTACCGTGGAGTACAGCTCCTCGGTAGAAATAAACTTTTGACAGGCTAACGATCTGAACAAATCACCAGGGAATTAAACCAAGTGAAAGAAGCCAATCCCCAAAGGTTACATACTCTATTGTTCCATTTACATAATATTTTTGAAATGACAATGCTTAGAAACGGAGGACAGACTACCAGAGGTTAGCAAGATGTGAGTGTGGGAATGAGTCGTGTGTGGCTATAAAAGGGCAACTCTGGGGAACCTCGGTGTTGGAGCTGCTTGGTGTCTTGAATGTGGTGGTATAAGCTTGTATGTAACCGAATATACACACACGTGCGTGAGCCTGGGAAACTGAGTAAGACGGGTGGACTGTGTCGAATCAGCGTCCTGGTTATGATATTACATTACAGTTTTACAAGCTGTCATTGTTGGAGGAATCTGGGAAATGGGTACAGGGGATTTCTCTGTATCTTACAACTGTGTGTGAATCTGCAGCTACTGAGTAAACGTTTTTTTTTAAATTGCTTGAGTGATAAAATATCACCTAAAGCCAGGCTGAATTGTACAAACCTTAAGAAACGTCAGAAAGTTTTTGACAGTTCTATAACGTTTTGTAGGTCCAATATCATTCAAATGAGTTCTAGGTCATAGAACCAATGAAATGAGATCTTGACTGACAGGTATTGATGAATATTTAACAACTCTTTACCATTATTATCATTATAACACCCGTGTTCTTGAGCCACAAGGTGGAGATGTCAGATCCATAATTAATGGCTTCAGAAAAGTATAAGCCCGTGAGGATTCTTGAAGTTCTTTGTTAAAGAACTGGAGATTCTTTCCTAAAAGTTTTAGCTCTTATCACTTCACCTCTTGAGTGATATTTGTAAAAGTAGCATATGCAGATCTCTCTGTCAGTAAGTCATGTTCACAATGTAACAGAATGTGGTTAGAAAACTTCTGTTTCCCGGGATAGTTAAAGGCAGGGGGTCAGGGGACAGAAAGGGGATATTAGGGAAAATAGGGGATGTGCACTTCTTTCCTGACCTTTTTGTTTGTTTGTTTTTTTGCGGTACGCGGGCCTCTCACGGCTGTGGCGCACTTCTTTCCTGACCTTTTTGTTTGTTTGTTTTTTTGCGGTACGCGGGCCTCTTACGGCTGTCGCCTCTCCCGTTGTGGAGCACAGGCTCCGGACGTGCAGGCTCAGCGGCCATGGCTCACGGGCCCAGGCGCTCCGCGGCACGTGGGATCTTCCCGGACCGGGGCACAAACCCGTGTCCCCTGCATCGACAGGCGGACTCTCGACCACTGCGCCACCAGGGAAGCCCCCCTGACCTTTTTTTTATCTTTTGATTTGGCAGAATATCTTTGCTTTTGTTCCAGTCCCAGGCACCTCCCATATCTCACAAATGGCAAATATAATCGGACTTCAGTAAGATGATTAACAGCAGGATTCTCAGTGTTTGAGAATCAGTTGAAATGATACGACTTTAAAGAGCTGATGGCGCCCTGAACTGGCGTGACCTCACACCTCTTCCCCTGCGCTATTTGCTAACAGAAACGTTTGTAACGGCTTGGTGTGTGATTGCTTTGTTTGAGGAATAGTCCTGAGAGTGATATGTTCAGAATGAGTAATTTGATGTGAAGGGAATGTTGAACAGTTAAGTAAGACTAATCCAAACCCAATTACCTTCTTGCCTTCCCGGGCTAGATAATTCTTAGTTGGGGGTTGGGGGAGGGGCATCATAGGGCGCTCAGCAGCTCCCCTGGCTCCTGCCCACTACATGCCACGCCCACACCAAATGTGACAATTGAAAACACTGGCAGACATCACCAAATGCCCCCAGGAAGGGCAAAATCGCTCCCGGTTGAGACTCACTGGTTAAACAAGTTTAATCGTCCTTTTCCCCCAATAATGTGCATTTATCACCTAATATCAATATTTTCCTTGAGTGACTCAACACTGTAGATACTATGATCTCTTGCCCGAACTACTGCACAGCCTCCTGGCTGATCTCCCAGCGTCCTCTCTTTTCCTTCTCGTCTCTGCTGTGAGCTTCAAGCCTCCTGGAGGCCCCTTGCCAAGTTCAGGATGTGGCCCGGACCCCTGACCTGCCACGGGGCTTGCACTGACTGCAGCCCCGCCTCACTCCTGACTCAGTTTTCGCTCTGTTTGAACTAGCCCTGCCCCTTCCTGCCCCTGGGGCTTCTTCAGGCCTCTCTGGAAGTCAGGCAAAGCCCCTCCTACACACTCAGCAGCTCCACAGCAGCTCCTATCGCAGTTGGAATTTGCATTTAAACGTGATTCTATGATTAATAGCCTTCCCTGGGCTGGTCTAGGATTGGTTTGATCAAAGTTGGAATTTTGATCCTCACAATCTATTCCCCAGCAGCTATTTCTCAAATGAGCGTATCATCATTTGCTTCTTGTAAAGTGGCCAGGATCTACCTGGGAGTTGGTGACGCAGTCTTTAGTGAATTGCAGAGACTGAATCTCATCCTTTCTTCAAAATGAACCTTAAAATTCAACAGTGCCAGGAAGTCTTCCATGATTTATCCCAATTCATGCCTATTACATGTAGACCTGGAATTCATATCCACTTTCTTCCCATGGGCTTCTTGCTTGGTAAATCTTTTCTACTTGCAACCCACAATTTGCCAGCCATCCAGGACAAATGGTAAACCCCACAGTAGCACACATGCTGCTCTGTTTCCCCCGGCATGTAGCAAGTTGAGCTAGATCAGGTCAACTAGGAAAAAGCAAGAGGAAACTGGGTAGTGATTGAGGGTTTTTTTTTTTTTTTTTTAAATCACTGCCTAGATACACAAAAATGAACAGTCTCCTTGCAAGAGTCACGAATGGGCTATACTATAAAAAAGCAGCCTAAAGAAACGGTTCTCAAAAGAAAATATTGCAGATTTTTGTGTTTTATTTACTATTACGTTTAGTCTGTATACACCTGAGTGCTATTATTTTCCAGCCTGAGCACAAATTAAACATTGACGAGGGAAAACCTGGAGCGCTAAGTCATGTTTCTGGCTTTGCCAGGTGTGGGCAGGCACTCAGGAGGCCGACCAGGCCCTGTTAGCCTCGAGCTGCCGGAACGTGGCCCCGGGTCCTGTCATCACGCCCAGAAACGCCTTCACTGCTGTGTTCCAGTCGCAGGAGGTCCCAGCTCAGGGCTTCTCTGCATCCTTCGTTAGCCGTAAGTAGCGCCGAAAACCAAACCCAGGGGCCCTTGGAAGGGTGTGGCTGCCACAGGCAGGCTTGGGGAGAAGGCGTCTGCTCCAGGGTTGGCTGGTCTGGAGGTCCATGGGGAAAGTCTGGGTGGGCCACCTAATCCTGAGTGCACCCTTCCTTCCAAATCAGCAAGAATGGAACTGAATCCAACCGTAGGTCAGTAGAGAAATGATGTAGAAGGCCTGAGTGCCTGTCGCTGATGTCTGAAATTAACCCTAAAATCTGCATGGGGCAGGAATGGGCAGAAGCCCAGGAGGCCGTAATTAGTAGACAATCAGCAGGCCGGGCCTGAAGCACATTGCCTGCCTGCATGGAACTCACCTGGGGCTGTAAAAACACGGTCTTCCCCCCAGGCCTGTCGGAATGCAGGACTTGCACGTGTGAGCTCTCACCCAGGGGATTCTCACACTCAGTCAACCTTGGGGGCCGCTCTCTTCGGGTTTTCCCCTTCCTTCTCTCACGACTACTCTCCAGGTAGAAGAGTGGGACATGTAGTTTTCAAGTCTGAGACACAGTGGTGTGTGTGCCTGTTGGCTGAATTAAATCAAGTAGCACCTATTTGCAAGCCACTGTTTCGGGAAAAGTTTGACGAAAGGAATCAGGAAATAATGCAGTGAACAGGTATTTCAGACATGAATAAGAGGGTGGTGTAAAGGCAGTAACAAAAGACCACCGCAGACCTAATTTTAGGTCTTCACTGGGTTCGTTGTGTCTGTGTGTGTGTTTTAATATCAGTTTAAAAGGATACTGATATTTTCTATCTATGTGATAGATAGGGAGTGTGTGGATTAACTAGTTAGTGGTTAGATAAAACAGATGTCATTTTAGTGGTAAAAAGGTAGTTCTCTTCATTTCTGACACCTGGGAATCATGTGAGACTTTTTGAGTTGGGCTTAGTAAATGCAACCATTTTTATGAAGCAGGTATTATTTTTATAGCCATATTACGACGGTAATGAAAAGAACATATTTTTCTATAATATAATAAGATGTTTTAAAACTGTTAAGTGTATTGATCTGGTACAGATAACTTTTCATTAGTTTTATTTCTTTAGCTACATGAATCCTCTTCAATCTTGCTAAGTTATTCTTCCTTTAATATCTTAAAATTAAGTGATTTGCAATGGATTTGTGGTAAAATTTCTACTTAGCCCAAAACTCTGCATCATTTTTCTAAAAACTATATAATATTCTGATTTTGCATATTTATTTTTAAATCAGAGCTCCATTCTTCTAGTTATTGTTACTTCCATTTGGAGTAGCTCAGAGAATATGTTTCTAGAGAGCTTAGGAAAGTTGAGGCTCTCCCTCACTGATAAAGAGAGATTTGTCTGGGAGAACAAATGTTCTAATAATGGCTTTTTCTTCCCACTTAGGATGTGGAAGGAACTTCACTAATCCTTCAGGTTACATTGTTTCTCCAAACTACCCAAAGCAATATGACAACAACATGAACTGCACCTACATCATAGAGGCCAGTCCTCTGTCCCTGGTCCTCTTGACTTTTGTGTCTTTCCATCTGGAAGGTAAGTTTATTCTTATCTAAATTACAATTGGTTCTTAATAAATGAATGAGTGATAGATAAGCAGAGGCAGAGATTGTCTAAAATCACCGTTTGAGGAAAATATTAAAAATGTTGCAGAGTGGAGTTGATGTAAACTTTATTAAAACTCCATCCGATATTTTAAGAACACAAGTATCATCCTATACATTCCATCCAGAGGTTAAAAAATAATGCAAGAGCTTTAAGAACCTGAGCATCACGTAAACGGCCTAAAGAAAATAAGTCTGAAACCTATTACATGTTAATCATAGTTTCTCATTTATTCATTTGCGTTCATTCTACACACGTACAGGTACCTTCACACAGTCACACACACACACACACACTATAAACTAGCAAGAGAAACTTCACCTCTGAGTCAAAGTAGGTGCTCCATAAATGTTGAATGAATGAATTAATAAAAATTTGTGTTCTACTTTCATTTAATCTGACTGTGGGATACTCTCTCATCTTCTTTTTCATTTTCATCTTCATCAGTACCACAGGGACTGGGAAATCCCTAAGCACAGTGCCCCTCTGGGTTCATTCCCTGCCTGTTGGCGAAGGGGACAGTGGAGCTGCTGGTCTGGGCTGGGTTCTGACTGCACTGGACACAGCTCGATGTTTACCCAGGTGGTATCATACGGCAGAGAAAAGTTCCCTTCAAGTGGATGGGCATCTCCAACCACTCAGTCATTTTAATATTTTTCACGAATTCACTTTTCATTTCTAAATTGCAATTAACCTGTACGTTTGCCAAGCTTCATCTGCCCAACCAAAATTTCTTCCTATCTGGGTTGGTCTCCCTTGGCAGTGAAAAGTTAAACTTAGCAAAGCGTTCTGCAATATTCAGCATCCAGGAAATTTATGTTTCATAAAAATAAAAATGACACATCAGTTCTCGTAGGGTGATGAATTATACAAAGGCTCTCCCTGGGAGCACTTTCTGGGACCTCCTTTTCCTACATCTCTACATACTGTAGGTTTTGGAATGTGTTTGCTGGAAAATGCCAGGGATGGACTGATGTTTGTCACTGTACGGACGCAGTATGAGGTCAAGTGTAATCTTCTCAGCATTTGCTAACACAAGCTTCCAGCGATATGAGAAGATGTTCATGATTTATAAAGTATTAAGGGAAGGTAAAACAGTTTATATAAGAGATCCTATTTTTTTATTTAAAATAAACCGTGCGACTAAAATCTGTAAGACTATTAACTGGTACTTAAAGACTTGTTACTACCGTGTCATAGATTTATAGCTGATATTTATTTTCTTCTTTATATCTTTTCTTTTATCTTATAATTAAGGGAATGCTATTTTATTTTATTTTTTTATTTTAATTTTTATCGAAGTATAGTTGGGTTACAATGCTGTGTTTGTTTCAGGTGTGCCACAAAGTGATTCAGTTATACATACATATATAGATTCTTTTCCAGATTCTTTTCCCTTTTAGGTTATTACAAAATATTGAGTATAGTTCCCTGTGCTATATGGTAGGCCCTGTTGGTTACCTGTTTTATATACAGTAGTGTGTATGTGTTACTCCCAAACTCCTAATTTATCCCTCCCCCCACTTTTCCCTTTTGGTAACCCTAAGTTTGTTTTCTCTGTCTCTGAGTCTGTTTCTGTTTTGTAAACAGGTTCCTTTGTGTTACTTTTTAGATTCCACGTGTAAGTGCTGTTGTATGGTATTTGTCTTGCTCTGTCTGACTTCCTTCATTTAGTATGATCATCTCTAGGTCCATCCATATTGCTGCAAATGGCATTATTTCATTCTTTCTTTATAGCTGAGTAATATTCCTCTGTGTGTGTGTGTGTGTGTGTGTGTGTGTGTGTCTGTGTGTGTGTGTATATCTCACATCTTCTTTACCCATTCATCTGTCAGTGGACATATAGGGTGCTTCCATGTCTTGATTGTTGTAAATAGTGCTGCAATGAACATTGGGGTGCATGTATCTTTTCAAATTATAGTTTTCTCCAGGAACTATATGCCCAGGAGTGGGATCCGTGGATCATATGGTAGTTCTATTTTTAGTTTTTTAAGGAACCGCCATACTGTTCTCCATAGTGGCTGTACCAATTTACATTTCCACCAACAGTGTAGGAGGGTTCCCTGTTCTCGACACCCTCTCAAACATGATTATTTGTAGACTTTTTTGATGATGGCCATTCTGACCAATGTGAGGTGATACCTCGTGGTGGTTCTGAATCACATTTCTCTAATAATTATCGATGTTGAGCATTTTTTCAAGTGCCTGTTGGCCATTTGTATGTCTTCGTTGGGGAAATCTCTGTTTAGATCTTCTTCCCATTTTTTGATTGGGGTGTTTGTTTTTTGATATTGAGTGAAAAAGTTGTCTTAATAACAGGGGGAAAACATGTGGCTTGGATTGTGCATTTATATGTGCATTTGTCCTCACTAAATTACATAAACACAAGAATGTCATATGCCAATATTATTTAGACTGAAAAAGGAGATGCTGGTAAATGTACTATATAATATAGCCACAGAAAGCACTGCCTATACCAACGGTACATGTATTATTAGAAGGGAACGATACTGACACCGCACAGTAGCTCCCTGAGTTTAGTTGACAGGTGGGGTAAAGGGGCGAGCATACTCTAGACTACCTGACCTGGGGTGGGGTAGGGCAGGCGCGGTATTTTAGGACCGGTCTCAATTCCAGATTGGCCACTTACTAGTCACATGACTTTGTACAAATTACTTAATCTTTCTGGTAATCACTATAATTTTTACAAAATATTGATATAAAATAGTAGCTGTGAAAGTCAGATCATGCCCATAGAAACATACCTTGTGAACCATTGTTTTGTTATTTTTGCTGCCACCAGTCAGGATCTCCAGACATGCCCTTTAACACAAGTCGGCTGCGAACAGATATTTGGTTTTGCCAGATTAAGTGATTTCTTTTTTTTTTTTTTTTTTGCGGTAAGCGAGCCTCTCACTGCTGTGGCCTCTCCCGTTGCGGAGCACAGGCTCCGGACGCGCAGGCTCAGCGCCATGGCTCACGGGCCTAGCCGCTCCGCGGCATGTGGGATCTTCCCGGACCACCGGGGCACGAACCCGCGTCCCCTGCATTGGCAGGGGGACTCTCAACCACTGCGCCACCAGGGAAGCCCTTAAGTGATTGCTTTTTACTAATGGATTTGGTCGTTCTCACCCAGTTGAAGAGACTGATCTTTTTATAAGATAATATCCTTGTGATAATATCTTGTGAAATTTCCAGTGTTACATGTACTCAGCATTTTCAAACTGCTAAGTGAGTATTTTCTGGCTTAGATTAAATGAATCATGATGATTTCCTAAAAAGGGCAACATTAATCAGATTTATTTTGTGGTTAGATTCTTACCACTAATCGTATCAGTGCCGTTCATGGAATACCATCAGCAAGTTAGAGATCCACTAGCTACAGTAAAAATCACCTTCCACCCCTTGAGTGAGCCCGAGGAATTCCTATGCAGTGTCCTGTGATAAAACCGAGTGAGAGTAGCTCTCAAGAAAAATCACAGCCTGTCTGCAGGAGCGTTGGTCTTCCTAGCTGCCATAGGCCATAGACCTCTTTCTGAGAGATTCTGTCCAAATGACTAAGTATTTCGGAGCCCAAGCGGCCAGCAGACCCTGCGTTGACCTGGGTGGAGATGAAAGTTCTGGATCTGCTTTTTGTGGTGGGCCATTAGCACAAAAGGTGGGTTTATCAAGAAGAAGATGGACTGATCCAGGCTACAGAATACTAGAGGGAAACACACTTGTCCATACACTGTGTTTACTAAACACTGACAACGGGTTAGGAAAGGTTTTACTATTCAGGCTAGTTTATTGGTTATTGACCTACACACTGGTGCTCTTCCTGCAGGGAAGTTACAAATGTTCAGTGACCTACCTTCCACTAAATAAGTTGCTCTGAAATTATGTTATGGTATTTTATGTTGGCCTAAGTTTCTCTTTCTCCTTATTATTACATTTCCAATCCTAGTCATTCTATGAAATACAGACGTGTGTTTCTTATATAATCCCTACTGAACTATAAAAATTTCAGGGAAATCAAAAGTCATAGAAGAAAATTCCATTTGAGCGTCTACAAGACTTTTTTAAGTTACCTCAAGACTAAAGTGGCTCTTGGTATTCTTAACAGTGTCTTCCAAAGTTGTGAAATAAAATAGAGATTTGACAAATTCAAAATGTTACTTTGGTCAAAAACAAAATGGCAAAAATAGACAAAATATAAGGAGAAAGCATGAGGGAGAAACCATCAATGTTTCCAAAGTACTTATTTTGGAATCGGATGTCATCAAATAAATACTCATTTTATTTTCCCCAATATTGAACAATCTAAAAGTATATTTTTCCGTTTTCATTATTCATGTGGCCAAGTAGATGCCTCCAAGTTACTGGGAGGATTATAGGTCTTTTTTTTTTTTTTTTACTTTATAGATAAAGAAAGCACTTAACAGATGAGGTAACCTAAGACAAGCCAGTGCCTTCTGTGCCTTGATTTTGCTATCATTAAAATTGGGTAATGGGGCTTTCCTGGTGGCACAGGGGTTAAGCATCCGCCTGGGGTTCGAGCTTTCCTGGTGGCACAGGGGTTAAGCATCCGCCACGGGTTCGAGCCCTGGTCCGGGAAGATCCCGCATGTCGCGGAACAACTAAGCCCGTGTGCCACAACTACTGAGCCTGCGCACCTAGAGCCCGTGCTCCACAACGAGGGAAGCCACCGCAATGAGAAGTCCACGCACCGCAACGAAGAGTAGCCCCCGCTCGCCGCAACTAGAGAAAGCCCGCGGCCAGCAACAAAAACCCAATACAGCCAAAAATAAATAAATAAATTAAATAAATTTATTTTTAAAAATTGGGTAATAACATTGATTCCCCCTGGTGATAATGAGGGGTTTAGAATTCTTAACTAAAAATATCCTACATCTAGGCAAATTCTAAACTCAGTTTTTCTCAGATCCAGAGTATCTCTTGATAAGAACTGGATAGAGAGTAGTCCCTTGGCACAGAAAATGGGCGAGAACCAATGCAAATGCATTTTCTTTACTGTCCTCTAGAGATGGCCTCAGAGGCCCCGAGAGGAATAGGACTAGATTTCCAGAGCAGCCGCGTGGCAAGTCCTACATAATATTTGCCTGAATTCTCCTTCGTTAACTTAGAAGTCCTGCTTTACGGGGTACGCCTGATATAAAGCTAAAAGGAAAAAAGGAAGAAAATTTAGTTTTAGATGTTTTTTCCTTTTGCCCTTTTTTCCCACCAAGAAACATGATAGCTGAGTTTTAGCGGTCTTAGTTCACATTTCCTCTCCATTTAATCTAAGTTGTTTGTTTTTTTTTTTTAAGTGGCATTATGCAGCTACTTACCATTTGTTTTCTTTACTTCCTCAATTGTTTCTCAAGAAATCAGAAGGTAGGCCCATTTTGCAATCCATTATTTTAGAAAGCACTGGGCAGTGGTTCTTTTGAAATAGTTCCTATTGATATTTTATTCAAATTGGCCAAGCCCCAGAGGAGACGATTTAATTGTGTGAGATTCCTTGCTTGCCTGTGTTATAATACAAGACCTTGGCTTTCACACTCTGCGGAGCTTAGTTCTATCCGAGCACCTGCTTCTCCCTCTCAGGGAATCATCCTCTACTGGGGAGTCCAGTCTCCAGGCTACTCAGAGCTGTCCCCCAATTCACATCCCTCTCCCTAGAACCCTTTGCTATTTTACTGAAAGGACTTTATCGTATCTGCAATATTAAAACATTTCAACCAAAAGGATTTCCCCCTATTTCTAGTCCTCTGGCGTCTTTGCCTCTCCATCTATGACTCTGAAGGAAAAGTGCAGTCGGAATCTAAATTCCACAAGTTTACATTATCTGCTGAATTGCTCATCCTCGGCTTCCCTTTCAATTCTCTCCAAGTTCTTGGAATCCTGATGAAACCCAGAATCGAACATTGCTCTCTGTAATGAAGATATGTGAATAATGTGATAAAAATTATTTGTCACTATGTTGGATACAGCCTGAACCCATTTAAAATAATAAATGTGTCTTACCGTTTTTCAGAAGGATGGAAAATAGTCATAAAAACAAATCATGGAGGATTATTTTACACCTCTGAGATTTCAACAGTAAATATTCATCAAATCAGTTACTGAAGATAGGATGAAGAATGACTGTAGCCACTTGTCCCATGACGTCCGTGGAGAAAGTATCATTCAATTTCAGGGTACCACTCTTCCTGACGAGTTCTCATGTTTCTGATTGAATGCTACCTCCCAGCCATAAACTCAGCTATGATACACATCTTGCTTCTTGAAGAACTTTTTTTAAACCTTGACTAAGTTCTTTTCTCTCCCTAGAAGACAATCATCCTAGTTGCATTTAATTATATTCTACTTGAGAATTTTGTGTATATTTTGATTGAAATATAAGATATCACAATTGGTTCCCCTATAATTATGGAAAAGTGTTTACTACCATTATTTTCTTACGCCTGTGATTTTGTCACCAAGTGTCTTCTCACTGAAGAATCAGACTGGTATCTTTGATCTAATGCAGTGAGGTGATGTGTACAGCTTGAGAAAAAGATGTGTGTGTGTGAATTATTTGATGCCTGCTGACATATTTATATCTCATTTTCTTGTGTGTTACCTGTTTGTGCTAATCCTTGATACGTTCTTAGACTTTAGGTAACTTCACAAATTCTGATATTATGTAATGTTTGATTTCTTATGGATAACATTTAGAAGAGCATCCCACCTTAAAGAAATTACTGCTGGAAACGACACGAGAATGTTTTAATCATTAAGCAACTTGCCAAATATCACAACTTTCATGATATATTGAGTCAGGCTTTGAAAATGAGCAGATTGTCTGAACGGTTTGCTTAGTTATCTGATAATATATTGCCGTCTACAAAAAAATTAAAATACCCTCTCAGCTTCTTCTGCTTCTCCTTATTGTTGATACAGACCTTTTATAAACAACTAGTGCATTTTGGCTATGTCTCAGTATAGATATACAACTGCTATTTCACGACTGATTTTTCTGCAATTAAATTAGTTCCTTTAATTTTTTTGAAACATTAACAAGTGTATGACATACTTTACCTTACATTTCACAGCCTTTCCATAATTTTCTAAGACAACCACCACTGTGATAGTCTATATCATCAAAGAGTTAAAAAACTAACTCTTTAGTACTTAAAGGATATCTGCATAGCAGGTCATTCGACCAAAGTAGAACTGAGATTTTAATCTAGCATCAGCAATATTTCCTTTCATTCTGTGATTTTGCTTTTACAACTTAATGTATTGTTGCTGGCTAAAGATATTTTTATAGCTAATTCATACTATTTTTTGATTCTCACATTCACCTCTTCTGAATGTTTTAAATTCCAATGGAGCTCTTGGAACAAGAAAAATTCTAAGGCTATAATTAAGGTACACAATTTGGCAGTATTCAAACTGTGAATCTGAGTTTAATGTATTTCTTTTTTGTCCTGTTTTTCCAACATCATATTGTTTCTTATTACATGGTAAGGTCATTAAAGTGAAGTCTTTAACATTTTTAATTTGTAGATTTATTCCCAATTAGAAGCATTTCTATTCCAGGATTTTCAAAATGAAGGAATCCTTTGGGCTTACTTTAATAAACATATCTTGAATTGATACCTCAAAATTTCTTCAGTTGTACAAAAACATAGCTAAAATGCCAAAAGTGTTCCTAAAATGACTTAAAATTTAAATTGCATAGATATTTTCTGATAAAAATATCAATTTTCTTTAAGATAATACAATTAAAAGAGGAGGGGGCTTTTAATGTACAAATATATTAAAAATGCACACATCAAGATTCTTTCAGTTAAAAGCAGTAGATTATCTTCAAGTTTGCTTAGATGTAGAGTTTATAGAAAGGACACTGGGTTATCTCATCTTGTCAAAGGAAGGTTTAAAAATAAGAAGGGGACTAATAGGCTTCCAGAACATGAATCCTTCAAAATGTACTGTCTTTCCCCCTCTCTTTCTGCACGACAGCTTCATTTCCTCCTGTTACAGCCTGGCTTCCTACCGCAGTCAGGAGACCGCTGCTGCTGATTTCCAAGTTGAACATGTTTGGCTCCCACTGTTGACTCCTTACTCAGTTACAGTTTGAACACATCTGATTGGCCTAGATGGAGTCTGAGATCCTACCTTGGAGTAATCAGTCAGTCTATCAACAGTGCTCAGGACGGTGGGGTTCCATAAAGAAGAATTGCAACCATGATCATGATTAGGATAAACTTACTATATCAATTAGGAATTTTTATGGCGCTATTAACAGGAAACTTAATTCAACCTGGTTTAAACATAAAAGGGCAATTTATTGGCTTTCCTTCTAGACAACCTCAGAATTGGTGGTCCCTCATATCCGCTTAATCTAGCATTTTCATTTTGTCATCAAACGTTTTACTTTTTCTGTTCTCACTCTGTGCTACTCCAGTGTGAGTCTCACCCTAAGGCTGGCTTCTGTCTTGGCTGTAGGGTAGCTGCCCTCACAGTGGGGCTTGCATATCCCTCACGCATGTCTAGGAAGAGAGAGGATGTCTATCCAGTGGCATGCTGGAGTTGGCTTGTACCATCTTGCAAGAGTCAGTCATGCTCCTCTGGTCCAAATTCTGCATCTAATGACCTCACGTTGGTAACTTGACATTGGCTATAGTGGGAGTATTTCTACCACAGAAATTAGAAAATGCTACAAATGAGGGTGTGCCTCTTTCCCTCGGAGAGCTGGTTGTTCTATTTACCGGCACACTACTGTCTATTCCAGATTCCAAACAGTTTACCTGAAATTTACTCTAAATGGATTGGCCTAGGTCACATGCCCACCCTTGAACCAAGATCTATGGCCAGGGGATTTGAAATTATAAAGTAAATGTATACCATAGTTTCTTTAATTTATAAGAATGTTCTAACAGCAAACAGGCAGTCTGATTGTAAAGTCCATTATGTCATAGTATGTGCTTGTATAAGAGATTGTGACGTAGTTTCGGGCAGTTCCGATGGGGAATTTTAAGTCGGTAAAGTGCGTGTGTGTGTGTGTGTGTGTGTGTAGGTGTTAGGTACATGTTCAAGTTATCATCTAGATGAGATAAAAGTGTTTTCTTTTGTTTTTGTAAATGATAACATGAAAAATATTCTATATCATTAGCCATCAGAACAATAAATTAAAGATCACAATGAGGTACCATTTCACACACAACAGAATGGCTAAAATGAAAAAGACTGACAATATCAAATGTTGGCAAGCATGCAGAGCAACTGGAAGTTTCATACATTCCTCATGAGAATAGGTACTGATATAACCACTTGGAAGAATTTGACTGGCAGTTTCATATAGAATTAAATACATACCTTATTTATGACCCAGCAATTCTACTCCCAGGTATTTACCCAAGAGAAATAAAAATTTACGACCATTCTAGTATCTAGAATAGAAAAGAACTCTTAGAACTGAACATTAAGAAACATATATCCCAGTTTAAAAATGGCAAAGGAGGGAATTCCCTGGTGGTCCAGTGGTTAGGACTCCTCGCTTTCACTGCCGAGGGTCTGGATTCAGTCCCTTGTTGGGAAACTAAGATTGAGCAAGCCACACAGTGTGGCCTAACTAAGTATTTTTAAAATGGCAAAGGATCTGAACAGATATTTCTTCCAAGATATACAAATGGCCAATAAGCACATGAAAAGATGATCAACACCGTTACTCATAGAGACGTGCAAATCAAAACCACAATGTACTACCATTTCATACTCAATAGTGTGGCTAAGTTAGACAATAACAAGTGTTGGTGAGGATATGGGAAATTAGAACTCTCATGCTGGTTCTAGTTGCTGTCGTGGTGGCAGGATGGTGCAGCCTCTTTGGAAAACAGGCTGATAGGTTCTCAAAACATTAAACATAGGGTTACTCTATGAGTCTGCAATTCTACTCCTACTTATTTACCCAAGAGATTGAAAACACGTATCCACACAAAACCTTGTACATGAATATCTATAGCAGTGTTATTTATAATAGCCAAAAGGTACAAGCAAAACTAATGTCCATCAACTACAAAATGGATAAACAAAAATGTGGTCTCTCCATACAATGGAGTACTATTGAGCTTGGAAGGAATGAAGTACTGACACATGCTACAACATAGATGACCCTCAAAAACATTATGTTAAGTAAAAGCAGCCAGTCACAAAGGGCTGAATATTATATATTATTTATATATATATATGATTCTGTTTATGTGAGATGTCCAGAGTAGACAAATCCACAAAGACTGAAAGTAGGTTAGTGGTTGCCTAGGATTGGGAGAACAGTAAAGCGAGAGGATGGGGCGTGACTGTGAATGGGTACAAGGTTTCTCTACGTGGGGATGAAAATGTAGAAATGGGGGAAATGTCAGATGCCTAAAGTTCTGTGGAACTGTGAATTGGTAACACTTTTCCAAAGGACTGTTTGATAAATCTGAAAAAGATTTAGTACCAGTAACTCAACTTCTAAAAATTTATTCTGATGAAATAATGAGAAACTTCTACAAACATTTATATATAAAAATGTTTGTTTCAACAGTATTTTTATCACAAAAGCTAGAAAAGATAGAATTATTAAGCTGTAGGGGATGAATTGAACATAGTATGGCACATCTATATATTAGAATTTGATAGGTGCATTAAATTCAGTGTTTTAAAAGATATTTAATCATATTAAATGCATGATGTTATGTTATTTCATGTTAATAAAAATTAGGTTACAAAAGATCATATAGGATGATTCCAATCAATGTTTTTGTTTTGTTTTGTTTTGTTTTGGCTGTGTTGGGTCTTCATTGCTGCGTGCAGGCTTTCTCTAGTTGTGGCGAGCGGGGGCTACTCTTCGTGGTGGTGCGCGGGCTTCTCATTGCGGTCGCTTCTCTTGTTGCAGAGCACGGGCCCTAGAACATGCAGGTTTCAGTAGTTGTGGCTTGGGGGCTCTAGAACGCAGGCTCAGTAGTTGTGGCGCATGGGCTTAGTTGCTTGGCTCATGTGGGATCTTCCCAGACCAAGGATCGAACCTGTGTCTCCTGCATTGGCAGGCGGATTCTTAACCACTGTGCCACCAGAGAAGTCTCCAATTAATTTTTTAACTATATAATTCACCCATAAAAATGACTGGATACACTGTAGTAATAAAAGTCTTCTTAACTATATTTAAAATAGATAACCAATAAAGACCTACTGTAGAGCACAGGAAACTCTGCTCAGTATTCTGTAATAACCTATATGGGAAAAGAATCTGAAAAAGAATAGATATATGAATCACTTTGCTGTACACCTGAAACTAACACAATATTGTAAATCAAAAAAAAAAAAAACAAAACCAAAATATGCAAATAGAAAACATCCCATCACACACACAAAAAAGTTTTTTAAATTTTTTGTTTTGTATTTCTCTTTAGAATGGGTTGGAGTATATATCTGACTTATAATTAGAAAACAAAACAATGATATATATTTTACAATCACTAAACTCTTAAGCTAATATTGTTTGTGTGAACATTTGTAACATTTGTTTAATTAACATTGAGATTCTGATGACGTCTCCGTGGTAGGAGTCCTTTATCTGTGTGTAAGCGTCACTGTTAAATGCAAGGTTTCTCACTAGCAGCACGTTGGCGTTTTGGGCTGGGTCATTCTTGTTGTGGTGGAAGGCAGGGGGCCTGGGGCAGCCCTGAGCATTATAGCACTTTTAGCAGCATCCCTGGCCTCTGCCCACTCCGTGTCAGTGGCACACCCCAGCATGACAGCAAAACAATGTCTTCAGGTACTGCCAAATGTCCCTGGGAGGCAAAATTGTCCCCAGTTTATAATCACTGAATTAAAGGAGTCATTTTATAGGGAAGAAAATTCTGGATTGTTTCAAAGTAGGATTCAACTGTTGTGAAGTTCTCCCTGTTTCCTCACCCCTGTGCTTGTTTTGTAACTAGGGTGAGGGTCGTTCATCAGGAAACCAAGTTGCGTGAATCGTCCTCACATTTTCGTGTAATCATTTATGTTGCTTCTGATTATTACTTATGTTGCTTCTGGTTGTTCCGTGCCCTGTTCAGCTCGCTCCACTGTAACGGGAAGCTGTGTCAACGATGGCGTGCACATAGTCAGGGGTTACAGCTTATCTTCCACGCCTTTGGCGACGCTGTGTGGGGATGAGAGCCTGTCCCCTGTCACCACCTCTGGTCCCCTGCTGCTTAACTTCTACTCAAATGCACACACCACGGACTTGGGATTCAAGTTTTCCTATAGGATAACCCGTGAGTAGCCATAATGATGTAGATTGGAATTTTCTTTTTCCCTCGAGCAATTTCCATAAGGAGATTTAATTGTATTCACACATCACCAAGTTGAAGACTCAGAGACCTTAAGGGAGAAAATTATTAATTAGGTGCATGGTCTTAAAAAAAAAAAAAGGGAGGCCCTTTTTCATGAACTTTGGCAGAACTACTCTTTGAAAATCAAATGGAATTGGACTCCCAACCACTGCGCCACCAGGGAAGCCCTGAGATTTATTTTTGATAATTTAAGTTAGAACGAACTGCTACCTTCAGTTGTTCGTACATTGTGTAAAGTGACTTTTTGGCCTGGACTGTCCAGGTGCCTATTTCATTTTCCCAAGTCACTCTGTTGAAAACCAATCCTTTATACATTTAGAAAAAATGTAAGAGAATATCTTTATGATGTTCTGGTAGGAAAGAATTTTTTAGCAATATGCAAAAAGCACAAGTCGTAAAAGAAAAGATGGATGTATTCAACTACATGATAATTTGCAGCTTCTCTGTATCAAAATCAGGGTAAGACAAGCCACCGAATGGACAAAGACCTTTGAAGCTACCAACATCTTTTCATTTTTTGTAGACAGTTTGATCCATGTTTGTTTGAAAATCATAAGATTCTATTTCCCTATTTTGAATGGTCTTTTCCTCTCCTGCAATAAACTTGGCTGGTTTGCTGACAGCATTTTTTTTTCACATCATCCCAACTTCAGTAACACGGGCAAAAAAAAGATCTTGCAAAATGTTTGTTTGATCTTTACTTGACATAACCCATTGCTAAAGGTAGAAAGTCAAATTGTTTTCTTTCAAATAAATTATTGTTCCCATCCCCAGAAGAGCCTGAAAATGTTTACTGACTCATGAAACAGGCCTTCGTGGTTCGTGCACGTTGACTGCCACCGACGCCTGGCCCCGTTTGTAACGCATGATTCTGTGTGGCCCAGGGATTCTGGTAGCACAAACAGAACATTCCTTCCCCCAGTTGTCTGTTGGATGAAGAGAAGGGGTGACTTGTTTTATTCTTTTGGTACAACTAGTGTTATGGAGAGTTTCCTCCCCACTTTATATTATTTTACTCTTTAATCCCTCATTTTCCTAAAACACTGTATACAAGGGTCCACATTATTTACTATGAGAGTCTCTTTTAAAGAGGGTTGATATCGAAATTTCAACTCCTGACAATGTACAAATTTGGGAGTTATTTTAGGCATTGACAAGCTTTCAGAGACCACATCATTGTGAACAAGATGTAATAGAATAATGGCTACTCAAATCTAACATTTAATTCACTGCAGATGTACCCAGGGGCCTGACAACGGGAATGATTGTGGGCATAGAGAGAATAGCTTTCCCTGCCATGTGGGCTCAACTGAGACAAAATAAACAAACAGACAAATAAAAAATTACCTTAATAACCTTAAATGGCAGCCACTATTTGGTTATCATTTCTAAGACATGTAAATGGAATATATCCATTGATAGTATATAAACCATAAAAATATCATCAAAGTATACTCACGTTACTATAATTTTAGAATCATAAAGTAAAATGAATATCCACCTTTCTCACTGCTGTGAGAATAGGGCACTTTCCATCATTGCACGGCACAAAGTAATCCTCCTTGTATGCAAAGCCAAGCGAAAAAATAAAAATTCTGTATTTTGTATAATGGGATTGCATTCTGTTTTTACGGCTGTTGTTTTATTGACTAGTCGTAGTAACTAAGGGCTGTGGGCTGTTGATTGCTGGACTCGGGGTGGGCCTACCTTCCTCATGCTTGTTGAGGATTGGTAATAAAACTTGGTCAAGTATGGTCCTTACCAGTCTCACGACCAAATAGAAATACGCGAGACTCAGAGCTATGCGTTTGAGCCCACAGAGGGAACTAAACTCCATTATTTCAAAAGTGATTTCTAAAATTTCACCTTACAGTAGTCTATCATGGACACAGGAGACTCCAATCCATATTATTTAAGATTTTTAGATCACAGCCCTTCCTGGGTTCATAAGCCCACAATGTGCCTTGGATTCTGCACACCTTTTCTAAACTTCCAGCAATCACTGTTATCCCTCTGAATTTCTCACTGCTTTATAGAGAAAGGACAATTGTATTCCAACATGTGAAACGTTTTTTTCTCATCATTTTCACTGTGGCCATTATTTCGGCTCAGACTTATTCCATTCCAAGAGGTGCCTTGAAACATTCTTCCCTGCTTCTACCCCTTACTGTCTTTTCCCTCTACCTCGGTGCAAAAATCTGAAGTATTTGTAAGCACAGTAAAGAGAAGTTTACATTGCTTTAAGACAAAGAATTATCATCTCTCTTGGGGAAAAAGGTACCTTAGTAAAGAATGTCTGGAAATGGCTTTCCTCTGCCATGCGTCATAACCATTCTCTGCGTGTTCCCCGCCTTCTGTCGCAGCCTGTGGTGGTGTGTTCAGCCTCTCCACCGGGGTCATCAAGAGCCCGTTCTATTCCTACTCTGCGTACCCTAACAACATGCACTGTTTGTACACCGTCACCGTCAGGGACGACAGAGTAATCCAGCTCAAGTACGTAAGACCCATTTACCTTCTTAAGAAAATCCTCCCAGCTCTGTTTACAGAGAAGATGTTCATTTAATGATGCAGAGCACTGATTCTCATCAGAGGCACATACAGGAATCCGGAGGAAGGGGAAGTAAGCATGTGGTGTGATCCTGTTCGTCTGGGGAATGGGCCGCCTACCCTCCACGCAAGCCAGTGGTCACTCAGGGGAAAAACAGGCACTCACTCCACCGGTTCAAACAATTGTTGTAGTTTTCCGACAGTTTTAGAAGTAGCTTCATATACTGGGGTGTAAAGTTATAAGCCTATCTTTAAATCAAAGGGCATGGGGAGGGCAAGAGAAAGCAGTTTCCATTTTGGGGGCACGTATTATACACAAAGAACTTTAATGAACACTTCCACCATTCTCTTATTTAGTTCTTGAAACAGTCAGATGAGGTATGTATTATTAATCTCACTCTACTGATGAGAAAACTGAGGCTCAGAAGTGTCACATAACTTTCCCAAAGTGCTATTGTATTAAATGAAGAGTCAAAATCAGAATCCGGGTCAGACTGATCTCCTCCCCAAACCAGGTCCTCATACTTCCCTGTGCTCTCTCTCAAAGGGTGAATTTTCTAAGTACTTAAGAAATTCCTTTTTATTCCCATATCAGAACACCTCTAAACTGGCGCTATATGAGATATCTTATATCATCAGGAAAATTCTCCCCAATCCTGCATACTTCCAATAAGACTGATGAAGGGAAAGCAACCTCCAGTTCTCTGAGTGACAGAGTTCACTATTGCTGTCATCTGAGATGATGTATTTCTAACTCCTGTGTTTCAGTGATATACAGCATATGGTGGAAAGCTCTGAAACTCAGCATATGGTGTAGTTTATGGCAATATAGAATTCTTTATAGAAGCTTAATGGGCTAGGAGCCCTCCTACCTCCCTTCCTCCTATATGTCAGTGATCACATTCTCTCCCCCCAGTCATAAACTCTCCATAATTTACCTCCAGGGACCTCATATATAAAATGGGTCCTTGGACTGTAAGGCACATCTCATCAAGCCTGGTTTGCTTCCTGTATCAGACAGTGAGTGGTCTACAGGATGGACCCTGGAGAACACTGCAGGTCCCACCTGAGACTGTTTGTAAAGAAGCTGTGCCCCAAAGCCAAAAAGTCCTTTAAGGCCCAGGAATAAAAGAATACACAAAAAATGCCCAATGGCCAGGAGCAGGAGACCTGTGAAAGGATCACCTGCTCCGAATGGAAACGTAAGGAACGGTTCTTGTCATTTGCTGTCGTGGCACAATACTTGGTTCTTACATGTGTAGGATTAGAGCACATGCTATGATATGTGTATATTTTTTGCCCTTGCCTGGGCCCTGGGGCTCACCATAGTCAAAGTTCACATCAGCTTGCTTGGAAAATTATTACATTCTTTCTAAGAACCTACATTCTGTGAAACAGATACTATTCTAGGTACTGAAGAAGTTGTAGACATTAGTAACACATAAATCCTTCTAGGCTCTCAAAATAGGCCGGCCTCATGATGTTTTCTGTTAATGGGCTTTTGCAAATATTTTCTGTGCTGTCATGGGAAAATGATGCAAAGCCAAAACAGCTTTGAGTCCTCTTGGAAACTCAGATTTTTATCTTTATGGATTCACGTTGTGGAAAATAAATGTATTGTCTATAGAAAATAAAAATGAAAGTAGTGTTTTTGGAAATGATCTAGCTATTGTTTTGCCTTCTTTTATTATAGGAACATTAAATGTTACATGTGGTTAAAGAAAATTAAGAAATTTTTCATCTTGATCTTTATCATCAGTTTGAAAACAATCAAAATACATTCAAAATATTGTATCATTTTTTTCTTAAGGCTCTTAAAGGAAATATTTTAATCACGAGATATTTTCAAATTATTCCATATTATATGTTATATATTACAGAGGCTAGCAAAAATACCAAAACCCAGAAAACAAAAACACCTGAGAAAGAAGAACCTAGAAAAATGATGACAGGACATCAGATAATTTAAACAGGTTTTTAAAAAATAAGCTATAAAAAAAATAATAAAAAATAAGCTATAATAAACCCACCATAAAAATCCTTAAGAACATCCATGTAGGAAGCCTTGCTTGTTTGGGAACTCTGGGAATAGTTACTTGAAATGACAAAGCATAAGACCTGGATTGAAATATGGTGTTAAGGAACTATATTCAATATCTTGCAATAAACCATAATGAAAAGGAATATATATGTGTAATTGGATCACTTTTCTGTACACCAGAAACTAACACAACATTGTAAATCAACTATACTTCAATTTAAAAAAAGGAAAGAAAAGAAAAGAAATACTATGTTAGACAATGAAAGAAAAGTCAGGGATGTATCTGTCAGGATAGGTTATAAGTGGTGACAAACAACCCCAAGGCACAGTAGCTTAACTCAACAAGTTTATTTCTCACTCGTATGAGTGTGTCCAACGTGGCCTGGCAAGGAGTCTCCTCTCATCATGGTCACTTAGCTGCCCAGGTTGATGGAAACTCATTTCTACATTTGCTTCCATGATCATCACTGCAGTAGAAGGCAGTGTGGCAAACTGAGTAGTAGTTCTTAAAACTTCTTCCAAAAGTAATACGCATGACTCCTGCTTACATTTCTGTGGCCAGAGCATGTCTCAGGGCCACATCACACCTCAAAGTGTGCACAGAAAGACAATCCTAGCAAATGTCAGGAAGGCTGAGCGCTGGGGTGAGTGGTGACATGCCCGTGACGACCACAGTGATCTGAAATGTGAATTTCTGGTTATAGCAGTTAAATAAGACTCAAGAGAATTTAGTTCATTCTTTCCTACCATTGGTTTTTTAATATTTGTTATTTCTTTTATGAGGAATAACTATTTCTTATTTCTAGTTTTCAAAATCATAATAATAACGATCATTTGTTGGGTCTGTCCATTTTTTTTGAGCATCTACTGTATGCCAGTTACCATAATTTGGTTTTTACACATTGTTTCACTTAACCTTAGAATAAACTCCATTTAAAAAGAGGGAAACAGACTGTGAGAATGAGAATAAAGCTCTGATTCTAAAACCAGCATTTCTTCCGCTCTATTATATTAGCAGTCTTCCCATTGATAAAAATTAGATTGATAGTACCACTTGATCTCACAAAAATAACAAGGGAACAGAGGAAACACCCTATTTTTAATGAGACTGAAAAACTAAAGTGTTGCTGAAATGATAGATAAATATCAGTTCAACTTATCAAAACTTTGTTAAGTAGATTTAATATATCCTTGACTGTAAACCCCTGGAAATCCAGGACTATATCTTACTCATCTTTATATCCCCAGAGCTTATGACACTCCTTGACATATTCTAGTCTCTCAAAAACTTTCCTCTAAACTTTTGAACTGATCAGTAAAATAGTATACTGTTTCTACGTTTCCTATCAAGTGAAACTTGGATGCTGTTGGCGTTTGTCTTGTCTTTTTTTTTTTTTAATAAGAACTAAATCTATGATTTAATGGAAATCCGAATGGAAAACATTATTATTAACAAGGTTCATTTCACAGGTTCAATGATTTTGATGTGGTTTCCTCCACCTTCTGCTCCCAAGACTACCTGGCAGTTTACGATGGTTCTAACATCAGTGATCCCCTTCTTGGCAAATTCTGTGGTTCCCAGCTTCCACCAGGTGTTAAGAGCAGCGGTAGTAGTATGTTCCTGGTGTTCAAGACAGATTCGTTTCAAACAGCAAGAGGTTGGAGGATATCTTTCTGGCAGACACTGGGTAAGAATTTTGCATGTGTAAATCTATTTTTCATGACTGTTAGTTTTCTGCTTTGTTTAATTTTTTTCACCTGTCTAAAGTTGCTCCTCATTTAAGTTTAGAGGAATATGTCACATAAAATTTTGGTTTTAAAAATTACATATGGTGTATTTTGAGTAAAAACAAAAAATCACTCAACATATGTGTCTCTCTAGTATTTAAAGACAAAGCCTGTCTACACCACCATCTCAAATGAGACCTGAGTCTCATTTTATCACCCATGGAAATGGTGGAAGTTAAGCCTGTAGGTAGCAAAGTCCAGATCAAGAAAGAAGGCCCTGTAGCCTCTGTTGACTTTATCCTTAAAATGGTGAAGAGCCTGGGAGACTTTTAAGTAAAGAGTGCACAGCCCGACTAGACTTCTGGAAAGATCATAGTGGTAGCAGGGTGGAGGAAGGTGGAAGGAAGAAGCTTATCACAGAATTCCAGATGAGAAAGGTTGAAGGCTCAAACTAACAGAGTGGGAATAAAAATAGAAGAAGGTGGAAATCTCAGAGATATTCGGAAGGTAGAATACCTTGGAAGTACAGTGTTGGGAACTTGATGCTTATTACATGAGGACAGGAGTTGAGGATGACTTCTATGGGTGACTTGTTGGATACTCGGGCCTTAGGAGGCTAAGATTCAGGGAAGAAATATTGTATTTGGTTTGGGTCATTTTGGGTTGGAGGGCCTATGAGATATCTAAATGGAGAAATAGAGGAGGAAACTGAAGCTTGAGAAGCAACTTGGGCAGAGGAGGTGATCTGGGAGTCATCTAGAGGTAAAAGGAAAAGCTGGGTGAGAGGATCAATCAAAAATAGCACCCCCGTTTATTCCCACTGCTTCTGAGAAATAATTATCTATATAGAATTAACTTGGAACTTTGAGTCCTTTAAAACAGCGGTCCCCAACCTTTCTGGCACCAGGGACCGGTTTCGTGGAAGATGGTCTTTCCACGGACGGGGGTGGGGGGATGGGTCAGGTGGTAATGCGAGCGACGGGGGAGCAACAGATGAAGCTTCGCCCCCTCACCCGCCGCTCAGCTCCCGCCGTGTGGTCCGGTTCCTGACAGGCCACGGACCGGTACCAGTCCACGGCCTGGGGGTTGGGGAGCCCTGCCGTATGAGTTAGCTGGTCTGCTCTCTGTTTATCCGTACTTGTGGCATCAGTGGCACAGTCTAAGATAATTTATATTTGACTCTGGGAAGTGTTTCGAGTCTTCCATTCGAATATAGAAGTGAATAGTGTTCTGAAAACAAACCGCTCACAAAACGAATCGCTTACTGTGAAGGCCCACAGAAACCTGGGAGGTTTTCTACGATAAGAATCCCGACTCACTGTTCAAACCCTTTCTTCCTCTTTACCCCATGCTGCGGCTAACCTTCAGCCCTCTGATAGAAAGCAGAGCTCACCTTCACCTTCTTTGCATTTGGTGTGTGATTCCTTACATGCATTTCTTGAGGGGAACAATTAGACATTTGCGTTTTGACGGCTTCCCAATAAAACGCAGACGTGGTGCAAATTGTATCAGAAAATCACTTTGCCACCTAGCCTACTTAGCTGTATCAACAGTGACTTGAAAGCAAGTCTCATGGGCAGACAGAGAGCATTGCCTTAATGGAATTGCCCAAGTGAAGTGGCATATAAAACACAGAGGGCTATTTTGAAAGAAAAATTAATTTTCCTTTGGAGACCTTTTGCACAAGAGAACTTGTTTATTCGTGCCTTTAGCACAGACTTTAGAATCAAATGACACATAATTGCATAGCTCTTGCTACCTGCTTTCAAGTTGTTTTTCTTTTTCCTAATGTATTCTCACATGATCATTGAAATCATCCTAAAGTACTCCACACGGCTGTCACCTAACGGCTTCCACGTTAGCCAGTGTTCCCTAACCTCATTAATTATTACATTTTTCTGAGCTACAAAAAGACATTCTCCGACTTAAGGTGATTTTACTGAAGTAGCACAGAACGAATCACCTTACACCGTCAAAGGCCCTGCTCATCCATAAGCATTGGCCACTTTCAGTGAATAACTATTTTCCTCTGGTCACATGCAGAGAGCAGAAATAGGGTCTCATTCCTTGCCTCCCAGTGTGCTACCCCTGCATGCCTCTCACCTCTTCTTCATGTATAAATGCTATTGGCCACTTGGGAATATTTGAGAAGTAATTGTAAGTGATCGTTAGTGGTATTTTCTTTTCCTGAACAACCGATAGTTATAATTTTGTGCTGTTTTGGTCTTACGGCTTTCAAGATCACTCATATAAACTCACTAATCATTCTGCATAGCTTTTCAATCTGGTTTGTTTTTTGTTGTTTATGGTGAGGAAAAGGGGAAGAAACAATAAAGAGCACATTGAATTCTAGTGTTTATAGAATCGTTTTCTTACAGATCTATACAAAGCACTTAAACTTGGCTAATAAGATGCACTTTTCCCCTCAGTCTTGTCCATTTCAAACTGCCCTGGGCATCCTGTAAAGAGAGAAGAAACAACTTTATGGGTGGGACAGTGACGTTTAGTTTCCAAAACTGTCACTTTAGCCTGGAAGACAGTATCTTCCCTGAATAAATAATTGATGTGAAGAGGAGACCATTTTAGTCTGTGATATCTGTTTAGCTTATCTTGACCTAAACACTGGAGTTTTACAGATTCGCTCTTTTGATTCCACCCTTGACAATACTTTATGCACATCTGCTTTAATTTTTCTGAAGTCAGTGAAGAGCCGGCTCATACAATAATATGATTATTAGATAACTTCTCCTTGGGCATTTGTTATATTTGTATTGCTAATGGCTCAGAACAAATTTGGGGGAAATATCCCCCTAGTTTGTTGCTAATGAATTGTGTGGTGAAATCAGGTCTCCTCTTTTATGGAACTTCTGCTATGAAGGGCCACCTGCACAGGATGGAAGGTAAGGAGAAAGCAAAAGCCAGCACTTCCCGGGAGCTGATACCTACCTGTGAAGTACACCTGCCTGCCCGCTTGCCCCATCTCTCCTCCCCTACATGAATAACTGATCCCCGATAACTGATAACCAGCGGAGTACTTGTCCTGGGGTCTGTGAAACTCTGAGATTATCTGCAGATCTCAGCGTTTTTCTGGAGAGTATGCAACTTTCACCCGATTGTCAGTGGTGTCCGTGATCCCGTGAAGCTTAAAAAGCCTTCAGTCCTATGGATTTGGCCCAAGCGGGCAAGCTCCACGGTGCAGAACTAACACTGATGAGTACCGTTTATTCTACCCACTTCTGCTTGCTGAGTTCCTGCCCCTCCTTTACCACCAGAGTCTGCTTCAGCTCTGGCTGTGCTCATCTGTGTCACTCACAGAGCATTTCAGACCTGCAAACGTGTTTTTAAGCCATCAAAGCCCCCATTTCTTCTTACTGTACTGGTCTCACGCCAGAGTGCCTCTCAGTCAGTCTGTTTTTTTGTTTTTATTTATTATTTAAAAATTTTTATTTTATTTTATTTTTTTGGCTGCGTTGGGTCTTTGTTGCGGTGCACAGGCTTCTCACTGCAGTGGCTTCTCTTGTTGCAGAGCACGGGCTCGAGGCACGCGGGCTCAGTAGTTGTGGCACCTGGGCTCAGTAGTTGTGGCTCATGGGCTCAGTAGTTGTGGCTTGCGGGCTCAGTAGTTGTGGCTCCCGGGCTCAGTAGTTTTGGCTCGTGGGCTCAGTAGTTGTGGCACGTGGGCTCAGTGGTTGTGGCTCATGGGCTCAGTAGTTGTAGCATGCAGGTTCAGTAGTTGTGGCTCGTGGACTCAGTAGTTGTGGCTCATGGGCTTAGTTGCTCCGCGGCACATGGGATCTTCCCAGACCAGGGATCGATCCCACATCCCCTGCATTGGCAGGCGGATTCTCAACCACTGTGACACCAGGGACGCCCCCTTTCCCAGTTCTGTTTCTCATGGCAGCTTCCCACAGAGACACAGAACCTGAGTTAACCCCCTTTCCCCACCCCCAACCAGGGGCACTTCCTGTCCTGGGCACTGCTCGAGGAAATAATAAAGCAGTTATTTCTTACTTGAATCCATGCATCTTGGAGGATGGGTGAGAGAGGAAAGAACATTTATTCATGCAGTTATGTTCCAGGCCCAGTCAGTCTGTTTTTGATGTGCTCATCCCATTAGATACGAAACTTGTAGATACAGGATTAGATCAGGGGTTTAAACTATGTTTATTGACTGTGTTGGACCATGGTAACTAAACTTGTTTTCTTAAGTAATGTATCGTATAACCCTTTAGCAAAATATCAGGGTCAAAAACTGAAGTTGGCCCAGTTAGTGTTGAGGTCTGTGGGCATTTGGCAGTGGTGGGAAGAAGTTGAGGTGGCTCAACAGGAGTTTACTTGTAAGAGGGGATGGAGAAGAAGGAAAGGTACACAGAGAAAGCTGATGCCAGTTTGGGGCCCCAAAGATGGAAAATATAACCACAGCAAACGGAGGAAAATGTAACAACATATCAGACTTCTGGTTCTGGTCATTTTTAAATTTCACAGTTTTGGTGTTAAGTTTGGACTTTGGGAGGGGCATTCTAAAGTTCTATAGCTAAACATTAAAAAAATAAACTTAAAAACATTCAGTGACACTAAATATCGATGTGTCTATGTCTCTGTTGTGCTTCCTAGCAGCCTGGTGTTAGCTGCCAGACAACATTACTTTTAAAAGTACATTTGCAGTAAGGTAGTTGAATTATAAAGTGAATAATTTCCTAAGTCACTGCTCAAATAACCCTCAGTTTAGCGAATATGGGGATATTACTCGAAAGCAGTGTTGTTTGTCTGTCCTCTTAATGTCATTTGCTCCCTCTGATGAAGTCTGACAATGAGATGAGCTGAAATTGTAAACCCATTTGCAGAAAACTAGACTAAGCTTATTTCCGTTCTTTTTAAGTCTTGTAACTTTCACTGCTGATTCGGCATCCCTTGGGAGTTGATGCCAAAGACAAGGTTATCTGCAGTTTCTCCTTTGTGGGTTTTACTGACAAGGGTTTTTTGCTGAGCTGAGAATGTGGGACTGTGATAAAGAAACTAACAAATGCTTAGTTCACCAAAACCTTACAAAAGCAGTAGGCAGGAGTAAAATTCCAGATCAGCCAAAAGAAAAAGAAAAGGTTTTTATGAAAATATATTCCAATATCAGTCTGTGCTCTAACCCACTCACCCCCTCCTTAAATGACCAGATTGCTGCCCCTGGTCTTGAAGGATAGGGTTGTCATTGGGAAAATGAAACCAGATGGTACTGTGAAGACCAAGCTAAGTGATAAAATTGAGTTAGTGGTAAATTATAAGATAACACTTTGAAAAACATTGAAATAAACAAGAAGCTGGCAAGCAATTATTCTGCATAACCTAAACAGCACCAGCCCTCCTAAAAATGCAACTCATCCAACAACTGGATGTTTAGGATTAAATTATTTATAAGCATAGATTCCCTGTAATAATCATTATCCTTATTCATTGGGCCTGGCTTTAATGTAGTGTTTCCAGCAGCATAAAAGCAGACTGTCATGTTTATGGCTGGTCAGCATTAAACACTGAAAAAAATCCTTTACTTGTAAACAGTTGTTTAGAGATAAAACATTATCAGGGACTATATTCTTCTCTTTGTTCTGAGATGTGAAAAATCTGCTACCTTTGTGTGGTAGCTTTAATTTCAGTTCACCCCCAGGAGAAGATGTCAAGGATGCCCAAGGCATACAGATAATGACCGCCTGTCACTGAGCTTCTATGGGAGGGGCTTTGCATGGATTTTCTCATCTAATCCTCACAACTACCCCTGAGACAGAGATTATCCCATTTTACAATGGAGGAACAAAGAAGTTAGGAGATTAGGTAATTTGCTTGCAGTCAAAGGGTTTATAAGAGGTAAAGCCAAGCTTGGAATCAGGTAGGACTATCTCCCAAATTCATCCTTTTCCTAAAATGCCCACAGCGCTTTTGTAGAGATCAGTGAACACACTCAGGACGATGAGGGATTATGGGGGTGACTTTTCTCAAAGGCAACTCATTTCTTTTCTAACTCTTTGGGGAGATAGAGCTACTTTTCTCCATTCTCATCTTCTCCTTTGACACTGCCTGCTTTCCAATTTGTACCTAGTCCTAAATAGTGCATTTAATTTACTGTTACTATATAAATATTACACATAACTGCAGCAGTCACTATTTCCTCCTTCCCATAAGGAAAGGAAAAAAATATTTTTTAGTAAAATATACTATTTATAAGTAATTAGCATAATTATATATTTATAGTAGACTTATATTTATGATGCAAATATATTTTATATATTATAAATATAATATGCATAAAATATATATGTTTAGTATTTATATTTTACGTAACATTTATATTTACAAATAATTTATATATATATGCATACATATACACATACAGTAAAAACCCATTTTCTTTCCGCTGTTGACAGACAAATGTCACGTCTATCTTCACAGCTTTGCATGATATAATGGTAAAGAATTAGCACAATTATGTGGAGTATAATTCCATTGGAATATAAGGGTAATAAATGTCTGTATAACAAAAATCTCTAACCCCAAATGATGGCCTCCAATTTAGTAAAATTTCTTAAAGTTCTATCAAAATTAAGGAATTTGGGCGTTTATTTTTATGTTGTAATCCTGATTGGCATTCTCATATATTTTACTTTACAAATTGGGGAACTGAGTCACACAGAAATTAAGTGACTTGCCAGGGCCTCTTAGCAAGTCTTGAGCAGAACTGGGAAAATAATCCATCTCCACTAAATCACACTGCCACCAGTCATAAAATGTAAATATCAATAGCACAATGTGCAAGCTGACACATTAACGAGAGCAACAAAACAATTCCGTGCCCTTGTTTGCATTATTAAAAACTATTGGGTACTCTGGTTTGATGAATTTCATATCTTTTCTAATGCAACCTCTTTTATGACAATTGAATAGCCCATTGCTATGAATCCTGCTCTCTAACTAGAACAGTTTCTAGTTCTTGCTAGCTTTTGACTTTGTGATCGTCAGTGATGAGGGGAAGCCATTCTTCTATAGTGTGCCTTTGCACACTATATAGTAACAGACCCGACATCGTTTATAATGGCAAATGTTTAGCTAAACAAGCATTTTCCTACAAAAACAAAAAAACAAAACTACCCCTTCGGCAGGTGTTTTAAATCTTTTGGTGATACTTTTGGTGGCGTTCTGCTGATTGTTTCTTCACAATCAAATGTGCCACAAAAGTCAACTAACTTAGCTCTGAAACAGGTTAATACATAGGACCCAAAACTTGGTCCTATGCCTGTGTGTGTGTGTGTGTGTGTATACATATACACACACACATATATATATACACATATACAGACTTATATATATAGACACGCATACACATGCACATGTACATAATATGTTTATCGCATAGTAACAACTTTATAAATCAAGAAATATATTTAATCCCAAGAATTCCCTTATAAACTTAGACTAGAAAGCAAAGATCCCTCCAGTAAGAACTATCTATATATTTTCTGTGCTTTCCTGAACTGCGTATTCGACAGTATTCACCAGCTACTTACTATGCAGGCAGTGATCTTTTCTCTGGGGATACGAAGACGAATTCAACAAGATCTCTATTTCTGAGAAGCTTACTCAATAGTCAGCAAATAATTGTAAATTCTGATAAATGCTTTTGTCAGAAGTATGTGCACAGGACAGCAGAGGCAGAAGTGATCTGAAGTACTTCGGCGTTGAGTAAAATAAAAAGGACACAGGAAAAAAAAGTTCGCGAAAGCACGGCAGGGAATGCGAACCGTGAATTGTAGTCAGTGGTTTGTAAATGTAGCACAGGCTCTGGGGATAGACTGTCTAGGTTCAGACTCAGCCCTGACACATCCCAACAAGTTTGACCTTGGACAATTACTTATCCTCTTGATTTTCTCATCTGTAAAAGGGGCCCACTAATAGTAACTACCTCATAGGGTTGTGGGGAAGATTAAACTAGAACATGCCCTGACACTCTTTTAGCACGCACTAAATTTTAGCTATACATAATACTCACTCGGAAGCCTGAGAAGGCCTTCGTTGGGAAAGCAGCCATTTTATGGAGAAGAAAAAGCAAAGTTGGAAAGGCATATCCCATTTCAGAGGCCACACACTGGCCTGTACATTGTTACTACCGCTTTGGGTTGTCAGGTAGAGAGCAGTCGGGGCTGAAACAGGAGAGCCAGGAGGAGGTGGACAAGGTGGGCTCTGCATCAGTTGCGGATGGAACCGTTAATCGTCTGGAGGCTGGAGAGTACTATGATCTAATCCGATGTGGTGTAGGAAGCACGTGCTAGCACCTGTGAAGGTGATGTTTTGAAGCAGGGGCAGCATTTTAGACAGAGAAAAATTGGGAAAATATTGCCATCATTTAGGCAGGGGATGAGAGCATTGACAGTGTGAAAATAAAGAAGGAACTTGAAAGGAGAAGCACTTAAGGTACAGGATCAAGAGGACCCAGTACTCTTTGAACAGTGAATTGAGGGAAAAGGAAAACATGATGACCCTAAGGTTTCTGGACAATATCCCGTGATACCACCCTGAGGTTTCTGGACAATATCCCGTGATACCACTATCTAAATGTAAGTTTACAGGAGAGGGCCAGGTTTCATAGGAGAAAGTAATGTTTGGTTTTGGTGTGGAATATTTGGTGCCTTTAAGTCATCCAGCTAATGTTCAGTAGGTAGTCAGATACAAGAATGAGAAGCTCAGTAGAGAGATCAGGGCTAGAACTCTGGTCTTATTTTGCTTAGAGACAGTGTAGTGTGTAGCACATACACGTTAAAATGATTATATCTTCCTGGTGAATTTGGTGACTCATGTTATTCTGCAAAGTCTTTTCTTGTTTTTTGGGGGTTTTTTTGCTGTAATGTCTACTTTTTCTGCTTCAGTATACAGCTTCCCTAGCTTTCTTCCAGTTCATGGTGTATTTTTCAATCTCTCCACTTTCAACATTTCTCTACCCCAAAGAATGTATTTGGGTTTTGTTTTACTTTGTCTTTCAAAGAGATTGGGCCATGTTACTAATAAAATTACTAACATTATTGGATTTAAATAGACCACCGTATTGTTTTCTGTTTGTTCCATATGTTCTTATGTTTCTGTAGCCATCTTTGTGTTTTTGCCTTTTCTGAATTAATCAGTTGTCACTCTCTTTTAAAATCATTACTGTCCGGGCGGCGGGACGGGCGGGCGCGGAGGTCGCCTGTGCTGGGCTGCGTGCGGCGAGGCTCCGGCGCCTCCGCGGAGCATCGCGGATCCGGGGAGCGTCGCGGGTCCGGGGAGCATCGCGGGTCCAGGGAGGAGCGGCGCCAGCCCTGAAGCCTTGAGAACACGGCTAGGCAGCCGTAGTTCAACGGGGAGCTGGCCTAATGGGAGCTAGGCACCTGCTGGCGTCTCGGTTCTTGGCGGGCCCGGGAGCCCGCGGTGGCCAGGCTGGGGACGGCGGCAGGTAGGAGTGAGCCGCTGGTGTGGTGACGAGCAGGGAAGGGAGGACACTGGCTGTCGGCCTGTGAACCCAGGCAAGAAGCAGCAGCCGACACAATCCAGACCCGGGTCCGTGCGCCCAGCTCCGTGCTGGGCGGCCGGTCGGTGGAACAGACCCGCAGGTGTGGCTCTTGTCACTCTAGGACTGGCTTCGGGACAGATCCTGCCGCTGAGCCCGGGCCTCAGTTCCCCGGGAGAGTGGAGTGGAGCCCGGTGGTGTGCGCGACTCAGCACGGCGGCCACGCGCGTCCAGGCTGCCAGCAAGGGCAGTGGGGAGCCCGGGGAAGTGGTGGCCTTGGGAGTGTCCTCCGATGGCAAAGAACCTCCAGGCTTCTCAGATAACTTTGGTGTAGGACGTCGCTGCGTTGAAAGGCAGTTCTGTGTGCTTTTCCCCTCTTGGCGTGGATCAGCAGTGCTGAGGCAGCAGGTGTGATACAGAAGCGCGAGCAGAGACTGTGAAATCCCCAGACTCCGGGAAAACTAGAGGGGACAGCCAGCCTAGGGAAGAGGGCCCTCGCCTCAGGGCCCTAATCCTGGCTTCAGCCGCGGGGCTCAGGGGAGCTGCAAAGTCTTCTGGGCGAGCAGAACCCCCAGTCCTGAGCTGTTCTTCGCTGTGGTTGGGTCATCTCCCCCCATCCAAGGGAAGAAATCTAGATGAGGTTTAAGAATCAGTGCTTTAAGAATGTGGATCTCGTAGCTGAAACCTTGGAACACGTGTTTTCAGCACAAGGTGTTAAAGTGAAGGGAAGGATTTAACGCCTTTTCAAGGAGGGTGTCTCCATGTGGGCAGAACTAGAGAACAAATGGGTCTTGAATAAAGAAAACAAAAAGATCATTACTTATATATTCAGTTACTCTTAGGGATTATAACATTCACCCTTGACTCATTAGAATCTAATTTAAAACTAGTCCTTTTTTTGCGGGGGGTGGTACGCAGGCCTCTCACTGTTGTGGCCTCTCCCGTTGCGGAGCACAGGCTCCGGACGCGCAGGCTCAGCGGCCATGGCTCACGGGCCCAGCCGCTCCGCGGCATGTGGGATCTTCCCGGACCGGGGCACGAACCCGCGTCCCCTGCATCGGCAGGCGGACTCTCAACCACTGCGCCACCAGGGAAGCCCTAAAACTAGTCCTTTTACCATATCATGATAAATGCAACATTTTAACTCCATTAATCTACTTCCTGTCTTCCGTGCTGTTAATATCAATTATTTAAACTCTACATGTTTTAAGCATATAAAATGTTTTTATTGTTTCAGTTAGTAATTATGTATACTTACCATTGCTTTTGTTCTTTCTTCCTGAATTTCTGTGCTTCCATCTGAGATCAGTTTATTTCTTTTTGAAGAACTCCCTTTAGCGTTTTTTTAAAAAATTTATTTATTGCAAATCTTCTAGTAAAAATGTCTTTTGGTTTTTGTTTTTCTGAAAATGACTTTATTCTGTCTTAAATTTTGTGGGATTTTTTTCTCTGAATACAGAATTCTAGTTTGGCAGTTATTTGCATTCAGCACTTTAAGGTGCTATTTCATTGTCATCTGTGTTCTGTCATCTTGGCGAGAGAGTCCTTACGGAGTACTTTCTGTGCTATCCACACTTGGGACACCCTCCCTGGTCATTCCATTGTGGTGTGCTGTATTCTACAATGAGCTATCACTCGTGTGTGTGTGTGTGTGTGTGTGTGTGTGTGTATTTTAGCCATTCTGATAGAAATGTATTCATATCATTATGGTTTTAATTTACATTTCCCTAATGGTGAACAATTTTCATGTGTTTTTTTGGTCATATGTATATCCTCTTTGGCGAAATAGATGTTCATAATTTTTTCCCATTTTTTAATTGGATTACTTGTTTTTCCACTATTGGGTTTTGAGAGTTCTTCATATATTCTCAGTAGTAGTCCTTCCTCAGGTACATGGTCTGCAAATATTTTCTCCCAGTCCATAGCTTGCCTTTTTGTCCTCTTAACAGGGCCTTTCTTAGAACAAAAGTTTTTAATTTTGAAGAAGTCCAGCATATCAGTTTCTCCTTTTATGTATAGTGTTTGGATAACAAGGCTAAGAACCCTACCTATCCTGAGGTCTCAAAGATTTTCTACTTCGATTTCTTCTAGAAGTTTTATGGTTTTACATTTTTCATTTATGTTTACGATCCATTTTGAACTAATTTTTGTTCAAGGTCTGAGGTTTAGATTGGACCTAATTTCTGCCCCTGGATGTCCAATTTCTCTATCACCATTTGTTGAAAGACTATCCTTCCTCCACTGAATTGCTTTTGCAGTTTTGTAAATAATCACTTGGACATACTTGTGTGGACATATTTCTGGGTTCTTTATTCTTTTCCATTGATCTGTTTGTCTAACACTCCACAAATATCATACTATCTGGATTACTATAGCTGTATAGTAATAGGCAGATTGATCCTATCCAGTTTTTTTTTTTTTTGCAGTACGTGGGCCTCTCACTGCTGTGGCCTCTCCCGTTGCGGAGCACAGGCTCCGGACGCGCAGGCTCGGTGGCCATGGCTCACGGGCCCAGCCGCTCCGCGGCATGTGGGATCCTCCCGGACCGGGGCACGAGCCCGTGTCCCCTGCATCGGCAGGCGGACTCTCAACCACTGCGCCACCAGGGAAGCCTGATCCTTTCCAGTTTATTCTTCTTTGTCAAGATTGTTTTAACTATTCAAGAGCCTGTGACTTTCTATGTAAATTTTAAAATAAGTTGTTTGTTTTGTTTTGGTTGGTTGGTTGGTTTTTATCAAGACTTTATTTTTTACAGCAGTTTTAGATTTATAGCAAAATTGAGGGGAAGGTACAGAGATTCCCCTTATGCCCTCGCCCCTCACGTGCACAGCCTCCACCATTGACCACATCCCCACTGGAGTGAGACATTTGTTACAACTGATGATGTTCAGTGAAGCATCATAACCACCCAACAGCCGTAGTTTGAGTCACAGTTCACTCCTGGTGTTGTACATCCAATGGATTTGGACAGATGTGTAATGACATGTATCCAACGTCATGGTATCTTACAGAGCATTTTCACTGCCCTAAAAATCCTCTGTGCTCTGGCTATTCATGCCTCCCTCCCTCCCTCCCCCCAACCCCTGGCGACCACCGATTCTTTTACTGTCTCATTAGTTTTGCCTTTTCCAGAATGTCATCTAGTTGGAACTGTACAGTATGTAGCCTTTTCACATTGGCTCCTTTCACTTAGTAATATGCACTGAGTTGCTCCCATGTCTTTTCATTAGTTCATTTTCTAGCCCTGAATAATATTCTGTTGTCTTGACGTACCACAGTTTTAAAATAAGCTTTTATAAGTCAACAGAAAAATCTTGCTGGGGCTTTGGTAGGAATTAAAATGAAAGCTATGCATCATTTGGGAAATAACTGGCATCTTTACTAGGCTGAGTCTTCCAGTCCATGAATACATATGTCTCACCGTTTATTTAGGTCTTGAATTTCTTTCATCACTTGGTAATTTTCAGCACACAAGTTCTGTATACATTTCAGTAAGTGTATACCTAAGTATTTTATTTTCTTTAGAGCAATTGTGTTTTTAACTCTGGTTTCCACACGTGCATTGTTAGTTTATAGAAATGTGATTGCTTTTGTGCCTTGTTCTTCTATCCTGGGTTCTTGCTGAACTCATTTGTTAATCTAGGAATTTTTATGTAGATTCCTTGGGATTTTCTGCATGGGCAGATGGGGCAATTTTATTCTTTCCTCTCCAGTCTGTACTTTTTTCTTGTCTATTACAATGGCAAGAGTTTCCAATACTTTGTTGAATAGTGGTGAGAAAAATATCCTTGCCTTGTTCCTAACCTTAGGAGGAAAGCATTTCGTTTTTCACCATTAGTATCATGTTAGCTATATGGTTTTTGTAGATGCTCTTTATGAAGTTGAGAAAATTCCCTTCTCTTCCTGGTTTGCTGAGAGTTTATGTCTTGTTGTGTGTTGGATTTTGTCACATCCTCTTCTTGCATCAGTTGACATGATTATATCATTATATATTGCTTAATAAGTCATTTTTAAAATCTCAAAGTTGGTGGGAATGATTTTCATGAAACGCCATAAGACTATTAATGCATACATAGGGTGTTTTCAGTAATACCAAAGTAATGCAAAATAAATTAAAAGTTAATTATATAATTTTCCCGAGTTCTTTAAACATTGCATTGCTCTTTTACTTGTGACTATAGCTCCTGATTAACTGCTGAAATTACCTTTCTTTTAGTATTTCAGTTTTATGCTTCCCAAATATTACCAGACTGAGTACACATTCTAAGTTAAATTAGGCTGGGTCTCAAATTAGGATGTCTAAAGTGAGGCAAATTGAGTGACATTACTGAAAACAAACAGAAAAACATAACTCAGGTTACAAAAGCCATTAAGAAATGTTTTCCTTGCAGATATAAATATGATACTTAAAAGGTGGCGCATGTTTAAGGTTAGGGAATAGAGAATAATAACTCCAATTCACTTTTAGCAAAAAAGACAAGACGTGTTCATCTGAAGCTTAGCTGAACTTTCTAAACGAATTCACTGCTTTAGGGCAGCTGTCTACTGTAGGTTTGAAAATCACAGCAAGATTTACTCAAAGAAAGGATTATGGAACTCCCATTTCCCTAAGGAACCAGCCTTAAATGCATTTGTGTTCTGTTTCCTGTGCTTCAGTGCTGCTTCCTTCAGCTACATTCAACTACAGCCTGAAGCCCTAGCTGGCTCCCTGGGGAACAGGAAAATGCCTGAAGTCAGCCACCATCTGTCCAAGTAGCGGTTGTCCAGAGATGGACATGGACATGGACATCTTTTATTTGACTATTTATTCATATAATATTATTCATATAGAAGATGAGTTGTATAATTCACTCATATAATGTTATACTTACTTCAGTTATTTGACTATTTTAGCCAGGACTATCTGATGATCATTTTAGTTCTCCTTTACTTTTTTACTTGTTTGTATATTTTATGAGTTCATCAATGTGCTTGCTCTATTATAGTTTGATAATTCAAAAAAGCTATTTTTGTATTTGTCAGCTATTGCCACAATAATGCTGTATAACAAACGATCCAAAATGCGGTGGCTTATACCTAGAATATTATTCTTATCACTCATGGGTCAGCAGGCCAGTTTGCCTGCCTGTTCCAGGATGCAGGTTGACTGTGCTTGGCCTACAGTTCAGCCTGGAGTCAGGTCTGCTCTCCACGCGGGTACCCAGGGTGTGAGCTCTTGGTGGATCACAGGAGGCCAAAACTCCAAGCCAAAAAACATAAGCACATTTAAGACCTCTTCCTACTCCATGACCATTAATATTCCATTGTCTCAAGCAAGTCATATGGTGAAACCTAACGTCAAGTGACAGAAAATATACAGCTAAGTCCCCTACCTATGAGTGAACTCTGTTCCGAGAATGCGTTCGTAAGTCCAATTTGTTTGTAAGTCCAACAAAGTTAGCCTAGGTACCCAACTAACACAATCAGCTATATAGTACTGTACTGTAATAGGTTTATAATACTTTTCACACAAATAATACATTAAAAAAAACCCCACAAAAAATGAAACATCTTTACTCTTACAGTACAGTCCCTTGAAAAGCACAGTAGTCCAGCACAACAGCTGGCATCCAGGGGCTGGCATGTGAACAGGCAAGAAGAGTTACTGACTGGCGGAGGGAGAGGAGGTGGGAGATGGTAGGGCTGAAGGATCACAGCAATGGGAGATGGAGGGCAAGCTGCCATTTCGGTCACGCCTGACGTTGATGCAATGCACGTTCGCATCTTTGGAAGTTTGCAACTTGAAGGTTCGTATGTAGGGGACTTACTGTACTCTGTCCATCCTGGGGCCCTGCAGAGAGAGATTCTGAGAAGTTAGGAATCATGCAGTCTCCCATTCAGTCTTTGCCAGTGCACACCGGCGACCTGCGGATCCTTGCTCTGGGTTTCCTGAAGGGAGGGTATCTCCGTCTTCGGGCATTAGTAGCAGTAAGAGCTGCAGCAGTAGTCTTGTCTACTAAGTGTGTACAATGGCACTCTTGGTGCCCAGTACAATTGTCATTCTGCCCTCATTAACTTATTAGCAACAATTAATAAGCAAAGGGTGATAAAACATATAGCTTGAATTTTTTAAAATAGCATTTAGTTTTTGCAGCTGATGCGTTAGTAGAATAAAGCCCAGTGGTCTGGTTTTCCTACATGCAGACCTCCAGCTCTGCACTGCCCCTTGCCTCCGCCAGCCTGGACCACAGCGGTGTCCTTGGGCCTGGCTTCATCTCCTCCAGGCCCTCCCTTATGTGTAAACGTGACCACCAGATGCATCTCTAGGTCAGACCTGATGATTGACGAGAAAGCACATTCATTCTGACCCTACCACTCCTCTGATCAAAAACCTTTCTAGTGGATCCCTATTACCCAGAGAATAAAGTCTAAAGGTCAAATTCTATACATGTAAATTCTTGTCCACTTAACCTTTGGTTACGAGGTCTTTCAACCTGGACTTGCCAATACCAGGCAAGTCTACATGGTCTCATCCTATTTATCCTTTAAGATGCAGATCAACTGTCACCTCCGCCTTGAACATTCTAGATCCTCTTAGCCTGAAGTAATAATCTCCCTTTCTTGCAAAACTCACAAGACTTTTCCTGCCTCTTTTATGGCACCTGTCATTTTCTAAATTGTATCATTATTGTTGATTTATGACTTATCACTGCTATTAGACTACCATTCATCTTCTCCCATCTCAGTACTAAATAAAAAAATAGATAACTAGTAAGAACCTACTGTATAGCACAGGGAACTCTACTCAGTGCTTGGTAATGACCTATATTGGAACAGAATCTAAAAAAGAGTGGACATGTGGATATGTATAACTGATTCACTTTGCTGTACAGCAGAAACTAACACAGCATTGTAAATCAACTATACTCTAATAAAAATTAATTTAAAAAATACTAAATATATTTCCTTGGCAATATTTAATAGATAAATAACTTTCTCAATTCATTAATACCCTGAGTAATTGTTCTTCCCTGCCAGGCATGTCAGTAAGCTTAACTGGTTGCCTTAGGTAGCAGTCAGTCCACACTGGAGTGAAAACTGTGCAAACCCCACTTCTTCATCTTGCAGGCCTGTTTCATAGGAGCAGAGTCATGAGCATTGCTTTGCTTTCAGAATAATTTTGTTCTAGATGCCACCTATGGATATATCAGGGACTGGGCCTTCGGAAGCATTTCAACTCCAGGAAACATCGGACTGTGCAAATACTCTGTAGTTTTACTTGACTTAGAAGCTATGACAGGGTAGCCTGACCTCCTAAGTAAGGCACCTATCCTGGAAAAACGCTCCGCGCATTTGATATCCTTTGCATTCGAGGTGGGCAGCCGTTGTTTGCCTTTCCTGCCAAGAGCGTTTCCTGAATCATAGCGCCCCCTAATGTTGAAAGCAACCCTTTCACTTTTAACAGATCAAGTAAATGGAATGAGACTGTGAATTTAACTGCGGAACTTGTAATGACGCACATTTGTGTAGAATGCAAGCTTTATGAATACTCTTTTGAATGCCTATTTCATCTCTATTCCTACCAGGGCTGTTCTGAGCTTAATTCATCCTCATGTATATCTTTCGAAATTGTCAGTAAAGTTTTTCTTCCTTACCAAGGCATCACCTTAGGCTGTGGAGTGGAAGAAACTAAATCCAGTGCTCTGAGGAGTTTGTGCCGTATTTCTTTTCATAGTTGAGTATTGAGAGTATTCTTTATCTCTCTTTTGTATTTTTATTCTGAATTTCAGAGTTTTCATTTCAAAGTAGATATTTTTCTCCACTAAAGTTCCTCTTCTTCAGCTTCTCCTTATCTTTGGAAAAGAAAAAATTCAAATATAGAGTACAGTTCAATATAAAGTGGATTGTAGTGTTATATGCCTCTCATCCTCCTTCTACCAGATTATTTAAATAAAAGATTTGTTGAGAGCCAGTTTTCTTGGGATGTTGGGTAAAGTCTTCTTAAATTCAGTTTTCAGTCTGATAGCGTCCATAAAAGCAGAATATAAAGGTAAAACGGGTTCACAGTTTCCATCAGTTTTGTTATGTAAAATACTTTCTTTTGTATAAAATTGGATTTTTCAAGAATAGAAAAAAGCTCCAATAGATCCCATCAAGAGTTCCAAAAATGCATATAGAACCCTATCTGTTTACCCACTTTTCTAGGCAGCTAGATGTGAGCTGGTAGAGATTGGTGGATTGGTGGTTGAAGAGGAAATAACAGCGAAGAAACTAAGATGAGGGGCAGCAGTCTGATAATGTTCATCAAAGTGTGACAGAAAAAAGAAACGATATGATTTTTAAAAACCCTCCTCATAAAATTTCGGTTCCATTCTCTTTGCTCTGCATCGTGATGTGTCTTTTTTTTTTTTTGAACACAGGGCCTCAGCAAGGATGTGGTGGTTATCTGACACGTTCAGATGGTACCTTTGCCTCTCCTGATTCTGATTCCAATGGAAGATATGACAAGAATTTAAACTGCATATGGCTCATGACTGCCCCTGTAAACAAACTAATTAGACTCACCTTCAACACATTTGCTCTGGAGGCAGCAACTAGTTTGCAAAGATGCATTTATGATTACGTCAAGGTAAGGCTATTATGTTTCTTAACAGAGTCTTCTAATACAGACTTTTTCATGGTGTATTCCAGTTTGTACCACACAGGAAGTCCTGAAAGTTGTGAGTGCTGAGAATTTTTACAGAAGAGCTCTTTTTTTTTTTTTTTTTTTTTTTTCGGTAAATGGGCCCCTCCCTGTTTTGGC
>NW_020173682.1:1627093-1660243 GCF_003031525.2 Neophocaena asiaeorientalis asiaeorientalis | reverse complement strand
TTTTTTTTTTTTTTTTTTTTTTTGCGGTACATGGGCCTCTCACTGTTGTGGCCTCTCCCGTTGCAGACCACAGGCTGCAGACGCACAGGCTCAGTGGCCATGGCTCACGGGCCCAGCCGCTTGGTGGCATGTGGGATCTGCCCGGACCGGGGCACGAACCCGTGTCCCCTGCATTGGCAGGCGGACTCTCAACCACTGCACCACCAGGGAAGCCCCGCTGATAATATTTAAAATGACCTTTTCTTCAGTGATATAATGTATAGTATTGCAGATGCTCTATCTTGACATCAAAATAATCTTTAATACAAAAGACTCAAAATGTTTGTGCAGCTTCTAACATTAGCTTTAAGATTTACTGTTCCTCCAAGCCTCGTCAAGAGATGATCTATGGGAAGATAGGTTGTGTGGAAAGAGATACTCAAAGGATCTTTGGCAAAGTCTAAAATAAATGACAGTGTCTGTATGCAAATCATCACTCCTTACTTTATTTTCAAAGTTTGTATATTTACTTATATGACTTTTAGATGTGGAAAATATCTTAGTTCTGAAGTCCCATTAGAAGTAAATCAAGAAAAGTTTCCATTTTTAAATGACTCTTTAATATTAAATCATTGTATCTCTCAGGCTATATGCACTCAGATTAAAAGTGCTACGTAGCATCAATCAATGTAGACTACTACACTCCTGGGGGAAACCATCAAGTGAAGCAGTATTTCCGCTCACAAGGAGCTTAAATTTGATTGCAGAATTAAGGGATGACACATGCAAATCAACACTAGGTAGTTCAGGAGAGTCAATATGCAAGTGCCTTGGGCACAGGCTTGAAGCCATGTGCAAGTTTAAAAGGGAGGATGATTCATGAGCATATGCTGTGAACAAGAAAGACTTCATAGAATGAGGGGACACTTACTCAAGTTGGGAGGGAGGGCATTCTAAGCAAGGCGAACAGACAAAAAAGGCATTGAAGTGGAAAGAGTGAAGAGGCTGGCTTTATCAGAGCAGATATTGTTAAAGCGGAACAAGAAATAAGACTGGCTAAGTGGAGAAGTATACAGATTGCACAGGATCTTGAAAGTCAGGCTAATGGCATTTAGATTTTAGGCAGCTGGAAATTGCGGGTTTTCCAATGAGTGGTAAGTTGAGAGCAGTATGTAAGATCGCGGGTTTTCCAATGAGTGGTAAGTTGAGAGCAGTATGTAAGAAAGATGACTCTGGAATCAGCATTCTGGGTGGATGGTCAGGGGAGACTCTGGAGTTAAGACCTCAGAAGAAGTTACCGTTAGGTAAGAAGGGTACAGAGACGGTGCAGATGACAACCTTGGTGTGAGAGAAACTTTTAAGTTCAAAAATTATCTTAAATTTTACAGAAATTGGTTTTAAAAGTAAAAGAGGGAAAAGTCATAGACAAAATACACGTTTGAGCACTTCATTACATATAGACTGCCTTACGTTTTCACTGTGAAAAGAACCAAGGTGGGAAGATCAAAAGAATGTCAGTACTGGGACTTCCCTGGCGGGCGGTCCAGTGGTTAGGATTTCACCCTTCCACTGCAGGGGGCGTGGGTTCCATCCCTGGTCTGGGCCTGAGAATGTTGGTACTCTTAGGAGGAGGCCATGGGTTTGTAAGTATTGGTTCAGTCTGGGTGACAGCAGAGCAGACAAGTGAAATTTCCCTGGGGGCAGAGAATGGGCGGAGCCCCAGCAAGAAGACAGCAGCCCAGACAGGAGGCAGCAAAAGAGCATTTCTTATTTCTTCTTTTTTTTTTTGCGGTACGCGGGCCTCTCACTGTTGTGGCCTCTCCCGTTGCGGAGCACAGGCTCCGGACGCGCAGGCTCAGCGGCCATGGCCCACGGGCCCGGCCGCTCCACAGCATGTGGGATCCTCCCAGACCGGGGCACGAACCCGTGTCCCCTGCATCGGCAGGCGGACTCTCAACCACTGAGCCACCAGGGAAGCCCCAAAAGAGCATTTCGTACATCAGGAGAGAGATGCTGTCTTTGAGAGAGGCTGCATGGCGCTAGAAGGCCTGGCTCCCACTCAACTCCAGGAAAGGTACAGCGTGAGGCAGCCAGAGAGGACAAAGCAGAGGCAGGAGGAGAAACAGACGCGTCATGGAAGACATGGACAAACCAGGAATAATGCAGTTACCACGGAAGGCGAGGGAGAAAGGTCTCCTTGCACTGACCGTGCAAGGATTCACGGTCAGTGCTATTAAATTGTAAATTAGAAGCCAAGAAGGGTGAAGATAAAGAAAAAACTCATTAGATAGGATGACAACCATTTAAATAAAGTGTTGGCACAGAAGCCAGATCAGAGGGAGATCACGAAAGACTGCAGATAACAAGGAATGTCCGTTCGGGTTGAATTCTTCTTGTCTGAAATGAGACCAAAGGGGCCAGAGCAGCAGTGAGGTGAGGTTCAAGACTATTTGAGCACTACCCTGATTCTACAGAAGAGTAACAGGCTTTTGAGGCAGGTAATATGGACTCAAACCCAGCGTAACCATAAATGTCTTTCTTTTTTACCCCCTTTGGGTAATTCCAGATGGGTATGAGGGCTATAGAATCTCCTTTTTAAAAAATATGATGAATAATTTAGATATACATTATTATAAATACAAATTCATGTGGGATGTTTAGAATATGGTCCTGCCAGGGGGAGGGCTGATTGGATTTATTTGCAAGATTCATTTCTATGTGTGATTTGATAATATAATCAAAAGAGCTATTGGGAGTTCCCTGGCAGTGCGGTGGTTCAGGCTCTACGCTCTCACTGCTGAGGGCCGGGGTTTGATCCCTGATGGGGGAACTAACTAAAATCCCACAAGCCGCGTCGGGTGGCCAAAAAACATTACAAAAATAAATAAAAGAACCATTAATTTTCTAAAAGTCCTCAAGCTATTTAGGATAGACATAGCAATATTGAAAACAAGGAGTTATCCTCTAGCTTCAATATAAAATGTCCTTTTTTAAAAAAGAAATTCTGTTCAAATCTGCTTTTGTTTTCCTTTTTGGGAAAGCAGTTTCCCTCAGTTGGCAACTTCTCCAGCTTATACTAAACTGGCAGATCACCGAGCAGTTCTTGGAATGTGAGGCCGGGAGGTACCTTTATTAAAGAGATTCTCTGTGATAAATGGGACAGTTGACTCATTTGAGACTGTTTCTTAGAGATTATAATCAAATCACTTTTTTAGAAAAGTTAATTTAATTCTGTAGGTAGATATACAGGTGAAAACATGCCAAGTCCATTATTCATTTGTAATTGTATCATTATTGTTTTTGAAAGGGTTGACTTGGAAAGCTGTTAAGATAACTGCAGTAGGGAAATTCCCTGGTGGTCTAGTGGTTAGGACTCAGTGCTCTCACTGCTGAGGGCCTGGGTTCAATCCTTGGTCAGGGAACTAAGATCCTGCAAGCCGTGCAGTGTGGCCAAAAAAACAAAGCGAAAAACAAAAATAAAAAACAACAACTGGCAGAAAGGAGGCGCCTCCTTCCTAGCACTGCCCAGCTTCTTAATGCAATCAGTGCCCCTTGGAATAGCCAGAATTTTCTAATGATTCTTTGACCATCTGAAGTGAAAGGTCATCTATGCCATAGCCTTGCCATATACATAATTTCAATTTATAACTATGCTAAATACAATGAAAAGGAGAAATAAAAGGAAAGCCTGTAGAATAGTGTGTATTTCAATATGTAAATGCTCTGATACAGCTATGCTAAGTCACTAGATAAAGTAGTCAGATTCTTCTAATATGTGGACTTGCGGCAATGCACAGGCATACATTTAAAGTGCTACGGGGTAGCTCTGTTTGCAACTTAAATGTCAATAGCAGCGCCCATCCACAATATGAATTTCCAGAATGGTGGAAGACTCAAATCAAAGGGTTCTAAACAGAACGAACTACAGACTTCCCTCAACTTACGTAATAATTGCCTTCTTGGAAATTTGGTATATATTAAAACTGTGCAAAATATTTTTGTGTTTATATACAGAATGGGCTTAGGTCCTGGGATAAAGAATTTTAAACAGTTTCATTACACACATGTCTGGTGGGACATTCATAGGTATGTAGGACCTAGAATAAATCTTCACTTTGCAGACGCGTCCTGAATTTTGATGGGATTCCGCAGCGTGGTTTCTAAGTGCTAGACGCCAGCTATAGCCTCAAACTATTGTGATGAGCCCAAAACACCACACTTGTGCAAAACAATCCCTAGGGGATGGCACTGTTCCCATGGAAAACTTCTATCTTAACCCACTGGGCTTAACCGTTCAGTCTGTGATTGGCCGTGGGTGGAGGGCTGTCCATCTCTGGGGAGGCATCAGCAGTTATGGAGGCGTCAGATCCCTATCCTTATGGGGTGGTACCTACTGTTCATTCATTCCATAAATGTTAATTTGAGCACCTACTATATGCCAGACACTGGAAAAGAGCATTGAGATTACGTAATAGTCATATTAATAATATTAATGATTTCATACGATAATACTACTTTTTATTGTTATATAAAAATTCCTGCAGTTAGAGGTGATTCTCGTCATTGCCCCTTAGTGGATCTTCCTGAGATCACTGGCACCAATAAAACATTTTCCCAAAAAGTTTCTGTAAAGGATCAGAGTTCAACCCCAAACCTAAAAAATCACTCTCTACTCTCATTCTCATCCCAAATTATGCCCAGGCCTGTTGTCCTGTGGACCCTGTGAGAAGTCCCACAGTACAATCAAAGAATTCATGAAGACACTCTGAGATGCAATGTAGAGATGCTTCAAATAAGACTATCAAAATTCTCCCGTTATCACATTCCCAGGGAAATGTTAAATAATAAAGTCCTAAGGAAACTAATGTCTAAAATTACGGAGTTAAATTTTTTTTTCAAATTACTAATTTATTTATTTTTTGACTGTGTTGGGTCTTCGTTTCTGTGCGAGGGCTTTCTCTAGTTGCGGCGAGCGGGGGCCACTCTTGATCGCGGTGCGCGGGCCTCTCACTGTCGTGGCCTCTCTTGTTGCGGAGCATAGGCTCCAGACGCGCAGGCTCAGTAGTTGTGGCTCACGGGCGCAGTTGCTCCGCGGCACGTGGGATCTTCCCAGACCAGGGCTCGAACCCGTGTCCCCTGCATTGGCAGGCAGATTCTCAACCACTGTGCCACCAGGAAAGCCCTGGAGTTAAATTTAAAAAAAATTAAAGCCCAATATCAAAGCGTATTGCCTTCATGCATTAAAAGTTCATAGAAATTAAAATCCCAAAATGTCCTTCCCTACTTTCTTTAGCTGCTCCAATCGATGGCTGAGCAAAGGAGAGGATCTGGCAGAAGGTGTAGTCGGAGGCTCTCTTCCACTAGATTATTTGTGCAATTCCTTCCGGGCCTTAACTAGATTCTAATACGTGCCACCGTTAAAGAGGTTTACAAGCCGAGCAAACACAAAATTCCTCTCAACACTTATCTGTGTTCACAAGACTTAAGACTTAGGGCATAATTCAAGCCCCAGGCCCAAAGCCGTCATGGCATTGGTGTGTGCTCCCAGAAGGCACTGCGCAGCTGCTGGTGACGGTGCCGCTCCCGGCACCATTTACCTCCTAGTGCGCGTAGGGTTTCGCATCAGCAGCGCTGCTTAGGGTTCCTCCTGTCATTCTCTATAATGCCACCCTGCGCGAGGTCGTGGTGGAGGCGTCAGGGATGGGAGAGCAGGGGAAGAAATTCCTGGCCTCGGTTACACAGGGGCCCAGGAGCCTCCATCAGCTGCCCTATTTCAGCTCCATTGGGAGAAATTTTATGGTAGCAGTGAGTGAGCTAATGCAAACGCCAGCTCGAGGCCGGGCACGTAGGACACTTCCTTCCATCGTACTGACCAGTCACCTACTTAAAACCCAAATCGGATCTTACAACTCACGTAGGGGAAGATACACAGTCCTTCGCACGAAGTGTGGGAAACGTCAGTCTCGTCCCAGTGAACTTTCCCAATCCCACCTCTGTTCTCTCACCCCGATCTCCAGGTTGGTCACAGTGTGGGCAGGTGTTGACACACGCCAGGCCGTTTTTATTTCCGTGGGCTTCCATACCTTGTCCATCAGGGTGGGATGCCCTTCCTCTCTTCTAGGTCTGGAAGGTCTCTACTTACTTTCAAATACCAGTTCAAATGTCCGTGTGAGGTTTGTCCTGGCTCGATCATCTGGGTTACCCTGATACATTGAATTCTTCTCCTGTAGCACTTACGTTTCTCTATTTTACGTATAATTCACACACACATATATTTAATTTATGAATATCTCTGTCTCATTATTTGTGAATCAGATTAGTGTCTGGAAAGTGCTTTATGCATCCCTATATACACAAAACCTTGGTTGGAGGCCTGGCACACAGTACATAGAATAAAAATGCTTGCCAATATAACGTGATTATAGAGGCAGCAATGGTTATAAAATTTTAACTTGTTTACCAGAAAAGGTACATTACCTAAAACTTGGCAAATCTGCTCTTCTATAAAATGAGGGGATTAGATCACTCAACTCTCCGGTTTCTTTTGGCTTTAAAATTTTACTAAAATCGTTTAAGCAGGAGAAACAGTGTCATCTAGTGGTAAATTTGTTTTGTGTTTATTTTGACTTGACTGTTTTTAACCATTTCTATTTTATGTATTCCCAGCCTTTTAAAATAATGTCAGCGGTAATGGCTATGCTGAGGTTTATAACACACCATTGTTCTGTTATAAATTCAATATTTGGATAGGCACACAGATACTTGTTTTAGAAATGCTGTAGAGATTACTCAGGTGGAGAACACTTGTTTGTTTTGAAAATTTGATGTTAGAGTTTTTTTTTTTTAAAGGTCAAGTCTTTATTTATTAATTAATTTATTTTTGGCTGCGTTGGGTCTTCGTTGCTGTGCGCAGGCTTTCTCTAGCTGCAGCGAGCAGGGGCTACTCTTCGTTGCGGTGCGCAGGCTTCTCATTGCAGTGGCTTCTCTTGTTGTGGCGCACGGGCTTAGTTGCTCCGCGGCATGCGGGATCTTCCTGGACCAGGGCTCGAACCCGCGTCCCCTGCATGGGCAGGCAGATCCTTAGCCAATGCATCACTAGGGAAGTCCCAACACTTTGTTTTCTAGTAATGCGTTTGAGAGAAATCCAAGCACTCGCTACTTCAACGGACATTTGCTGAAGGCTCTTGTGGGAATTGCTCTGGGTGCTGGCAACACACAGTGGAATCAAAGTCCTCTGCCCGTGGGAATTACATGCTTGGTGGGTGAGAGACCAGAAGAGGTAAATAAGCAATAAATAAGGTATGTTTTTTGGCTTCCCTGCTGGCGCAGTGGTTGAGAGTCCGCCTGCCGATGCAGGGGACGCGGGTTCGCGCCCCGGTCCTGGAAGATCCCACACGCTGCGGAACGGCTGGGCCCGTGAGCCATGGCCGCTGAGCCTGCGCGTCCGGAGCCTGTGCTCCACAGCGGGAGAGGCCACAGCGGTGAGAGGCCCGCGTACCGCAAAAAAAAAAAATAATAATAAGGTACGTTTTAATCATCGTAGGGAAGAAGAACAGGAAGATATTGAGGACGTGCCCGTTAGATAGGGTTGGGCTCTCTGAGGAGGAGGTGTCTGAGCTGAGACCCCATGATGCTGTCCAAGGGCTGAGCAGAAAGCTCCTGGCAGGAGGGGCAGCTCAGAGAGACTTGTCAGGGCCTGGGGGAGTTACAGGAATGTGGGGAGGGGGCGACGGCCAAGAGCGGCCCAGGCCAGACCAGAGAGGGCCTTGTAGACCACGGTAAAGAGGGTGGAGTTTTACTTCAGATGCGGTGGGGATCCATGGGGATATTGTAGGCCAAGCAGGAGTGTATTCTACTCTAAGCTTGCAAATGTTCAGGCAGCTCGGTGGAGAATGCTCTGTGGAACCAGAGCTGTCAGGAAATGTTATAACAATACAGGTGAAGGAGCACTGTGGGAGCAGTGGACATGGAACCCTTGGGATAGATGTTGAAGGTGGAGCAAAGTAGATGCGGGGTCAGGAAGACACAGGGAGGAATCAGGGCGGCTGAGGCGTTAGGCTTGAGCCCTTTACTGACATAAAGACGACTTGGGGAGAGCAGGCTTGGGGGGGTGGGTAGCGGGAGAGAGGAATCACTTTTTCATTCCTTAGATATTTATTGAGTGCCTTTTGTGTGCCACTCTTCTGAAAACTGGGGACCTATCAGTGAATAGAACAGACAGCAGCCTGTGCTTTCATGGAACTTGCATTCTCTTCAGAGGGGAAGACAGTAAATTAAATTATATATGAATATATACATACGTATGATGTAGAAGGTAATACGTGCTCTGGAGAAAAAGTGAAGCTGGGAAGGAGAAAGGGGATATTGGGAGAGCTTGCATGTTAAATAGGGGTGTTCAGGGAAGGTTTCAGTGAGTTAGTGGTATCTGAGTAAAGGCCTAAAGCAACAGAGGGGAGTGAAACCAGGTGGATAAATAGGAGGGCATTCCAGGCAAAGGGAATTGCAGACACAACAGCCGGGATGCAGGAGTGCCGGGATCGCGCAGGGAGCAGAGCAAAAAAAGTAGCAGTGAGAGGTCTGATCGGAAAGGCCGGGAATGGGGCTGGGAGCAGATCCTATCAGGCCTCGAAGGCCGTCGTAACGGCTTCGAGTGGATGAGAAGGAGTGAGGAGGGTTCTCGGCAGAGCAGTGACCTGGTCTGACTTACATTTAAACTATAGCTTCTGGCTGATGTGCTGAAGACAGCTTCTAGAGGGTCAAGAGCAGATCAGGGGGACCCGTGGGGAGGCTGCAGTGAGAATCAGGCGAGAGACCATGATGGTTTGGAGCAGCACGGCAGGGAGGGCGGAGGTGACAGTAGCGATGGGTTTGCTGGCTCTAATGCCACATCATTTTTTAAATCGAATTTTACTTTCCCAATGAGAAAAAAAAAACTTCAGGCAATATACCAGGTTTTTACTAAAAATCATTATAGTATAATTGATTCAATAGCAATTCTGTTCCTAAATTAAAACTAGCTTTAAGAACATTAGTGTAGGGACTTCCCTAGTGGTGCAGTGGTTAAGACTCCGCGCTCCCAATGCTGGGGGCCTGGGTTCAATCCCTGGTCAGGGAACTAGATCCCACATGTATGACGCAACTAAGAGTTCACATGCTGCAACTAAGGAGCACACGTGCCACAACTAAAGAAGCCAGCGAGCCGCAACTCAGGAGCCCTTGAGCTGCAGTTAAGACCCGGTGCAACCAAATAAATAAATAAAAATTTTTTTAAAACAGAACATTAGTGTAAGATTCTTAACCATGACCTGTCGTAACTTCATGTCCATTTTAGTGTACAATGTGCAGCTTCTTTGTGAATAATGGATAACTAATGAGCTGTTTTTCTTTTCAGTTATATGATGGGGACAGTGAAAATGCCAACTTGGCTGGAACATTTTGTGGTTCCACCGTACCTGCTCCATTTATTTCTTCTGGGAACTTCCTTACAGTTCAATTTGTCAGTGACTTAACTTTAGAAAGGGAAGGATTTAATGCTACATATACCATCGTGGACAGTGAGTAAACTGAGACATTTTTACACAGTGTGAAAGACATGTGTATTTATGCACTAAAAATACTGCCGTGCTTATATCTATACTCAGTGTTAATTACTAAACTCAATGTTAATTACTATGCTCAATGCTAATGACTGTCTAAGTGCAATGTCAGTTACTAAACACGACGTTAATTACTCCGTGTTTTAATCCATGGTACAAATTTGGTACAATTCTTAGTCAAGAATATAGACCGTAAATCCTTCATAGAATGATGTAAATATAGCTCCTTTGGGCTGGAAGAGTAAGGAAAGCAGAATTTTAAATATGTGTGATGAGTTACAAGTAAAATGTCTTCTAAGTTGTGTCTTTCTTCCCATCTCAGTGCCTTGTGGCGGAACATATAATGCAACTTGGACCCCACAGAGTATTTCGTCACCCAATTCATCAGACCCAGCTGTCCCATTTTCCACCTGTACTTGGGTCATTGAAGCTCCTCTACATCAGCAGGTCATGATTACTGTGTGGGCACTTGAGCTGCACTCACAAGACTGTGACCAGAACTACTTAGAGTTTCAGGACCCACCAGAGGTAACAATTATAGGATGAATGACAGTCACACGTATGACCTTTTCACCAGTATTTGCAAAACACTTGAAGTAATGAGGGCATGACTAAAGAAGATCTCGGAGTTACTTCCAGCCTAATGTGGTTTTCAGCCATTTACAAAACCCTCTATTTATAGGCATTAAGAAACCTGAACTTGGTCTGTAGGTCATGTGCCTAAGAAACATCTGGGTGTCTTGGTAAAAGTGCCTGCGCCTGGGCCCACCCTCAGAGACCAGTTCCCCTACTTACGCCCATTAACCTGCATTTCTGATGAACTTCTCTGGTGTTCTGACAGCAGTGCTCCATGGAGAAGCACTTCTGCAGTCAGTGGGATCTGTGTGTGGAATGAATTGAAAGGAACAGTTAAGAAGGCGTTTGGTACCAGTCTAGTGGGACTATATTCATGGTTAAAAACATAGAGCAAAGCTCTGTTGGTTTAAAAAAAAAAATGATGAGTCTGAATTGCCCATGGGGTTAGATGTTGAGGAGACGGTTGACCATAGCAGTGTAATGTCGACAGAATGCCTGCAGATCAGGGCGTCATCATCGTGTGAGTAGGTAGTCGCGGTACGAGAGCGATCAGATTATTCCGGGAACGTGTGCAGAGGGAGGGCTCCTGAACTGAGGGTGACGCCTAGCGGGGGCTCCTGGGAACGCCCGGGCTGTCTCTCTCCGGATCGAGGAGGTCATCCACTCCAGGTTTGCTAAGCGGCGGTGAGGCAGGGCCAGTAGCGGTGCTGGTTAGCCTTACAGAGTTCAGAGCAATGGAGAAGCCCCAGTAGAACTGAGCTCCTCCGACAGCCTGGATGCGCTCTGAGCGACGGCACAGGCCTTGGATAGGAAGCGGAGGGAGACGGAAGGTCTTTTTTTTTTTTTTTTTTTTTTTTGTGGTATGTGGGCCTCTCACTGTTGTGGCCTCTCCCGTTGCGGAGCACAGGCTCCGGACGCGCAGGCTCAGCGGCCATGGCTCACGGGCCCAGCCGCTCCGCGGCATGTGGGATCTTCCCGGACCGGGGCACGAACCCGCGTCCCCTGCATCGGCAGGCGGACTCCCAACCACTGCGCCACCAGGGAAGCCCCGGGAAGGTCCTATTTTCAGTAGGCAGGCGTCCACCCCATGGTTTCAGCAGAAATGTGGCCTCCCTACCTCCCACCCACACCCCTCGAAGACTGCGAGACACCTGTAGATTCCAAGGCCAAGGTGAAGTCTTACTGCAGAGTGCATTAAACTCTGTAACTGGTCTCCATGGCTGAATATTTAAGCCATATTTTTGTATGCAATTTAAGTTCTGCTGTGGCCTATTCTCTTTTGATACTAAATCTACCGGCATTTGGCTTCCGTTTCATTTCAGAGTAATGGAAATCCAGGAATTCGGTTCTGCGGCAGAAATGCTTCAGCTGTACCCACATTTTATTCTTCCATGAGCACCGCAGTCGTCACTTTTAAATCGGAAGTTTTTAACATAAACTCTAGAGTGGGTTTTACCTATCAGATTGCAGGTGAGCTCTGAGATTTCATCTTTTATTCAGAAAAACTGCCATTATTACAACTACAGCTAGAATTGACCCCCTTGAGTAAATTAAGGTTTGTTGACATAAACCACACCCAAATGAGGTAAGACTCTTTACTAGAAGCCAGGCCCAATATAGCAAATTACTAAAGTTGACTTCTGAAGAGGTAAAGCGAATAAAATATTAATTAAAATATCGAGAATGGCAGCATATCCTTCAAAGTTCATGTCATTAATTAAAAAATATACCAGTTATTGTATTAATTATTCACTTAACCATGTAGAAGAATCACTATATCTTAGAAAATTACTTTGGAAAAACCAAGGAACCTTGAAAGAATTACTTGATTCTGTCACTGAGAAGTTTATTTCCAGAGAACACTTTATGTAATGTTCATTTCAAGCCTGATTAAAACCAAAGCTGCCTTTGATTAAAACAAACAAATGAAAACGCTCTGGGTATTTTTTACCAACCATGGTCAAGAACGGTAAGTTGCCAGTTCTATCAGAACAAATAATTCATCAAAGGATTTGAAGAAAAATCTTCTTCAAGAGCCTTTATGCCCGAAGAGTCTAAATGTCATCATAAAAGCATGGAGAATGCTAGAATGTTTGTCCTCACAGGAGAGGGCGCACATTTACTCATTTACCATCTCACACGGGGGTGTTTTGTGTGAAGACACCGCACTGCATTTGCTCAGTGTGTCGTTCGCTTTAAGTCTTGGGATCTCAGTAATCTCAAAGGTAAATGAAGGGGCGAGGTTAGCTTCCTTTCTGAAGTTTGTTCCCATTTAATAAGCTCTTTGAATTATTCCTGTCAAGTTGAAGGAGCACTAAATACTGTGCGGTGTACGTTAATGAGGACTGTTGTCTTTCCTCTAAGATTGCAACCGAGAATATAAGAAGGCATTTGGCAACCTGAGGAGTCCCGGCTGGCCGGGCGGCTACAGCAGTAACGTGGACTGCACAGTTGTGCTCACAGCCCCTCATAACCACACCATCTCTCTCTTCTTTCACTCCTTTGACATCGAGGACTCAAGTGACTGCACATGTGATTTCTTGGAGGTAACATACATTTGAATATCATGTAAATAATTATTTAGAAGATAATGGATCCCTTAAGATTTTTCTCGTTTTTCTCTGCTACTCATATCCCTTCCTCATTTCATTAAATTATTCATTATCCTTTCATTGCCTAAATGCTTAGGCAATTGCCAACCATCTCCTAGGTCCAGACACCAGAAATCCAGGAGGGAACAAGACATATTCAGGGTCCCCTGGAGGCTCACACTTCCGTGGGAAAGACAGACAGGAAGTTGTTCATCCTGTTGACTATCAGAGCCAGCACGGTTAGGGGCACCTAATTAGTCTGGGAACAGAGAAGTTTTCTTAAAGGAGCTAACGTGTGAGTTGAGACCGGAAGTGAGGGAGGTCCAAGTGCAAAGTGCTAGTTTTGGACACAGATGAGAACTCTGACTTTAAGGGTGCCTGGTGTCGAGGTAAAAATGAAACTACGCGAGACTGAATAGTTTGGGTGATTTCCCTGCTGGCCACAGTAAGTCTGGAGCATCTTCAGTGTTCTCTAAGGAGAGTCTTTCCTTGATGCGTGTTGGGCAGAGGAAGGTAGAGTGGTCTGTTCCTTCCTCCCCATCTGGATGAAGAAGCACCTTTGCTGTTTGCCTGTCCCCCACCCCACCGAGAGAGAACCCTCCTGTGTCTGGAACTCACTGCCCATATTTTGCCATAAAAACCCTCCAGCTCCCTCCAGCGTCCTTTGCAGACTCTGTTGGAAATGTATTCACTCCTAGGAAATAAACTGAGGTGCCCTGTCAGGCTCGTATGTACAAAGATGCTGAATCCCTCTGAACTGAATTCACATCGAAACCTTAGCCCAAGACACCCGAAGTCGGCTTTGTTTCGTGTACATGCGAATCTTCCCGTAAGGTTTCCAAACAGCTTGTTTTCTCCTTTATGCCTGTTACAGAGTTTTGTTATCCTGGAAAGCTCCCCCTGTAAAATTCATCGAAGTCCTTTGTTAATGACTATTTGCAACCTCTAGTGCAGTAAGTACTCAGGAAGCTCATGCCTTTTCATGGGGGACATCAGCCACAGTAGGAGACTGGGGAGGACACAGATGTAACAGAGGAAACGAGGGAGAGACAGGAGTGTTTGTGTCAGCCAGGTCATTAGACCCACACCTACGCACCTCACCCACCATGGAGTCCGAACAGTGACGTGGAGCGTAAAGCAGACACGAGGGGAGGGGTGGGCTACGGAAGCAGGGAGAATCATCCTGACAGCCCATAGTCACAGCGCAGCTACTCGTGGTTCGCCTCAAGCCTGAGTTGACCCTTATCGACTGGAGTTAATCCTGTGTCTGGAACTCACTGCCCATATTTTGCCATAAAAACCCTCCAGCTCCCTCCAGCGTCCTTTGCAGACTCTGTTGGAAATGTATTCACTCCTAGGAAATAAACTGAGGTGCCAAGAAGAAAGATACAACTAGTTTGTTATACACCAGTCAACTAGCTGGTTATAGAAACATGCTATAGCATGTGGGATCTTCCCGGACCGGGGCACGAACCCGTGTCCCCTGCATCGGCAGGCGGACTCCCTGACAACTGCCCTCCTACACCCTGCTGCCCCTCCTTATCTCATAGAAACGGCTCTGGAACTTCCTGTGCGATAAGCAAAGACAGGAAGCTGCGACTCAGGCCTGTAAAGCACTGCTGTGTCTGGTTTTCGGCGGGAAGATTCCGGCACGGCTTATTGCAGCCTCAGCGTTCCATTCATGTACACGGCGATGGGAACGGAAATTTCTCACTGAGGACTCTGACCGTATTATACCACGTGAACACCAAGCTCTGGGCCCCATTTGGAATTTGCATTTGCCTTCACTTCCCCTTCCAGAGTCACCTGAAGTCCCAGAGATGCCCTCTCCTCTCCTTGTCCCATTCCTCCTGTGCAGAGAGAAAGGAAAAGGACAAGCCATTAGCACATCAGTGGGAATTAGTATCTCGCTTCTCCTCTCAGAGCATCAGCTTTCTAAAGAGGACCAGAGGAAAAAGACCCAAAGCCAAGACTGTAGTGGGGCAGGTGGGCATTCTTGACTACGGCAGCCCTCTCTGTCTGCTGACAGCTAACTGGCTGTTCCATCCATGGCAAGGCTGCTTTGTGTAAACACTTAGCAGAATAACCCCAAAAGCACCAGAAAGGCATTTTCCTCTCCCACTGGCTACTCCATAGACCTAAAAGGAAACTCTCCAGGGAATTCCCCGGCGGTCCAATGGTTAGGACTCTGCACCTTCACTGCCAGGGCCTGGGTTTGATCCCCGATGAGGGAACTAAGATCCCACAAGCTGCGGGGCACGGCCGAAAAGAAAAGGGCTCTCTCCAGATCAGCACAACCCAACAAGACGACCCACCACACCTCTGAAGACACTGGGTGACTTAAGACAACCGGCAAGTAACCACATGTTAAACTATGGGATTAAAAAGGGACTGGAGGGACTTCCAAGATCTTAAATATACGTACCGACATAGAGTCAGCCTCCATCCATGCGGAGCCGGTTCCAACCCTACACTGCTGGATCACGTGTCTGTACAAGAGTCCTCCTCCGAGTGGGGCTGTTCGGGAATGTGCAGCAGGAGCCGGGCTTGAGGACAAACCGTGGCTGAATCCACAGTGCGCTCACCGGCATTCACACGCCAACACGCTTCCCGTGTTCGCACGTGCCTACTCCATGCAGTGAATTAAAAAAAAATCTATTCAGCTTCACAAAGCGTTTTTAAAGTAAATCCAAGAGTCAGAAATTTTAAAGACTCTTTGAATTATGTCCTTTTCCCATGTAGAAATTCCTTTCGTTTTGAACTTTGTCATACTTCGGACGTTGTTTTTTCATGGCCCCTTTATAGCCAAGCAATTTTCAACGGGAGATGAAAACATAAGTGCAGTACGATGAAGAAAGTAGAACGGCGTTGACTGGAAACAAAGCAGATAATATTTTTCTCCCCCGACCCATCTTTTTAAAATTCACTTTAACTACCTTCTTCAAAGTGTCTCCCCAAGAAGAAAGATACAACCAATTTGTTATACACCAGTCAACTGGCTGGTTATAGAAACATGCTGTCGTGTTTTAGTTACTGGAGATTAACAGATATTTCTGAATCCAACTGTAAATGGTTTTTGATCTACAAATTGGTTTCTCTCCTTTGCAAGTGAAGGTGACTTCTGTGTGTATTAACCCTCCATTGAGTACATAAAAAGACAAAGTTTTCCCCAAAAAAGTAGTCATTCCAGTTGTCTCACGTCTTAACGTATAGTGATGATAAATCAGAGAAGAAGGTACGATAGGTCTAAGTGTAATCATTAATGACTCGTTTTTAAAGGTAAGAAATGGAAGCGAGAGCACTTCGCCATTGCTGGGCACGTTCTGTGGGACTCTGTTGCCGAATCCCATTTTCTCCCGAAGTCGTGAACTATACCTACGATTTAAGAGTGACAGTGCAACTTCCGGCCGTGGATATGAAATTATCTGGACCTCATCACCCTCTGGTAAGACCCTGGCGCTTTGTAAGGGAAGGTAATGCAGCTGAGAAAAACGTACAGCGTCTAATAGAAGAAGACAGTTAAAGTGACCTTTTCCCCAATCAGTGTACTTGATTATTTTCCATTAAAAATAGAGATTTTTTTTAACACTGAAAGTATAGCGATTTAAAAAATGCTACTTTTATTCATTATTTCTCTATATTAAAGGATATATATTTACATATAAAGCACAAATAAGGTACAAAGATTTTTAAGTTCCTTTATAAATTCTGATTTTGTCATTATTTTTAACTTTTGGTTTGATCATCAAAGTAGTCCTCTGAGGATTTTTTTTTTAAGTTTGCCAGAAAGCCAAGTTATGAACACATACTTGCGTACGTATAAACAGCTGTGTTCCTTGGAGGCCGCGTTTCATTTCTTGGCAGTCCTGGAGGTTAATGGCTTTTACAGAGTAGTAAGCACCTTCCTGCATTTTTGGTTGGCTGTTTACCAATAAGTCAAGGAAATTTGTCATGTCAATGCACTTAACTCAACAGAGAAGGGATATCTTTATGAAATGTCCCCCCAAATATCTAAAAACTTTCAAAATAAGAATGATAAAAAGGACTCATTTATTTTATTTTATTTTATTTTTTTTTGCGGTAGGCGGGCCTCTCACTGTTGTGGCCTCTCCCGTCACGGACGCGCAGGCTCAGTGGCCATGGCTCATGGGCCCAGCCGCTCCGCGGCATGTGGGATCTCCCCGGACCGGGGCACGAACCCGTGTCCCCTGCATCGGCAGGCGGACTCTCAACCACTGTGCCACCAGGGAAGCCCAGGACTCATTTTAAATGTACTAGAGGACTAGAAGAGGATTCTATTAAGACAATTGTAGATAACGATTTCTTGGTACTGATGATCTCTATGCCCTAATTTTACAGACAAGGAGATAAAACACCAAACTGATGCGTTGCCTAAAACGCACGGCTAGATCGTGGCAGAGGCAGGACTAAACCTCCAGTGGTCAGAGACCCACCCCAGTGCTTCTCAGTTATGCTATGCAGTTTCTTCCTCTGCGTAGGATATCGGGATGCCCATGGCTGTCTGGTCTAAATAACGATAGCTTTCCTGTGCAAATGAACGCATCGAACAAATTAGCACCAATGCTTAAAGGGCTTCGGCTTGTTAAGCATATCAGTCTTGGAACTGTCAGTTATCAGCCTGGTAAAGTCACTTTGAGAATCATTACTGCCAGAACCTTAAATAACACACCTCTTTCTTTGGTTCTTCCTCGGAATTTCCCTTTGAATTTTACTTCACCCATATCCTCATCACCTCGCTCACTGCCTCTGGGGAGCGCCACACCATCAAAAGCACCCGAGATCTACCTCACTCTCTCCTGCAGTTACTTTCCCAAGTCCTGGTTTTCCCGTTGTGCTCTCAACCCACTATTTTCAAAGCAAAGATCTGGAGGAAGCCCTTCCTAAGCCGTGAGAGGCAGGGAGGGATATTTGGTGGAGGTGGGAGCGGGGCAGGTAGTGAGGGGCTGGGGGTACAGCCCGCAGGAGGGACAGGAAAAGGGTTCCTGCCCCCGTTTTTCTTGCAGAGGGCCTTAGCACCTTGAGAGAACAACTGTCTCTTTGCCTTAAGTGCGCTAAAGCGCGCTGATTGCTTCTACTTGGTTGACTGAAGCTTCGCGCACCTGTTTCCTTGCAGACTGCGGCGGGACTCTTTACGGAGACAGCGGCGCGGTCACCAGCCCTGGCTATCCCGGCACTTACCCAAACAACACTCACTGCGAATGGACCATCATTGCTCCTGCGGGAAGGCCCGTCACCGTCAGCTTCTACTTTATCAGCATTGACGATCCCGGAGAATGCGTCCAGAACTATCTCCTGCTCTACGACGGCCCGGATGCTAACTCTCCATCGTCTGGACCGTATTGCGGCGCAGTGAGTAAAACAAACTTTTAAAAACTCCCAATTGTTATTTTTAAATAATGAAAGGAGCTTAAAAAGTCACCTTTAAAGGCAGACTCACGCAGTTAGAGAGTACACGGTACTTCTTCAAATTCAGGTTTCTGACTTTCCTTTTTATTTTGGGAGCACGAGTGCCACCTAGTGGGCATTGAGTTAAATTAATAGTAATAGTTAACCAAACTTGACTAGTTAACCAAACTTGACTAGTTAACCAAACTTGACTAGTTAACCAAACTTGTGCATCAGAATCACCTATGCAGTCGTTTAGCATCACAGCCTTCCAGTCCCCACTCAACCTACAGAATCAAAGTTCCTGGGGGAGTATCTGTGGCATGCTGTTTTTTGAAAGCTCCGTATGTGATTTCAACGCACCGCCCAGGTTTGACTATCCATGTTATTTCTGCATGAATAGAACTAGTGTTCCCTCCGCGTCTGCAGGGGATTGGTTCTGTTGACCGCCCCACGGATACCAAATCCTCGATGCTCCACTCTCTTATGAAAACTGGCCTAGGGACTTCCCTGGTGGCGCAGTGGTTAAGAATCCGCCTGCCAGTGCAGGGGACCCGGGTTCGAGCCCTGGTCCGGGAAGATCCCACATGCCGCAGAGCAACAAAGCCCGTGCGCCACAACTGCTGAGGCTGCGCTCTTGAGCCCGCAAGCCACAAATACTGAGCCCACGTGCCACAACTACTGAAGCCTGCACGCCTAGAGTCCATGCTCCGCAGCAAGAGAAGCCACCACAGTGAGAAGCCCACGCACAGCGATGAAGAGTAGTCCCCGCTCCCCGCAGCTAGAGAAAGCCCACGCGCAGCAACGAAGACCCAACGCAGGCAAAAATAAAAATAAGTAAATTAAAAAAACCAAAACCTGGCCTAGTGCGGTGAATTCAGTCAGTCCTCCATATCTGCCGGTTCCGTATTCGTGGGTTGTGTATCTGCTGGATTCTGTGGTTGGCTGAATCCGCGATGTGGAACCTACCCTTATGGAGGGCTGACTGTATAGAAACTTTGGATGCCCGGCTCCGTTTCGTTCACTTTTTGCTGAAAATTGTAGGAATTCTTTGAAGAAATGCACAGGGATATTAACAATTAGCCTGGGGACTAAGTTTGTTTTTGTAAATCTCGATGTAATAGATCTTCCCTAAGCATCAAGTTAGAATTCTGATGTTGACTCAGTACTGCTTACATCTGCCCTCAGTGCCCTCCCATTTTTATGTGCAAGTAGATGTTTACAGAGCTTTCATGTAAGGGAAATGTGACTACTGATGAGAAGTTACCTGTTTCTTACCATTTTGCTCTTACTCATTTGTGCTTTCTAATCAAACTGACAGAGAATTACATCTGCTGGAAGTCGAGGGAGTTTTTAGGGTATAACTTACAGTTCGTAAAATTGATAAATGTTATTTTCAGAAATATCAAAAAATAGACACATTTTTCTAAAACCCTGAGAATCCTCCCATATATTCTTCTAAACACTTTCTTTTGAATATGTTTGCCTATGCACAGGTACTTTATATTGTTTTGTGGTGTGTTTTTGTCCACTGACTGATACATCATTAACATCTTACCATACCATTAAACAAACTGGTATATCGTACTTAATCATTGGGTTGTTTTGTGTTCTGGGTGCAGCCTAATTTATTGAATGAAGCTCCTCTGGTTTATAGACAACCCTTCAACAGACTCTCTGGTAGCTCTGTCCTTATACACAGAGCTAATTTTGGGGGGAGGAAGTTGCATCACCTGATCCGCAGATACTGTCTTGCAGTTGTTCACAGGGGCCCACAGAAAAGAGACCCCAGTAAATGCATCACATGCCAGATTTAGAAGCTGATTAAGTCTTAGACATTTAGTTGAAATTTGTAACAATTTCAAGAAGAGACATTTTCACAATACCATTACTTTATATCTGTATGACCTGTTTTTTTTTTTTTTTTTTGGTTTTCAGTGACTTTCAAACATACAACCCCATTTGATACCCTGGACTTTGCAGATAAGAGAAACTGAGGCACTGAGAGAACTTACTGCCTTTGAAACCAATGTCACATAAATTCAAGTCTATAACTAGATATGTCAGTTTTTCTTAACTATTGGTGTTTACAATATTTTTTCAGTTTTAACTTTTATTTTATAAATGTAGACATAGTTCCGAGTACAGTTGTTTTACTTTTTAAAGATACCACTGACTTCTTTAGCATTTCCAGTCCAGTGAAGTCAGTTTATTTACAGAATGATGGTGGGAGCTACTCCTTAGATGTCGAATCATACGGTGATTTGAAGATGTTTTCTTTTATGATAATTGTCATTGTTCACGGGCATTGCTCTCAGTTACAGAATCCGAACATCTAGAAACATGAAGGAATGGCAGGAAAATTAGGAGAATCAAACGGGAGTTTAAAACTTCTGTTATCTGCTCGTACTGGATTGTCAGCATAGAATACCAAGTAGAAATTTGGGAGCGGGTTGAAATGGAAGGAAAGAGTGCATGTGCACAGGGACGTACGATATTGTGTACCCCTTGACATCTCTCTTAGGAAAAAAATCCCTCTGCTGCACTCATGTGAATAATTTGCTGTCTTGGAAATAAGTCTGTTTTTTGAGGACTCTTGGGTAGGACCAAGGCAGGGGACCCGAGCAGAACAGAGGAGCATGTCCCCAGACTGCAACCTTGACCCTGTGTGACGTGCTCTGTCTCCAGGACAATCCAACCTACTGTGCGTGTTACTGACTTATTTGCTTCCTGCTTTGCCTCCTCCCGTTAGGATGTAAGATTCGTGAGAACAGGGCTGTTGGCGTGTTTGGTTTGTTTTTTATATTCCTAGTGCTAATAATAATACCCACAGCATGGAAATCTCTCCATCAATATTAAATGAATGATTTAGAAATGAGAGAAAACAGAGACCCATCTACCTCCCACCGCTTCTGCCCCCCCCACACACCCTGTTCCCCCCAAAGATATGAAAATCAACCCCAAAAGGAAAGTACAGATGTTAAGGGGGGAAAGTAGTATATTTTACTCATATGCTTGTTTTAGTTGCAGATATAAGTTGTGTGTCCCTTCAGAAAAACGAAAATTTCAGTAAGAACTTGAATTGGAAATTGAATTTTTAGTGATGGTTTTATTGAGGCCTAATTCACATACCATAGAAATCATCTACTTAAAGGGTAAGATTCAAGAGTATTTAGTCAGTTCCCGGAGCTGGGTAGCTGCCGTCACCACAGTTGGCTTTAGAACCTTCTCGTTAGCCCAGGAGGAAACCCTGTGCCCACTTAGTCGCCCCCCATTTCTCCTCGTCACCTCCACCAGACCCAGCAACATTCTTTTGTAAAGTCTCTACATCAATTCTTAGCAAGGTTACTTGTAGAAATGTATGCAGGTTTACTGTCAACTCTAGAAGGCTCCTTTATGTCATACTTCTTTACTACACCTGACCTTCTGGAGAAACCTTCAAATCCGTGAAATATATAATTTGTTACTTCTCTCTCTCTCTTTTTCTTTTTTCTTTTTTTCAATTTTAGGACACTGACATAGCTCCCTTTGTGGCCTCGTCACATCGTGTCTTCATAACATTTCATGCGGAGTATACAGCCCGACCGTCAGCAATCCGGTTAACCTGGGCCAGCTAACCGCAGGAGGCCGGGTCTGCTCAGCACTTTGGTTTTTCTGCAGGGGCTGGACCCTCAGACCTCACGCTGGCCGGGATTCTACCATCCTGATACCTGTCCCCCCTGCCTGTGCCACTGAGAATAATCCGAACTTCTTTGTTTTTCATCAAAGCACATGTGGAATCAATATTTGTATACATTTTTTGCACGTAGAATGTAGCTTCTTTAATCTAATATTTTGAGCTGAAATTTTCTAGAATCCTTTAAAGGGGTGGAAATGATTATGGCATACGTGCTGTACATTTTCAAAAGCTAATAAAATAGAAGCACCGTTTTCACTGTGAATGTCAAATTGGGGATGATAAACGTACTGAAATGTGAACAGTGATGCTGCATTATTTTTTTAAACTCATTAAAATTTGTCTTTCACTATGGGGTATGTGTAAAATTTCGAGTTGAATATTTCCATTTTAAAAAAGTATATGAGTTCTTCACTATAGGAACTCCGGAGCCAAGCTGCCTGCGTTTGAATTTTAGCCTTTCTAGTTAACTTCCTTAACTCTCTGTGCTGCAGTTTCCCTACGTACCACTGTTGTCTGTTCGCAGTTTAACAACACGAGATGCGAAGTTATACATAGTTAAGCAATGCTTTGACCATGTTTTCTGCTGCCTTTAACCAAGAGACGTTAGGTTAAATATGCAAAGTTAAATCTTACTAAGAACATGGGGCCCACTGAATGAAAGACGCTATCGAATGTGTAACTGCATCTTCCTGTACTACTCAAATGCCAGGGAAACGATCTCTGCACAGACTACAAGCCACATAAATGAGATATTCTCACCTTCGCTCTACCATGGATGGATGCATCAGCTTTATGGAGGACACTCTATTGGAAAGAACAGTGAACGCAATGAAGAGACCATCAAACCCAAGGGTCTTGACAAAGCTGGAACAATGGACTAAAGCCCTCAAGATGAAGTTTGATAGGAGTAGATATAAGACCTAGCTCTTTTATCTAAAAATGAATCACAAAGTTACAGAATATGGAGAAAGTTGAACAATAACCTATGAAATAGTTGTTTTATCTGAAAGCAAGAGTAACACATGCAGCTGTCAACCCGTAAGAGATGATTTGACCTGTGGTTGCATCATTAGAGTAACAGTGTCTTCAAGAGTCCTTTTCAGAGAGACATGATTCCTAGGAGGCCCATGAGAATATCTGGAAAGTGTATCTACCAAGATGAAGACAGCACAGTCAACATTAGTATGTCATTTTTACACTAAAACCTGAAAACGGAAAATAAGAATATTTTCTCACATTCTGTAGGCCGTAAGTAGAATCTGAAAAGCCATGTTATAAAATGAATGGACTCGAGGTGGGGGTGAGGGGAGGTCTCACCTGGAAGCCAACAGAGCCCGGGAGTCGGGGAGCTGGGCTTCCACTCACCACGTGTTCTTTCTACCCCTCTCCTCTTCTGTCTGCCTGAAGAACTGGGCCTCGGCAGGAAGAACAGAGCACAGCCTGGCCAGCACCAGCTATGGTTAAGTTAGCCATTGCTGGCCAGAGCTGCTCTCATCTGACCTTCAGGGAACTGCCTGGGATAACTCAGCCAGAGGCCACCACAGGCCAGGAATCTCCCGGCACTTCAGACATTTGTGAAGAACGCCCCAGGGGGTGCATGGGGCCAATGACAGTTTGGGTCTAGGAGATGCCCGGGTTCTGGGTTCTACTTGTCCTAATTTCCTATTAAATTTCAACTCCATTTAATTAATAGGAATTTGTTAAAAATCCACCCCACACTCCCCTAGGGAGTAGTAACATGGTTAATTTTATTAAGAGAAAGGAGAACTAACATCTATATAACATTTGCTCTCTGCCAGGCATCACTCGTGGAAGTGGGATACTCAGAGCCGCCACCTCCATGTTACAGTTGAGGAAAATGAGGCGCAGAAAAGCTTGTAAAACTTGAGTGACAGAATGTGATTTTAACCTCAGCAACCGCCAAAGAGAGTGCCTCCCTTCCTGCCAGAGGGATTGTGAACTTAGTAATATGACAGCCCAACTATCTCCGTAGATCTAGTGACATTATTAAAAAAGACTGTCACTGTTATATGACCTAGAAAAAAGGCTAATGCAATTCTTGTTATTTTAGTAAAAACTTGAAGATTAGACAGAGTCAAAAATACCGTTAATGGAAGAAGACGTTTAATTTATTGAGCCCTCAAGTCACTCTATGGCTATCAATTTAATGGGGAAGTTATTGGAAGAAAAATGATAATTTTTGGATATTTAATGAGAAATTTGCTTTTCAAATTTTTTTTAAAATTTCTGGTTTTTTTGGCCATGCCACTTGGTCAGCAGGATACTCCCCAACCAGGGATTGAACGCCGGCCACAACAGTGAAAGCCTGGAATCCTAACCACTAGGCCGCCAGGGAACTCCCTGCTTTTCACGTTTTAACTTGGTAACTTTAAATGTTTCTTCATAAGTAGTTTATTGGAGACAAAGGCATTTTTAAAATGAATGGTTTATGCAATAATTTACGTGAATTTACCCACTGTTGTCGTAGTCTGGAGTGCTGATACACAGCAGGACCCTATGAGGCTCCTGGGCTTGAAGGCCTTCCTGTGGCCCCCATTTCTTGATCACAGGAAATAGGCTTCATTCAGCCTCCAAGACCTTCCCTGAGCTCCGATGGGCAGGTTCAAACAGTTGCTAATTAGGGAAGGGAGGAAGAGTCAAAAGAAACAATAGTGCAGCCTTGGGGCAGGGTCCTGGTCTCCCCCTCCCCTCCCCCCAAGGGATGCACATCACAATATCTCTGGGCTGTTCGGCAGATACTGAAACCCCCTCCAGGTGGGAGAAGTTAACTGTGTGCTGCCCGCAAGCACGGAGATCCCAGACCGGTTGGAACCAGGTTGATGATGCCGACTCCCACTTACCTCCCCACCAACCAATCAGAAGAATGCCCACGAGCTGACCACACCCTGTTTGAACCATTACTATAAAACTCCTCCATATCCGCTCCAGGTTGGACACACAGTTTTGAGGGCAGCAGCCCGCTGCAACCCCCTTTGCCTGGCGCAGTATTAAAGCTATTCTTTTCTACTTCACCCGAAACTCTGTCTCCGAGAATTAATTCGGTGTCAGGGTACAGACGCAGGATTCGGCTTTAGTGCCTCATGGGGACCAGGCATTTTCCATACTCTGTCTTTGCTTGGCCCCCTCTGGGCTCAAAGGCGGGGATAGTACATGTTCTGCCAGAGAGAGGTACTGAAGCACGTGCTGTGTGTAAGCATGTGCACTTGGCCATGACGCTGCAGAGGGGATTTTAGCTCTGATGAATATTGACTTTTCCTTGCAGGAATGGCTACATAATTTGCAGGGCCCCTGGTTCAAAAATTATTAACCATTTCAAGCTGGTGATAGCAGAACAATAAACTAACCGTGGGGCCCATCTAAGACTGGAGCTTTGTGTCACTGCGTACAGTTTGCATATCCAGGAAGCTGGTCCTGTTTCCAGGTTATAAAAATCTGGAACTTAGGGACACATTTCATTAAGAATTGTATGGCTAAAAGTGAAGAGAATGAAAGATTATAAGGGAGTGAAAACAAATTTCTGGAAAACCAGAAGTGACTGCAAGCATGGGAAGGCAGCCTTGTGATTATAAAACTGGGTTCTAACCTCTGTAGAAACTTAACAAACAGCCCAGGGAAACTTAATGCTGACCTAGGAGGGAAACAAATACACATCAACAACAGAGGAAGAAAGAAACCACACCAGCTATCTAGAAAAATCAGCTCAGACTTCATGCTTAAATACAAAAGGACAACCAGGCATCACCAGACAGAGGGAGAGTTACAGCAGCCTGAACGGGAAAGAACGAGATAAACTAACAAGAAAGGGACATGAGAAAACAACTTAGTAAACACGAGAGGTTTAAAAATTGTTATCCTCAGATAACAATATTTGAGAGGAGTGTGCATTCATGAAGCAAAAGCAGGGCGCTATTAAACAAGAAGGAGCTCTTAAGTATATTTCATTAATAGCCAAAATAATTTTTAAAAATTTAATAGAGCTTTGGAAGATAAAATAGAGAAAATCTCCCAGAACATGAAGTTAAAAAACAAAACAAAAAAAAAGGAAAGGAAATATATGAGGGAACAAAAATGCCCAGCTATTGAAAACCAGCCCAGGAGGCTGCCATCCAATAAGATTTCCAGAAAGGGTGATAAATCAGAGAAAATGGCAGGAAAGAAATTTCAAAGGATAAACAGAAAACAATTTCCAGAGAGGAAGAGAGAAAAGAATCGTCCTCTGAAAAGGACCCAATGAGCCCTAAACAGATTAAGTGAGAAAAGACCCCCCATCGGAGATATTATGGTGACATTTCAGAACTTGACGAATGATAAAAAGATCACAAATGCTTCCCAAGGGAAAACAATAGTTCCCTGCAAAGATGTGAGGAGACCAATATGTTTCTGGGCATCAATACTGAAAGCAGAAGTCAGTGGAACTATGCCATCGAGATTTAGGAGAAACTTCTTTTGAACCTAGAATTCCATGTCAGGCAAATTATCAAAGGTGCGGGCAGAATAAGGACATTTAAAAACATGCAACTACTCAAAATTTGTGCCTCCTATACATCCTTCTAGAGAAAGTTACTTGAGGGTAGTTACTCCAGCAAGATGCCTGCAAGAAATGTCTGTCTCAACCCAGGGACCAAATGAAAAGGAATTATAGATAACTTCTCAGCTGGAAGGACAGAACGAATCAGTCTAAGTTAGAGCAGTAAATTAGAAGGTTCCTAAAGTCTTCAAGAAGTCATCGGATTTCAAGCAGTAGCGAGTAATGAAAAGCTTAAAGGTTACAAGAAGAAAAGGAAAACAGAAATTCTAGTAAAAAGAACAATGAAAACTGTATAAGAAAATCATCATTCAATAGAGAGCTAACTAAGCTATATCACATCATAAGAACAGAGAAGTCACGTATTTATCTGGTATATTCCCCCTCCTGTGAGCCAGGGGTCCGTGACTGCGACCTGGGCGTCGGGGACACAGACCACCAAGGAGTTCTTGCTTTGAGAAGGTCACAACATAGCGGGAGGTACAACCTGTGGGGAAGGGACTCAGGGCAGCAACTTCCAATAAGTGGAACCGCAATTAAAGAAGCAGCACACTGAGAGAAAATTTACTTGTAGTTTCCCCGGAACCCATCCTGGTGTACCATCAGCCCTTCGCAGGCGCTGCCCAAACTTCCCGGCTTCCGCCCACACCACTCTGGCTTCCACCTACAAACTGAGCCTGCGCCGAACTAGTGCGCACGCGCCGACTCCAGTCCAATCGGAATCCCCAACGGGAAGGAGCCAACCTCGGGTGGGGCGGAGTCCCGAGGCCGAACAGCAAACGTGATTGGTCGGCCCCGGGGCACGCATTCTTTTGTGGGCGAGGTCTCGCGCTAAGCCACGTCTAGTAAGCTGCTCTCCTAATTAGGGAACGGTCTGGCGCGGGCGGGGCGAGGAGCTCAGAGTGGCCCGGTGTACGCCTGCGCCGAGTGCCGGGACAGGGCGTGTTCCTCGTTCGGCTGCTCGTTTTGCACAGACCGAGTGGAGTGCATCTCTCGCCGCCGGAGTGAGCCCTGCAGAAGCCTGTTGTTCCCACGCGCAGCCTGTTAGGTGCAGCCCTCCGCAGTGAGTATGTGTGTGGCGTTGCCCTTGTGTTTGCTTCTCTCTCCGCGGCGGGAACGGTGCTGGACCCTTCCCACTCCCTGTCCCGCCCTCCCCATCCCCCTCCCTGCCCCCGGACCCTGCTTGCGGGTGCCCACTTACCAAGGCCAGGCGAAAACTGGAGAGTGCCAGCCGGGGGTTTCCTCATTTCTCTCTCTGCAACCTCCCGGCCGTCGCCCACGTGCTGTGTTGTTGTCATTTGGTACAGGTCATGTCCAAGTCTCTTAAAAAGTTGGTGGAGGAGAGCCGGGAGAAGAACCAGCCGGAAGTGGACATGAGTGACCGGGGCATCTCCAACATGCTGGACGTCAACGGCTTGTGTAAGTTCTCCGGAGGGCCTTCCCCTCGGAGGAGCTGGACGGGTTTGTGAGTTTAAGAAGTAACTGCTGGTGCCGGTGCGAGACGTTGTAGTGGTTTACATCCCACCCGCTGCTTGGCTGCTTGTAAACAGCACTTGTCGAGGGCTCAGCTCGGAAAGCTTGCAGTCAGAGTTTGTTCTGTCCCAGCTGGAAAACGGACACGAGAGCCAGGTTAGGAATCCCCAGACCGTGGCTGCTGGACCTCATCAATTCTCCAGACTGATTGATGGCCTTCGGGTGGACTTAACCACACAGTTTACTGAAGAGCCACTTGGTGTCCTATTTATTTTAATTTTAATTTTTTATTTTTTTTCACTTGGTGTTTTAATGGAAAATTAGTTCTGAATCATTTTTCCATTCTCTTAATATAGTCTCCTATGTAGCCTTGAACAAATGCCCCACGGAAATTACCTGATAAGTGTTTTTGCACCTGGAGCAAGTTAAACGTTTCTTGACTCATTACCTTTTTCTCATTACTCATTACCGTCAACCCTTTTTCTGGGTTTATTGTCCTCACTTAGTTCAGGCTTTTGTTACTTCCCCCCTCTGCTATTGTAATGTCTTTCTAACTTTCCCTCTTGCCTCCAGTTTTACTGCCCCTGTTGCTTTCCTGTAACATGCATCTTACTGCAACTGTCTCCTTTAAACCGGGGATTGCAAATTCAGACGTCTTCAGGGGCCAGGTGAGGATGGTCATGAATTCTGTAATAGGTATCTCATCTGAAGGGGGCAGCTGCTACACCTGCTGCTTAGATCCAAACAGTTGTCACCACTTGGGAATGTTGGCCCAGCGTTGCCAGATTTTTTTTTCTCTATGAAGCCAAGAATCCTGATTTTTATATAAAATTTTCTAATTTTTAGATATTGACAGTTAATTCCAACACATTAGAGGTGAAATCAAGCTCTTGTTCAGGTTGATTGTGGCTGAAGTTTGGACCTTCTGGTTGTCCATTACCAATGGTAATGCTCCATGTTCCTTGCGATGACCTGTTCCTTTCTGAATCTGACTACAGCCTACCTTAGCGCCTGTTCCTTCCATGCATCTGGCATCCCAACCGTAATGAACTGATGGTCCTTTCTGAGCCAGGGCATTCCTTCTCGTCTTTGTGCCTTTAGAAGTATCGTTTCCTCCCTCTCCACCCCCTTCACCCCAGATCCTTTTACTTACCTGTCAAGAGTCAGCTCAGACGCCACAGCCTGTGTGAAGCCTTCTCAGTGAAGTTTGGACACACTTTGCTTCATGACCCTTTTTTTTTTTTTTTGGTCGCACTGTGTGGGGCCTGTGGCATCTTAGTTCCCCGACCAGGGATCGAACCCGTGTCCCCTGCAGTGGAAGCTCGGAGTCTTAACCACTGGACCGCCAGGGAAGTCCCGCTTCGTGACGGTTGTTACACAGGATTGTGATGTGTTCTTAATCCAGACGTCTTTCTTCCCCAGTGGGAGGCCGAGGGGAACGAAAGCAGTGCAGTATTCCTGTGTGCCTTGTTTATTCTAGTGCCTGGAACACAGTAGGTGCTCCGAAATGTTTGACAGATGAAGGAAAGAATGATGGATTAGGCCTGCGAGCTGATGAGATCCAGACCAGGATGTGACACTGGAGAAGAAGGGGGGATGTCCAGGAGACCCTAAAAGATGACGGATTGCTTGTTAGGCCTGGAGAGAGCAGAGTCAAAGTTAGCGTGAATCCGTGGTTTGCGCCTGAGACAGAGATTGGGGTTGGTGCCATTGATACATCTCTGCAAAAGGCAAGGGGATGAAAAGCGGTAGGTGATTTGCATTTGGTAATTCTTAGGAAGACACCTGCCGTTAAGTTTGGCTTTCGTGCGAATTAGCATTTCAGTCTCCTGGTCTGTGCTGGCCTCTCTCGGTAGTAGTGGCTTCTTGGTGGCAGCAGGTGTCTCAGGTGAGGGACTGGCAGTTGCAGATCTGGATGTGTCCCCGTACCGCCCCTGCCCTGCTGGGATCAAGATGGTCCCTGGGGGCACAGCTGTGTCAGAGGAAGGGGATGGGGGGAAGAGGATGGAAGCAGGAGGCCTGGCTCGGCTGTGCCCTTGGTCCCACGGGTTTCTGCCCCTCAGGGCTCTTTCTCATGGGCTTCAAAAAAGGTTGCTTTCACGAGAGGAACTTCGTACCCCTCAGCTTTGACGAGGATTCTCTGTGTAATATTTATAAGTAGGGAGAGCGGTGTAGCTATTTCAGTTCAGTTGCTTTATCTCTTTGAAGCCTTGGCTTTTATTGAAGAAGAAAAGATAGCCACTTGCTTCCTGAAAAAGCTCTTTCCGGTGTAATATTAGGTGCCGGAAAAGCAAGGTCATTCTTAATGTTTTCCCAAAGAAGTCGCTTCAAGAAGAGCAAGAGTGCTTCTTGGGGAGTTTAGTGGAAGTGAATTTGGAAATCCCACCTCCGCAGGCCTCTGGAGTGTGGTAGACCCAGCGAAGGAGTGGCTGCTTTCTGCTAAAACTCCCCGACTTCTGGACTCTGAGGGTCCCAGAATGCCTTAAGAATCCCATCCTCCACTGGGGCTCATTTATCAGTAGTGTACGTAACGTTATGTGTTTTAATATGTATTAAAGTATTTGGCATGATCGCCTTAGCTGTAGTATAAGGATTCCCACAGTCTTTTACTTATAAAATTTTAACTGTAATCCTCAGGTTTTATTTATTTATTTATTTATTTATTTATTTATTTATCTGTGGCCGTGTGGCTTGTGGGATCTTAGTTCCCCAACCAGGAATGGAACCCGGGCCTCAGCAGTGAAAGCACTGGACTGCCAGGGAATTCCCTGAGGTTTTATGTGCTACTGTCAAGATGGAACCCAGGGAACAGCTTATTCGCATGGACAGAGAATGGTATTGTATGAAGCCTTCCCTTCATGATCGTTACTTTGTTTAGTTTCTCCAACGATGAGAAAGAATTAAGCTTTGAAGCTAAGAGTGGTAGTTGTGTACCTATTCTAAGCATGGGAAACGGGCTTCACTTCTGCTTGGGAGAGTTGCGTCTTATAAACGTAGCCCTTTCATTCCTCTGAGACGGTAAGCTGCCTTTAAAAACTTTCAGGAGCTGAGGTACCAAAAGCTTTCTGACGGGGAAAACTTCATAGGCTGGAGACAGACATCCAGCAGGTTCTAGAGTTTTCTGTCAGTCCAGCCAGGTCCTGGAGATGCTCAGATCCAACCCTGAGAGGCAGACGTAGTCCAGCGCTTACAAGTAGGACCTGGAGTTGAGTAGACCGGGTGTAGATTGTCCAGGTTTACTTATCGCTGTGTTAACTTTACAGAAGCTACGAAACCGTTCTGAGCCTCAAGTGCCTCGTTGTTAGATGGAAACCTAAGTACCCACTTGGGGGCACGGGTGTAGCGCCGAGTGCACTGCTTCCTGTCGAGGGCTTAGCACCGGGCCAGTACTAAGCGCACAGCGACTGTTAACTGCTCATATGAATGTCCAGAGACCGCGTTAAGCCTCATACGGAACCAGTCCCAATGCAGTCGATGGCCTGAACGGGGTATAGCCTGCTTAGTTGGACCGGGAAAGGCATCTGTGTGTGTTATGTGTTGACGTTTTCTGTGTGGCTTAACAGAACCTGGTGTGTCTGGCCCTTTTGCCTAGGGTTCCCATAGATTTCGATTGCTGTTTCTTTAAAATGATCGCTCATTTTATTTCTTTTCCTTCATTTTTTTTTTTTCCTGCACAGCATGTAATCTGCTGAAAGCTTCTGGGAGGAACGGTACCAATTTTATACTTTTTATTAAAGAGATTTCACAGCAGAAGCTCTCTCTCCTGCAGCAGCTCTTCACCCAGATGATAAAGTTGCTCTTGAAGGGTCCTGTCATCAGCTTCCTGGGAGCAGAGACTCCCATCGGCAGCCAGAGAGACTTCTTTTCATTTCTTTTATTTAAGTCTCTCTGACTTCTTAATCTCTTCACATTTACTGCGCTCTGGGTGTCAAACCTTTATCGGTTTTTTTTTTGTTGTTGTTTTTCTTCAGGTTAGACTAATGTATCTCTCAGATAAATTTTATTTTATTATTATTTAAATTTTTATTTTATATTGGAGTATAGTTGATTAACAATGATGTGTTTGTTACAGATGTACCACATAGTGATTCAGTTATACCCATACAAGTATCCATTCTTTTCCAGATTCTTTTCCCATTGAGGTTATTACAGAATATTTTAAAAGAGAAGAATCAGCTGCCTCTGAGGTAGTTGTCTTTCTAAAGGACCCTGCAAAAGAATCAACAGACGTAATCCCGGGTTGGTTATCTGGAGGGGCTGTTAACCCAGGAAGTGGTGAGGCCTGCTGGGAATTTTCATCATGATAGGACTTCTTTGGGGGAATGATAGAAGAGCTGGGAAGACCACGTCCCTTTCACTGTGATCTTTATTAAGACCTTTTCTTTTTTTGCTCTCCTGACTTGTGTGTTTAAGCCCACCTTTGTGTTTTTAAACATATTGGCCTGGGCAGTCCTTACCCTTTCTCTCTCCAGCCACCCTCCTCCAAGCCTTGTGAATTAACGCTTGTTGAGGGAGGAGATGACTTTCTGTCCATGTGACTCCATTCACATGTGTCACCTCCTCCGGGAAGCTCCCCAGGACTAAATTTTAACCCACCATCCCCTCCAGCCTGGCTTAAACGTCTTTTCTGGGCTCTGCGTGTGCACCTCTGTTATTTTTGTAGTTGGCGTTTGGGAAAAATTTATCGAAGAAGGTTGCTGTCCTTCTCAGTTAAGAATTCAGGTGCGCTGGGGTAGAAAGCATAGCACAGGAGAGAGGGGGCACACCCTCTGGCTTCATTGTAACTTCATCACCTCTTTGAAGGTCCTGTCTCCAAACACAGTGTCACTCTGAGGGCTTCAACCCAGGACTTGAGGGGGCCGCAGATCAGCCCATCACATCTGCATCAGAGATTCTGAATGGTACACATGTGAGTGCTTACATGGTGTTAAGTGCTTCTTGCGTCAGCCTTTAGTGCAGATAATAATCATCAGCGTTTTACAGATGAGCAAACAGAAGGTCGAGAAAGCCTCAGCATCACACGTTAGACACACCGACAGCTTTGTTCTGTAACCCTGTGCAGTGTGGTTTCCCACCCCTGGCTCAGGCCTTAAGGAGTGATGCTTTCCAGGGCTAAGCGGGGCTGGCGGGCCTCACCTCATGCCAGTCAGTTTCAGACTTCTTTAAAAACACTGTGCTGGGGGCTTCCCTGGCGGTCCAGTGGTTAAGGCTCCACGCTTCCACCGCAGGGGGTGTGGGATCGATCTCTGGTCGGGGAACTAAGATCCCGCATGCCGTGCAGTGTGGCCAAAAAAAAAAAAAAAA